>NC_054827.1:100541291-100845429 GCF_018345385.1 Vulpes lagopus | reverse complement strand
AACACTATTATGTGCCAAATTATAAAACCCTGGCAATCCCCAAGCTTCCTTGGTTTCCCAAGGTGGCATTTTATCTCATTTTCTGCAAAACTGGGGACACAGCCCCTCCTGCTAGAGCCTGACCCTGAGATTTGAAGGCAGCTGTTCAGAATCTCTTAGCACTGGCAACAACATATCTATGTGATTCAGATTATTTTTCCATTCTGTGGAATCAAAACAAATATGAAAATAAATTAGATGCTGGAATGACAAAATTATAGAGTTGGAATACAAATACATGGTAGCCAGGAGTTAGGGATGGGGAGGGAGAAGGAGATTTCACAGAAGCAGCCCAAGGGAGCTACTTGGAGGTGATGGACCAGTTCTGCTCCTGACTGTCCTAGTGGTTGGATGACTCTACATATGCAATAAAATGGCATAGAACCATATGTAAAAACATACCCTGAAACGGGTTCATGCAAAAACCAGTGAAACCTGAGTAGATCTGTAGTCTAGCTCATCATACTGTGCCAATCAATTTCCTGGTTTTGGAAATCCACTATGGTTACATAAGATGCAACCATGTGAGGAAGTGGGGTGATAGGTGTAAGAGACTTCTCTGAACTTCTTTGGCAACTTTCAGAGATTCTATAATTACTGCAAAATAAAAAGTAAAAAAAAAAACCCACAGAAATAAATTGGATGAGACTTCTATAACCCTAGCTTTCAAAATTTTCTCTTCATGGAATCACCATTGTTCTTATGAATTGACTTGATAGTAAGTACTAACAAATTATGACATGTTAAAACCAAAGCACCATGTAAATTTTTTTTTTTTTTTTTTTTTTTAAGGAAGGGATTCATTTCCTTTGTAAAAGCTGAAAATCACTGAGGTATTGGAAAGAGTATGCAAGAAGGAAGTACGAGACAGGACTGAGCTAACCAGCTGTCATATAAAGAACGATTACAGCTGGTCCATGCAATTAAAAGATTTTGTGGAGGAAATGAGACACACACACCTGGGAGGTCATGCAAGGACATAAGATTTCCACAGCAGTGCACAAAGTATCTAAAGAGGAGTGTGTTATGGACTGAATTGTGCTCCACTCTCCTCAAAATTCGTATGTCAGAGTGCTAACCTCTGATGTAAATGTATTTAGAGACAGAATATTTAAAAAGATACTTAAGGTTAAATGGGGTCATGAGTGTAGGGTGCTAATCTGACTGTTGTCCTTGTAAGAAGAGTGCTCAGGACACAGACACACCCAGGGAAGGCCATGTGAAGACACAAGGAGAAAGGAGGTATCTGCATGCTATGGGGTGAAGCCTCAGGAGAAACTGCCTGGGCCGATATCCTGATATTGGACTTCCCATCTCTAAAACCATGAGAGGATAAAGTTCTGTTGCTTAAGCCACCCAGCCTATGGTATTTTGTCATAGTAGCCCCAGCAGGTGAACATAAGTAGCAAGGTGATGTGATGTAGGAGAAAGAAAGAAGACAGAACTAGCTGTCTGCTCTTCAACAGGGGATCTGAAATAGAGTACATAATCACAATGAATGGTTGATAGGAAAGATATACATTCAAAAGGAAATAAAAGCCAGCTGTACATCACATGGAATAAAGCCATGTGATAAAATGCTGAGTGTTCAGAAATGCTGGAATTCCTTCATCTGCATTTATTCATTGATTCGTTCGTTCATTCAATTAACAGTGGTGACTGGGCCTTGCAAGCCCTGTACCAGGCACCAAAGGACACAGGACAGAAGGGCAGAATATGGCTCTGGCAGGTACAGTCTTCCAGGGAAGGCATACAGGCTTGGGCAATGGGATGGGGCAGCGTCCCCTCAGGGGTGAGCATGGCCTTGGAGCAGAGGTGCCTCCCCAGCTCAAGTAGAAAAGCTGACTTGTGAACACCAGGAAGGAGTGGCCACTCATAGAGACAATACCCACTTCTGCAGCTCTGTCAATTGCTAGAGATCAACATGTGCTGGCCTAGCCCCAAGCCAGACTTCGACAGGTGAAGCCCATATCACGTTGAAGCTCATTTCACATTGCTTCAGTAGTGTAGTGAGTCCTTTATGGAGACAGCCCCCAGGTAATGGAGCACTGATTGGCTGGTTTCTGATGCTCGTCTCTCACATTTGTTGAGGGGATGGATGAAATAGAATATATAAAAAAATAAAATCATCTTGTAAGCTCTTTGATGTGCCATGAATGCTAGCTATCATTGTACTAGATTTTGAAGGGCCTTTTAAGTCACCTAGTGCAAAATGATTGCTTTAAGGAGATGAACTCAAGGCCACCACCTGGCTCGTAAGTAGCCGAGCCAGAGTGAGGGCTCAGGATTAGTCCACTGCTAGAACTCCCTAGGAAGCACAGGTTTTTAAACATTTGAATCCTACAATAATATTTATTTGTCAATCCCATATTGTTTGCCTGCACTTCTAGGCACATTGTATTCAGAATCTTGCTCTTGGTGGTGCTATATTTCAACCTCCTGGCAAATAAAGGTTCATGCCATAGTAATCAACACTGGAATCCATCTTCATGTTTTCTCTGTTAACCAAGGACTCCATACCTATGCCCAAAAATTGGTTCCTTATTTTTTTTTAAAGATTTTATTTATTTATTCATGAGAGACAGAGAGAGAGAGAGGCAGAGACACAGGCAGAGGGAGAAGCAGGCTCCTTGCAGAGAATCTGACATGGGGACTCGATCCCAGGACTCCAGGATCATGCCCTGGGCCAAACGCAAGCACTCAACTGCTGAGCCACCCAGGCATCCCCCAAAGACTGGTTTTAAGTGGAAACCTATGACATGTCAAGAACAAGCTAGATACCAATAAGGACAGGAGAGGAGGGAAGATGGCAAACAGGGAAAAGCTGGGGGAGGAAGTGAAGGTAGAGAAGAGAAGGAAAGGGAAGAAGGAAAATGTGCCTTGTCAGTGCTGCATGTTGGTGTCAGAACCATGTGACCAGAAAACAATGAGCTTGGTGCCCAGGCTGGGGTAGAGACCAGCTTCACACCCATACAGTCCCACTTTACCTCTTTGGACACTTGGTAATGATCATTGGCACACGTGAGAATAAACCTGGAAGCTCTGGTCTCATGCCAACTGTGTAACTCAGTGGGGTCCCCCCTCCTGCATGAGTGACCAAGAGGCTCAGAACCTAATGTGGCTCTAACCACCATCACCTTGAGGCAGCCTGGAGGTGCCCCCCGTGGTTTAACTTTTCCTATCTTCCTTATTAAGCATCTGTCTTGATGTCCTCTACCCTAAGCAACCTCAATATGTATCCAGAGGGGATTAAAAATTGAAGTCAAAGAGGTCAAAGAACAAATTTATAAGAAAAGAGGCAACAGGAAAGGCAGAGTTTGAGAATAAGCTCCTCCAGACTGGAAGTGTTACCAGCTCTCCAGATTATCACAGGGTTCAGCAGCCCCTTAAATTATTATTCTGCTTCTAAACTTACCAACCGTGTCACATGGTTCATCTTTGTGTACGCAGAAATCGGTCCTAAAAAAAACAACAAAAAAAAACAAAAAAAAAACAAAACCCAGACATGGTCAGGTGTATGTAATATCCTCCAAGACTAGGAGAAGAAAACATTGTCGGTTAAGCTTGATTGGTCATCCTGCACATAGCAATGTTACTGCTTCAGCTGTCATAGCTTATAGCAAAGAACAACTAGTCATTTGTCAAGATTAACCCATTCATGTTCCCAACTGGTAGGCCCATGGCCCTACCTAACAGCCCTCCTTTCATAGCTAAACTACTCCACCTAACATTATGTTGCTGGGAGGGCTCCCTCCAACAACTGCAAAAGTTCTGGAAGATGTTTGCAAGTCATGCATCAGAGCCAATTATTCTTCAATATCGTCAAACTATAGTGACTTCCCCAAGCTACTCTATGTGGGCAGCGACGGGTTTTTTAGATGCTGAAGTGACCATGTAGCACTTAGAGGAGAAGACAACAAAAATTAATTTCTTTAAGTCATATCCTTTAAAGCTTCCTAGGATCCCTGGGGAGGGGGCTGTGGCTGTGTGTGAAGAGCAAATATGCTCAAAAGCTGGTCCAGCCCCAGTTCTGCCAGTATAAGGGGTTCACTATGGCCTCTACCCACTCGGCTCAGGGACCTTCTTTTCCAAAACCAGAGCATTCCCAGAGTTAGGGGCTGAGCAGATCACTGGCTGCCTGGAACCGGGTGAGGAGAACACTGGCCTGGTTCCCCCACCCCACCCCAGGGTCCCATGCTCATTTACTCATGGGGGCTCATGGGGAGATGACAGAAAGTGCCCACTCCCTTAAACTCCTTCAGGTTTAAAAGCTGTGTTCTGAAGCCACTTCTCATTTTACTTTTAAAGTTCTTCTGGGAAGGAAGATGGGGCCAGCCGGACACTTAGGTCAGCACTAAGCCAAGTTGTCAAAGAAAATGACAGGTCCCAGTTGGGCCACCTTTGCTCTTTCTGAGACTCTGTCCTTCCCTACCCTCTGTCAGAATCTCTTCTCAGGAAAGGATCTGACCTGCCGTTCACAGAGAAGGCCTGGGTTACTCTCCTAACCTAACTGTAGAGAGTCATCTTTCCTTATCCTTCAATGCCAATCCGATGCCAACAAACAGCATGTCCTGTTGTATCTACCTTTAGAATGTGACCCACACCTGATGTCTCACAACACTATGTGGGCTCCCAGGGAAATGGCTCACTTGAAGTTTGTCAAAGATTCCACCTGCCTACTCAGACCACAGATTCTACTTGGGGCCCCAATGTACAGAACTGGGTGCTGCAAGACCAGAGGAGAGGATGGGGTAGCTCTGAAAGTGTGGCCCCGAAACTAGCCAGAGAAACACTGAGGAGGAGCTGGGGCCAGTCTGTCAGCAACCCACAGAGGTCAGCAACTCATCTAGGTTCTACTTATTGCAAGTTTTAATTTTTTCATAACAAACCTGTATGTTTTGATAACCAATTATAAGGCCATTTTAACAGAAGGAAAACAGAAGCTTTCAAGAATCCCACAGTTGGGGGGGGGGGGGGCGGGAAGAACTGTACTCTTGTCACAATCCCACTCCAAAATCACGAGAACTAAATGGAATATTAGTCAAAAAAGAAATCTTGCTATTTGCAATGATGTGGGTTGAGGTAGAGAGTATAATGCAAAGCTAAATAGGTCAGAGAAAGACAAATACCATATGATCCTACTCATATGTGGAATTTAAGAAGCAAAAGAAATGCTCAAAGGGCAAAAGACAAACCAACAAACAGACTCATATAGAGAACTGATGGTTACCAAAGGAGATGTAAGGGGATGAGTGAAATAGGTGATGGGGACTAAGGAGGGCACTTGTGATGAGCACTGGATGATGTATAAACGTGCTAAATCAGGGATTCCCCCAGTGGCTCAGTGGTTGGGCACCTGCCTTCAGCCCAGGGCGTGATCCTGGAGTCCTGGGATCGAATCCTGCATTGGGCTCCCTGCATGGAGCCTGCTTCTCCCTCTGCCTGTGTCCCTGCCTCTCTCTCTCTGTCTCTCATGAATAAAAAAAAAAAATCTTAAAAATAAAATAAAGTGCTGAATCACTATTGGTACACCTAAAACTAATGTAACACTGTATGTTAACTAATTGGAATTAAAATAAATATTTGAGAGATGACCTTTTAAAAGACTAATTAACAGGCAATAGAGGGTGGCAAGGAAAAAGCAGTGGCAGACAGAAAACCAAACAAATAAAATTAGGGACATACATATGCTCACTGCTCTGGCATCTATCTGACTCTAACTCAACACTCTTGATCTGACATCCCTCCTGTTTGAATGTTTCAAACATCTCTCTCTCTCTCTCTCTCTCTCTCTCACACACACACACACACACACACACACACACATACACACACACGGATCAAGCTGGCCCCATGCCCTGCTCTAGGGTTTCCCAGAGTGAGCACAACTAAAGCCTGGGCAAAAGGAGAATGCCACGTGACCATCAGTCCCACAGTTAAGTGAACAGAACTTAGTCAAAGATGGTGCCTACTTCACAGGCCCCCTCTTGTAGAAAGTCATCCCTGCTGGCTGACAGGAGCACCGTGTGTTCTCTCATCCCATGGCTCCCCTGAAGGGAAACAGATGGTCTCGAATGATAGACCCTGCAACATCATCCACTGCTTCTCCTGAGGAAGTGGGAGAAGTGTGGTCTGCTCACAGAGGGGAGAGCCAAGCTTCCCATCCCCCAAACCCATCTACTATTGCCATCTTGAAACTCTTTTTAACATGGGGTCCCACATTTCCATTCTGCACCAGGCCCCACAATTTACTTAGCTAATCTTGTGCATAACCTATTGCCTGGCATACAATTGGGGCTTAATAAAAAGTGGCTTATTACTGAAAGACATACATTTCCAGGCTACTTCCAACGTGCTCTGCAAGCTTCCCAGTGGCCTCATCTCCCCCATGTCTGGAAATCTGAGAAAACGGAATTCAATGGTCCAGCTACTCACTGAGCTCTCACCATGAGCAAGGCCTGTATGAGACCCCTTCCCCCTTGCTCAGAGGCCAAAGAGAAGACCATTCTGGGGAGGACAGAGTGACATGGAGGGGAAGGGGAAGGTGGAGGGAAGGCTGGGGGTACCTGTGGCTGAGCTCTGAGCTGGCCCTGCATGCTTGCTCTAGGTGCCCCTCAGGAGCACAGACCTGGGTTTGGGGGTGAAATCCCACTCTCATGGCTTCCCACAGGAGACGCAGAGCCAAAGGCAAAGCTGTGCCAGGTGCTGAAGCCCCCTGGACCCCAGTCCTCTGTGTGAGTCCCATGTGGTCTCCAGACTCAGTCCATTCCAAGGTGTTTTCTAGCCCCAGACATGGCTGTAGTTGCCAGAAAGCCAGCTTCTGTGGCTTCTGGCTCAGCAGCTTCTGCTGGACATGATGTCATGCTCACCACTCTGTGGCTGGCCAACTGTAGGGCTGGGGGTGTCCAGGAGAATGAGCTCTTGGGCTCAGCCACAGCCCATAAGAGGGGGTGGGGAAGAAAGAAAGAAATCCTTGCACTGACCAGTCTCAGTCCCAGGAGGAGGGGACACAGACCCCTAGACCCCTCCCAGCCCATGCAGCCTGTAATTAGACTCTCAGCTCAGATTATTCCAAGAGGAAGGAGCTGCTTCTTAAGAGCAGCAGCTGTCTCACACTCAGTTTCCACGTGAAAATATCAGCCCGTTATTATCCTAACCTAACAGACTGCAACTCTCAGCCTCTAATTATTAAACAATGCCTCTCAGCCAACTCGGCTCCCAGCCGCAACTCCGGTGCTGCCTCCCCCGTACTTCTGGGAGGTCTTCAACTTCCTAGCTCTGAGGACCCAGACAGGGAGCCAGGCACTGGCCGATTCGACCCAGCAACTCCGCAGTGGCAGGTGGGAGGAAGGATGATCGCTCAGGTACCACATTAGATGTCAGCGTGAAACTGAGAAAGAACCCTAGCTCCTGGGATGGCCTCAGGTAATGGAGATACAGGAGGCCTTTGCGTGGCTCTACCTGCAGCAGAAGGAACCTTGCTCCTTGGGGCCACCAGACACCCCCCACCCTAGCACTTGCACTCAGAACTACTCCCATGCATTTGGGACCACCCCTGCTCCCCTAAGTACTGAACTAGAAAAATTTTCAGATTGTTTGTATTGTGATAAAATACACATACCATAGAACTCTCTATCTCAAACATTTTTAAGCATACAGTTCAGTGATGTCAAATGCATTTATAATGTTGGGCAACCAAATGTCCAGAACACTTTACATCTTGCAAAACTGAAACTCTATCCATTAAACACTAACTCCCTACTCTCTTCTTTTCAGCTCTACATCCTGTCCCAATGAACTTAACTCTAGAGGTCTCATGTAAGTGGAATCAGACCATATTTGTCATTCTGTGACTGGTGTATTTCATTTAGCATAATGTTCTCTAGGTCCATCCATGTTGTGGCCTGTGACAAGATGACAAGATGTCTTTCCTCTATAAGGCTGAATAATATTCCATTGTATGCATAGACCGAATTTTGTTTAGCCATTCATCCATCAAAGGACACTTGGATTGCTTCTATATTTTAGCTTATGAGTCATGCTTCTGAGAACACAGGTACACAAATATCTCTTGAAACCCTCCGTTTCGGACACCTGGGTGGCTCAGTGGTTAAAGCACCTGCCTTCAGCTCAGGTTATGATCCTGGAGTCCCAGGATTGAGTCCCACATTGGGTTCCCTGCAGGGAGCCTGCTTCTCCCTCTGCCTATATCTCTGCCTCTCTCCTGTCTCTCTCATGAATAAATAAATAAAATCTTCAAAAAAAAAAAAAAAAAAGAAAGAAAAAGAGAAGCCCTCCTTTCAATTAATGTCTTTGGGTTTATACTCAGAAGCAGGATTGCTGGAACATATGGTAATTCTGCATTTAATATTCTGGGGGAACCTCCATACTGTTTTCCATGGCAGCTGCACCATGTCACGTTCCCACCAACAGTGCACAAGGGTTCCAGTTTCTCCACATCCTGACAACACTCATTACTTTATCTTGTTTTTGGTAGTAGCCCAAACCTAATGTAACCTAATGTGTGTGAGATGTAAAAAAAAAAAAAAAACTGACATTTTTACATAATATATTTCCAGTACAGTAAATAAGTTTGTTGGAGGTGGGAAGCAGAAAAGAAAGCCAGAAAGCCTAATTGGCAGCCTTCTCAGGCTGAGGGTGCATTCACATCTGCTGATGGTGCTTTGTGAAAGGCTAATCCAGAAGCTTTGTCAACACTGATTTCAGTAACACTTATTGCCTCTGAAAAATAAAGGGGTGGGGGGCTACTCATTTCCCAAACCAAGCACATCCTTGACCAAGACAAGGAATGAAACTGCAGGAAAGAGACTACATAGTGAAAGATCTCACAAATGCCAGAATTTGTATATTTTATGTAGTTTTGATATGAACCACTTTCAAAGTAGTGATCCTGGAAGTTTAGTTGTATATTCCAAAGATGATGTTATTTAAGGCCTCTTCTTTAGGACCGCACTTAATTAGCATTTGGAAAATTAGTCGTGTGAATTTACAGCCATACACAGACATGGCTCCCAAGGACTCTTTGCTGTTCTCCAAATCTAATCCGCTCTCAAAGGGTGCTACCTATCACCTCAAAACTGTAATCCTGAGGATGCTTTCAGAAAGGCCCACAGGTCTCCAAAACCACTTCAAAGTGCCTAGAGCAATGACAACCTCTGGCCAGTGAGCACATGGTGCCAGAGCCTCTGGAGAAGGTGGTACCGAGGGGTTCGCAGCACTCCCTGGGGTAAGCAAACCCAGATCCAAAGCAAGAACTGGCTCCCGATCATCGTTCGTCCTTGGTGCCTTGGTAGTGCACCAGCCGGATTGCAGGCATAAGGGATCAGTGTGCTACATATCATATTTTAACCCCTTAGGTTTGGAAACTGATGAATCACTCACAAGGGTGATGAGGTATCTGTTTGGTGTCTAGTGGTAGCAATGCACATGTTCTGAGTTTATTTAAGAGGAGAAAGTTAGGCAGTTGCGTTGCCAGGTGCCTGGGGATGAGGGTTCAGATCTTCCCCAGTTAGCTCTGGGATGTCACTGGGCCAGGGCTCAAGAGATACACCAAGGAGCCTTTCTGGCCCCTCTTAGAGGGGCAGGCTGTCTCAAGCTACCAGAATGGTAAATACTTCCCTCCCATAACTTCATCTCTGAACTCAGGAAAAAAAAGAAAATATCTAATTTGAGAAGTCATTTCCTTAATTTTAAAAATTCCTTAAAATTCAAAGTTGACAGCATAGCAAGTCTAATAACATTTTGGTATTTTAATTTAACAGATGAAATTATCGAGAAACACTTCTGCCTATTTTGTAAAGGGGGGGTTCTGGTATGAACACATAATGCATTCTACTTACACTGTGGAAGTAAAGCAACCCAAGCAAATCAGTTTTTCTAGCAAAATCTATCAACTTCAAGCAAATCAAATGTCTCAGAGACGTTTGAGACATAAGGGAAAAATGAAAGAGCCACATCTATATCTGTTGTAGATTGTGTTCCCCAAAAAGATAGGTTCAAGTCCAAGTCAAGTGCCTGGTACCTGTAAATGCGATTTTATTTGGAAAGAGGGTCAGTGCAGGTATAAGCAAGTTAAGAGGAGCTCATAGTGGGCTAAGCTGGGCCCTAATTCAAGCACCAGTGTCCTTATGAGAAGAGGGAAATGGGGACAGAAGAAGACAGCTACAGGACAACATGACAGTACAGGAGAGGTTGGAACCATGCATCTACAAGACAAGGGATGCCAAAGATTGTAGGCAACTCCTGGAAATTAGGAAGAAGGAAGCAAGGATCCTATCCTAGAGCCTTCAGAGAGAGTACAACCCTGCCCACACCTTGATCTTGGACTCCTGGCCTCCAAAAAAATGAAAGAATACATTTCTGTTGATTTAAGCCACCCAGTCTGCTGTACTTTGTTTCTGCAGTCCTGGCAAGCTGAGATCACATTGCGGCTGCCTGTATGGAAGACTGTCTTTGGTTTCTGTTGCCCACCGCCAGGCCCCCGGCTTCCCTCTCAGTCTGAAAAGTCCAGCTCTGTTATCTAGAAAGCTCAGCTGCCTTACTTGCACCAGAACCTCCATGTGAATTCCCCAGGCATCTCTGCCTCCTGCTCATGTCCCAGGAGGGCCCCAAGGATGGGGCCAGGCACAGCACAAGTATGCCTTTGTGGACTCCCTCTCACAGGAAACTAGGGGTATCCACTCACCCTCCAATAGTACGCTTAAACCAGGTGGGAGGCAGCCTCCAACACAGGTTAGTTCATTCCCAGTGAGCATTATATATGGCGCCACGGAGAAGTAGTAGATGAATTTTCTTGGACGTTTTAAGACTCTTGGGTAACCAGGATTTTGCTGCTTTTATATTAATGACAACAACAGAAACAATTATGGCTAACAATTTGTGTCCTTACTTTGGGCTGGGCATTGTGAAAAGCGCTTACTGTGCTCACTGAATCCTCAGAACTCAGGGTTAGGTATTGTCACTTATCCTCATCTTACTGATGAGGATGCCAAGGCTCAGAGAGCTGGCCCAAGGTCTGATTTCCAAGCCTGAATATCTAGCAAACTGCCTTATTTTCCTCTGCAAAGAGGAACATGTCTTTTCCCTGTCATCTTTGCAGTTACAGACCAAATCCAGCTTTACCTGGTAACAAACACAGCCGCATCCACGGGGGGTGTATCATCCTTCCCTCCTGGAACCTGATTATTGCCGAGGTACCGTGCTCCTCCATACTCCTCATTCTGCCAGTGACAAAAGCTCTCCAGGGACCGCTCGCCATGGTGCCCAATGGACAACTTGGCCTAAAACAAATTGGGGATTGGGGAAGGAGTAGTTAAAAAGGGCAAACACCCAAGGAAGCTGGAGTTTATATTTAGAACATTAGTGCAGAGGCAGCTGCTCACTGGGACATCATTCAGTGATGTGCTTCTCCCAAATACAACCCTAATGTGGGTAGAACGGGGCAGAGACCCAGAGAGAGGCCAGGCCTTATTTGTAAATTTAAATGAAGACTATGGGGGCATCTGGGTGGCTCAGTGGTTGACCAGGTCATGATCCTGGGGTCCTGGGATCATGTCCTACATTAGGCTCCCCAGGGGGAGCCTGCTTTTCCCTCTACCTATGTCTCTGCCTCTTTCTCTGTGTCTCTCATGAACAAATAAATAAAATTAAAAAAAAAATAAATGAAGACTATTTAAGAAAAATATTCTTTTTGGTTGGGCTGTACCCAACCAAGCACCAGTCCCTCATTTTCAAATTCATTGCCCAACTCCGTAGGCAACATGATCACATGAGAATGCACTCAACTCAAAAATCAGAAAACAATGCTACAATGAATCCAAATTTGGCCTGATGCTGGGAGATAGCTCCAGAAGAGTATCCCTGGGTTTCCTGAGACCTCAACATCCAGATTTGCACAGGTGAGATGTGCCAGAGTGTCAGAAGGGTGCACACAGGCCCACTGCTCAGGGTTCCCTTGAGATTCCAACATGATCACGTGCACACCAAGCTTCTAGTAACAGTACCCACTTCCTCCCACTGGATGTCTCCAGCGCCTGGTCCAGGGCACACTGTTGCCATCTGCAAAGCCCTGGAGAGCAGACAAGACTGACAACCACCAGCACTTCTCCTGAGCACTCAATGGCAACTAGGAGACTTGAAGGCCAGCTACATCATCTGTAAGCCCTAGAGGGTGCCTGTTTGGACTTACAGGCCGTTGTCGTAGCAGGACGAGCTTGGTAACTTGAATGTTCACCTTACTTCCAAGGCTCTGGTGCTGAAACATATTGTACACCTGTCAAGAGAAAACAAAGAAATAATGATGTAAATGTAAAAATTAAGAAAGATACACTGGTGTCCTGGATGGGATCCTGGAACAGAGGAAGATGTTGGGTAAAAACTAAGGACATTTGAGTAAACTATGGGTTTTGGTTAATAAGCATCTGTCAGAATGCCAAAAAAATTATCCAGTAGGCAGAGGACCTGAACAGATATTTTTTCAAAGATGACTTACAGATGGCAAACAGACACATGGAAAGATACTCAATCATCAGGGAAATGCATATGAAAACCACAATGAGATATGACCTTACACCTATCAGGATGACTGGTATCAAAAAGACCAGAAATAATAAATGTTGGCAAGGATGTGGAAGAAAAGGAAGCCTCATGTTGGTGGGAATGTAAATTGGTGCAGCCACTGTGGAAAACAGTATGGAGGGTCCTTCAAAAATTAAGAATAGAATACCATATGATCCAGTAATTCCACCACTGGGTATTTACCCAAAGAAAATGAAAACACTAATTTGAAAAGATAAATGTACCTATGTTTATTTCAGTATTATTTCAATAGCCAAGAAGATATGGAAGTAACCCAAGTGTCAACTGATAGATGAATGGATAAAGATGTACTGTGTGTAAATACACACACACACACACACAAAATGGAACATTACTCAGCCATTAAAAAGAATGAGATCTTGCCCTTTGTGACAATAGGGATGAGCCTAGAAAGTATTATGCTAAGTGAAAAAAGTCAAAGACAAATACCACCTGATTTCATTTATATGTGGAATCTAAAAAAACAAAATAAGCAAACAAAAATAGACTCTTAAATTCAGAGAACAAACTGATGATTACTAGGGGGGAGAGGTGTGGGGAAGATGAGTGACAAAGGGGATGAAGAGGTATAAACCTACAGTTATAAAATAAATAAATCATAGAGACAAAAAGTACAGTATAGGAAATATAGTCAATAAGATCATAATAACATTATTTGGTAACAGATGGTGACTATCCTTATGGGGAGCACTGAATAATGTATAGCATTATTGAATCAATATGCTGTACACCTGAAATATAACATTGTATATTAATTATGCTTCAATAAAAAATAACAATACATCAATATTAGTCCATTAGTTATACCATGGTATTGTAAGATATTACTAAGAGGAGAAATTGTATATGGGAACTCTTGATACTATTTGTTCCAATTTTATATTTTAGATTCTATGAATCTAAAATATAAAATACAGGGATCCCTGGGTGGCGCAGCGGTTTGGCGCCTGCCTTTGGCCCAGGGCGCGATCCTGGAGACCCGGGATCGAATCCCACATCGGGCTTCCAGTGCATGGAGCCTGCTTCTCCCTCTGCCTATGTCTCTGCCTCTCTCTCTCTCTCTCTGTGTGACTATCATAAATAAAGAAAAATTTAAAAAAAATAATAAAAAAAATAAAATATAAAATACAAATGAATAAAATATAAATGTTTATAAATAAATCATAAAATAGAAATTATATTCATTAAAAATTATATTCATTTGAAAATTATTTTAAAAAACAGCTTGCATTGTTCCAGTACAAAAAAAACCTAAAGAAAGAATAATTGTATGAAATTTAATTTTCAGTGTTCATAAAGTCTCACTGGAATTAAAAAAAAAAAAATATATATATATATATATGTGAGAAATATGATCCAGATTTTATTTAAAAGGCTTTCTGAGGGGCTCAGTCAGTTGAGCTTCCGACTCTTGATTTCAACTCAGGTCATAATCTCAGAGTGGTGAGATCAAACCCTACATCAGGCTCCATGCTCAGGGAGGAGTCTCCCTGAGGATTCTTTTTCCCTCTCCATTTGCCCTTCCCCCCCCATGCTCTCTTTCTGAAATAAATAAATCTTAAAAAAAAAAGGTCTTCTAAGTCCAAAAAGCTCCCATAAATATGAATTCCCAAAAGAAATATGCATATGATCAACAATTCTGGAATCATACACACAAGTGTGCATATATACACAAAGCTAAGATGGAAATCAGTTGTTTAAAAATAAAAAGGCATAGGACATCAGTTTCCAAAAGAAGCAACGGATATTAGATAATCCTGACAGAAAACTCAAAACTCCCATTCTGGGTTTTTGTGCTGGAGGTTGAAGGGGACTTTAAGTAGGGCAAGGGGGAGCTCAATGCCTGAGGCCATCTGCCATGTACCAGCCTGTGTCACCTCTATCCCTCATCATAACCAGTCAAGGTCAGTGTGTCCACTACCTTCTGCTCATCAAGAGAAAGCCACCTGCTCAAGACCCACAGCCAGTCAACTATGACCCCAATTCATATCCAGGCTTCTCCAGCAGTAAGACCACCCCCCCCCCCCACCTACCCAAAAAAAAGACCATTCCCTAAACTTATTCTAATGAGTTTAGGGAAGTGCATCATGGAGACAGAGTTATAGTAACAAAAGAGGATTTGTCTACCTCTCATTGGTAGAACTCAATTATAAAGATTTCAATATCAAAAACATCAAAGGAAAGCATTTCAAGGGGAAGAGAGATAGGAAATCTCAAACAAGGCAGAAGAATCAAAGTTGATATGGATGGGAAGAGCCTACTGAATGTGAGGATCCCTGGATCCCTTTCCTATAATATGGACAAAGCAGGGTATAATGGGATAGATCATGTAGGTGGTAGTAGAAGATATGGAGAGAACACGGATAAGAGTCTTTTGAACACATCGGGAAATATTTCAGCTTCACTGTGTCCTGGCTGTTTATTTTTTTATAGTTTTATTGAGATACTATTGATATATAACATTGTGTTATTTTTAGGTGTACAACATGATTTGACATATGTATATACTGTGAGATGATCACCACAATAAGTTAACAGTCATCCCCTGGCATAGTTACAATTGTTCTCTTGTGAGGAACTTTCAAACATATGACATAGTATTATTAACTATAGTCACTGTACTATACGTTACATCCCCAAGACTTAAAACTGGAATTTTATAGCTTTTGACCTCCTTCACCCATTACCCACTCCATAAGAAAACTCTTCTCTGTATCTTTGGGTTCAGCCTTTTTAGACTCCACATAAAAATGAGATCATACAGTATTTATTTTCCTCTGACTTCTTTCACTTCGTTTTGAATTGTCTACTTTTTTTTTTTTTTTTTTTTTTTCCCTGACAGACACAATCTACAAGGGAGAATTTCCAGCAGGGGCATTAAGATTTTCTCCAGTTGGCACTGTGTTCCTCAGTCCATCAGCAACAACATAAAGCAACAACCAAAGCAGACAGTGTAGCCACAGTTAATTCAGGCCATGTGAAGCTGGACACAGAGTCTGGCATACAAACGTCAGAAGCCAGGCACGCACAATGTTTCAGCATCTGTGTGACAAAGGAATTAGCTGTGTCATTGCTTGGATCTTACTCTTTGAAAACCATTATTAAAGCAAAAGAAAATCTTTGTGTAACTTAATATTCTTTCCCACAAGGAAAAACAGAACACATTTAGTTGTTCTGTTCTTACTCCATACCTCCTCCAATTCTCCCCCCACAAACAAAATAGTAGTCATTTTTTTTCTTTTTTTTTTTTTTTACACTGGACTATCTGTAAGCCAATTCTGAAGTCATGTCTTAATTACCTATCCCCAAACCTGGGTGAAGAAGGGGAAAACACATAACTTTTTCCTTGTTTTGATATTTTGAGAACCACCCAATGGCTGCGATTCAAATTTTTCCAAAAATATTCAGCAGTAGGATTGGGCCCAAACTGGAAAACCTCAATTCAAAACATGAAAAATAGGAAGAATGAAAATCTGCCGCAGTTCTGAGGGAGAAACGTCAAGTCATACAGGATTTCAAGGTACAATTTAGTTATAGCCTAGAACATCAACATCAGCCAGGGATGTTAAAGGATATTGTTCAAAGGTTTCAAGGAATAACACAGTAAAGCACTGAAGAGTGGTTATTGTGACATGCCACATAAAAGCAGCATCAAGAACTCATGTTAAAAGGTGCAAATTTCAGTAAGGAAAAACTATAGGAACAATCTCCCTGGTCAGAAAACTTCCATTTCCTCCTCGCTCAGCTGAGGATAGTTCTGTGCATTCTATTCAACCACTACCCCAAAGACTCAGTCACTTCTCTTGGGGCAAGTGCTCAAGACGGATGTGAGATGGAGGGGAGACAAGGCTTCATGCTTCTGGGGCTGGGAGATGGGTACAGAGTTTCAGGTTGCACAACAATGTGAATATACTTATACTGAACTGTACACTTACAAATGGCTAAGATGATAAATTTGATGTGTATCTTACTGCAATTAGAATTCTTTGAATTAATTTTTGGAAAGAAGCTTCATGCTCTAGCAACATTCTCTACGAGCCTGAAGGCAGGCATTTCCCTGTGACAGGTACCTAGGGTGCTCACTTCCAGGAAAGCAGATCTGGGAGCCTGACCATGGCTAGAGCACCTCATCACCTGACGTGAGCCATACCACGTTCTCACAAAGCTGGGCAGAGCACAGAGCAGGGCAGATGCACAAGGATCTCCCTGGCAGCCCAGAGCCAAGCCACACGAGCCAGATGAAAATCTGACGACAGCCACAAACACAAAGCAGCAGGCCCCAAAGACATGTAACAAAGTCTCCTCGTCTTTTTTTCCCATGGAAATTCATGCTCAGGAGAAGTCCTGGAGGTGGCAGCCATATGATGTTTAGGGAGACACCTGGTTGGGCAAGGAACAGCACGGCCAATCGTCTGGAAATTTTGTCTCCGGCGTCCAGCTCTGGCTGCGTCCTGGCAAGTGTTCAGAGCCCTGGCTGCATTTGTCACATTTCCTTGGCAGCCTGGGGGCCAAGCTGGGTGGACCTGCTGCCAGCAGCACAACGCAGCTCTCCTGGCTGGGCAACTTGGGGACTCTGGACAGGGCCAGAGAAGAAGCAAGTGACATGTGGGGGAGGAGCTGTTCAGGGTGCCCATGCAGGGTTTCACAAGAGCACCACCTACCTGTGTTATTCGGGGCCTCTCCAGGGACAGACAGGGATTCAAATTATATTTGGTCCCCATTTCAGAGCCCCCTACAGGAAATTACTCTCTAGCACAGTGCCCCCCGAGTGGGGTTCCTGAAGCAGCAGCACCAAAGTCACCTGGGCATTTGCCGGAAATACATTCTGGAGCCCACCCCAGAACCACTGAGCCAGGGAGCCTGGGGGTGGGCCTGGCCACCTGCATTTTACAATCCCCCTGGTGGCTTCTTCTGGATGGCTGCTGGCATGTGGGAGCCAGTGAGTACTCTAACATTCTGATGGTTTCTCTGGGCACCACAGCAAGGCGTGTTGTCTGTTTTGCATGGTAATTGAATAAAATTGATGTCATTTTTCCTTCAAAAAGAACTTGCCTGGAACAGTTCACGTTTTCATTTCACTCCATGGTTGTTAAGGAAGCTACAAACAACCAAAGATCTGTCAAGTGGCCCTGTTTTCTGATTTGGCTGCCCACCCCAGGGGTTCTGGGGTCAACGCCACCTGTTTCTATTTGCAATTGGTTCTTTAAAATATGCCTGCTCCTGTGTCACTGCCACCCCCAACCACAGGAAAACCAAGATACGTATGTAAAAAGGCACAACAGCTCATTTGGAAAATGGACAAAGTCAAGTCCAGAGTACCACTCTGTAGCCCACTGCCAGCTTTAAGATCCAGTTTGCCAGTGGCTTTTCCCTCCTAGTGTCAAGCAGAGGTTTTTTTTTTTTTTTTTTTTTTTTTTTCCCTTAACACAAGTCAGGGCATGCCCTTCTTCTGCTTACCCCTCTGCGGTAGCATCTGCTCACACAGGTGGTACTGAAGCCCACTCTCCCCGCCCCGGCCTAGGAGACTGTGAGGCTGGCCAACTGGCACACCTCTCACTGTGCCCCTTTCCCATCACCCAGCAGAAACCACCTCTTTCTGTGCCTCCCAAATGCCATCTTGACCCTCACTGTCTAGCTCTTTAGTGCCTCATCCCTTCTAGGTGGAGCATTGCTTCTTGTGGAGGTGTCCCTGACCACCTCGTCCACTTGCCAGTGCCTGGAGCTTTGTATAGCAGTTGATAAAATTTGCACACAAATTTTACTGATTTGTGTGGGGAACACTGTCTGTTGGTCCCACTGCATGAGTTCCATGGGAATGGGACTGGCCATCGTCCCTATTCTCACCCCAGACCCTAGAAGGTGCCATAGAAATACAGCTGAATAGAATTACTGGGTGAGCCTCTTTTTGACTTATTTTTAATTATAGTAAATACATAGAATATAAAATTTATCATCTTAAACATTTTTAAGTATAGGCTCAGTAGCGTTAAATGCATTCACATTATTGTACAATGATCACGACTATCCATCGACAGAATTCATTTGTTTTGCAAAACCGAAACTCTGCACCCATTAAACAATAACTCCCCATTCCCCCTCCAGCAGGCCTGGCAGTCCCCATTCTACTTTGTCTCTATGAATTTGACTACTCCAGGGACTTCATGTAAGTGGAATCATACAGCACTTGTCCTTTTGTGACCAGCTTATTTCACTTAGCAGAGTATCTTCAAGGTTCATCTACGCTATAGTATATGTCTGAATTTCCATCCTTTTTAAGGTTAATATTCCATAGTATGTATGAACCACACTCTGCATATCCATTTATCCATCCATGGACACTTGGGTTGCTTCCTCCTCTTGGTTATTATGAACAATTGTGCTATGAACATGGGTGTACAAATATCTGTTTACAGCCTGAACTTCCCTTGAGTGTATACTCAGAAGTATAACTGGTAGATGACATGGTAATTCTATTTAATATATATATATATATTTTAAACTACCAGTCTGTTTTCCATAAGAGCTGAACCATTTTACAGTTCTATCAACACAGCACAAGGGTTCCATTTCTCTACATCCACTCAACTTGCTATTATATGAACTTTTAAATGATAGCATCCTAACCAAAATGGTTGAAAGACAGTAAGAGATACAGGCTGCCAGTTAGGGGAACGAACAAGCCATAGTGATGAAAGGTACAGCAGAAGGAACACAGTCTCTGGTATCATGATAGTATGGTGACAGATGGTAGCTATACTTTTGGTGAGCGTAACTCAGTTATTGAATCACCATGTTGTACCCTTGAAACTAATGTCATATTATGTGTCAACTCTACGAGAGATAGGTAAATAAATATCAATAATAAATATCCTAATGGTAATGAAGTCCTATTATGGTTTTGATCTACATTTCCCTGATCATCAGTGACATTGAGCATCTTTTCTAGTACTTATTGGCCACTTCCAGATCTTCTTTGGCGAAATGCCTATTCAAGTGCTTTTGCCAATTTTTAAATCAGTTTGGTTTCTTTTGTTGTTGTGTTTTAGTTCTCCATATCCTAGATATTATAAAATATGTATTTGTAAGTATTTTCTCTCATTCTACGAGTTGCCTTTTTACTCTGCGGATAGTGTCCTTTGATGCACAAAAGTTTTTTAATTTCATGAAGTCCAGGGATGCCTGGGTGGCTCAGTGTTTGAGCATTTGCCTTTGGCTCAAGTCGTGATTCCGGGATCCTGGGATTGAGTCCCTCATCAGGATCCCCATGGGAGCTTGCTTCTCCCTCCACCTATGTCTTTGCTCCTCTCTATATATAATCTCTCATGAGAAAAAAAAAAAATCTCTCATGAGTAAATAAATCTTTAAAAAATATAAATAAATTTGATGAAGTCCAATTTACCTATTTCTTCTTTTGTTGCCTATGCCTTGGTATCATAGCCAAGAAGTCACTGCTAAATCCAATGTCACGAAGTTTTTTCTCTGTGTTTTCCTCTAGGGATTTTATAGTTTCAGCGCTTATATGTTCAAGTCTTTAATCCATTTCAAGATAATTGTTGTATATTCTATTAGGTAAAGGTCCAACATCATTCTTTTTTATGTGAATATCTAATTTTCCCAGCACCATTTGTTGAAAAGACAAACACTTCTCCTCATCGAATGATCTTGGCACCTCTGTTGAAAATCATTTGACCAAATATGTCAGGGTTTATTTCTAAGCTCTCTATTTGCTTGTATCCCAGCACCAAAGTGTTTTGATTACTATAGCTTTGTAGTAAATTTTGAAATCAAGAAGTGTAGAGTTCTCCAACTCAGTTCTTTCTCAAGGTTATTTTGGCTACTCAAGGTCCCTCGAGATTCCATGAACATTTTAGGATGAATTTATTTCTGCAAAGACAAATATTGTTGAGACTTTGCTAGAGACTGCACTGAATCTGCAAACTGCTCTGGGTAGTAGTGGTGACATCTTAAGAAGTCTTCCAACCCACGAATGTGGATGTCTTTCCATTCCTCTCCATTTTCTTAAATTTATTTCACTAATATTTTGTAGTTTTTAGTGTACAAGTCTTTCACTTCTTTTATTAAGTTAACTATTAAGTATTTGTTTTTGATGCTAATGCCAGTGAAATGGTTTTCTTGCATTTTGGGGTTGTTCTTTGTTAGGTATAGAACTCAACTGATCTCTGTGTGGTGGCTTTATATGCTGCTACTCTGAATTATCCCATTCTAAAATTTGAGGGGAAGAAGTTTTAGGATTTTCCACATATAAGATCACATCATCTGTGACTAGAGATAATTTTACTTTTTCCTTTCCTTTTTGGATGCTTTTTCTTTTGTCTAATTGCTTTGGCTAGACTATCAGTATTATGTTCAATAGAAGTGCTAAAAGCAAGCATCCTTGCTTTGTTCTTCATCTTAGAAGAAAAACTTACAGGTTTTCACCCTTGAGTATGATGTTCACTGTGGATTTTTCATATATGTCTTTTATGATGTTGAGGTGTTACTTTCTATTCCTAGTTTTTTGGATATTTATCATATGGAAAGGTATTGAATCTTATCAAATTATTTTTCTAAATCAACTGAAATGATTATGTGTTTCTTCCCTTTGTTATGTTAATATGGTTTATTACATTGAATGATTTTTGTATGTTGAACCATCCCTGCATTCTGGGCATACCTCCCACTTTGTCGTGGTATATAATCCTTTTAATATGCTGTTGAATTTGGTTTGCTAATATTATGCATAGGTTTTTACATCAATAATCACAAGGTAAAATTTTTTTTATTCATAAAGAACTGTAGTTTTATTTTCCTGTAGTGTCTTCATCAGACTTTGTAAGGGCAATACCAGCCTCTTAGAGTTAGGACATGTTTTCTCCTCTTCAGTTTTTGGGTGAGTTTGAGGAGGAGTGATTCCTTTATTCTTCTTTAAATGTTTGGTATAACTCACCAGTGAAGCTGTCAGGGGCAGGGTTTTTTTTGGCCAGATTTTTGAATCTACAGATTCAATCTCCTTACTAGTTCTAAGTCTTCCCAATTTTTTATTTCTTCATGATAATATCTTACTAAGTTTTGTGATTCTAGGAATCCATCCAGGTCATTAAGTTTATCCAATCTGCTGCTATACAATGGTTTATAGTCCTCTCTTATAATCCCTTTTACTCTTGTAGAATTGGTAGTCATGTGCCCACTTTTGTTTCTAACTTTAGTAATGAGTCTTCTTGTTAGTCCCTCTCACTACAGGTTTGATGATTGGGTTAATTCTTTTGAAGAATCGGCTCTTGGCTTTCTTGATTTTCTGTTTTTTAAAGATTTTTATTTATTTATTTATTTGACAGAAAAAGAGCACACACAAGCAGGGGGAACAGCAGAGAGAGGAGAAGCAGACTCTGATTTGAAATCTTTTTTCTTTTATTATTTTTAATGTGAGAATTTACAGCTATGTATTTCCCACTGAGTATTACTTTTGCAGAGTTCCATAAGCTTTGATATGTTGTGTTTTCATTATTATGCATCTGTATGTATTTTCTCATTTCCCCTGTTACTTCTGCCTTGACCCATGGGTTTAGAGTATGTTCTTTAACTTCCACATGTTTGTGGATTTTCTAGTTTTCCTTCAGTTGCTCATTTCTAACTTAATCCCATTGTGGTCAGGAGAAGATACTTTGCATGATATCCTTTTTTTTTTTTTAAAGATTTTTATCTATTTATTCATGAGAGACAGAGACAGAGACACACACACAGAGAGAAGCAGAGACACAGGCAGAGGGAGAAGCAGGCTCCATGCAGGGAGCCCAACGCGGGACCCAATCCTGGGTCCCCAGGACCAGGCCCCAGGCGGCGCCAAACCGCCAAGCCACCCAGGTCACCCTGAATATCTTTTAAATCTATTGAGACTTAATCTGCAGCCTAAAATGTGCTGTATCCTGGAGAATGTCCCATGTGCGCCTGAAAATAAGGACTATCCTATTGCTGTTGTAGAGTGTTCTGTATGTATGTTAGATCAAGTTGGTTTATCATGTTTTTCCAAGTCCTCTATTTCCTTACTTATTTTCTGCCTAGGTGTCCTATCCACTATTGGCAGTGGAGGGGTTGAAGTCTCTTATTATGTAACTATATATTTCTCCCTTTAAATCCAGCAATTTCTGCTTCACATATTTTGATGGTCTGTTATTAGATGCAAAAAGACTTACAACTGTTGTATTTTCTTGCTGTATTGAAACCTTTGTTAATATAGTATCCTTATCTCTCTTTTTGATTAAAGTCTATTTTGTGCAATATTAGTATAGCCACTTCTGCTTTCTTAGGGCTACTATTGGCATGGGATATCTTTTTCTATCCTTTTGTTTTCAACTTATTTGTGTCTTTGGAACTATGAGTCTCTTGCAGACAGTATATAGTTAGATACTATTTTAATCCATCCTGCTGATCTTTTAAAGAATTCAATCCATTTACATTGAAGGTAATTACTGATAAGGAGGGACTGACTGACTTCTGTATTTTACTATTTGTTTTTGATATACTTTATAGCCTGTTTTGCCCCTTGTTTCCTGCATTACTTTTTTGTGATTTTTTTATAGTGAAGCTTTTTAATTCCTTTCTCATTTTTTTTTTTGAGAGATAGAGAAAGGGGGGGGCGGTGCAGAAAGAGAAGGAGAAAGAGAATCTCAAGCAGACTCCACACCCAGCTCACAACTTAATACAGGGCTTAATCTCATGAACCTTGAGATCATGATCTGAGCCAAAATCAAGTCAGACACTTAACTGACTGAGCCACCCAAGTGTCCCTCCTTTCTCATTTTCTTTTGTATATGTTCTGTAGCTATTTTCTTTGTGGTTACTGTGCGGATTACACTTAACATCCTAAAGTTGTAAATACGCTAATGTGAATTTATTTATTTTAAAGATTTTATTCATTTATTGAGAGGCACTGAGAGAGAGGCAGAGACATAGAGGGAGAAGCAGGCTCCCTGTGGGGAGCCCAGTGCAGAACTCAATCCCAGGACCCTGAGATCATGCCCTGAGCCAAAGGCAGATGCTCAACCACTGAGCCACCCAGGCCCCTCTAATTTGAATTTATACCGGCTTAAATTCAATAGCATAAGAAAATTCTTCATATCAAGGTGGTTCTTCAAAAGCAAATAAATATGGAATTGTAACTTGAGATAAGGACCAAGTACAAAGCAGACTGCAAGGATAAAGAAAACAGGTTGGCCTTTTCAGATGGTCAGCAAGGAAAGCCCCTCCAAGGGGACATTTGCCCAGAGTCCTCAAAGATAGAGAAGCTAGTTTGATAAGGAGGATTACTGACAAAGAGAGGCTGTAAGTCACAGAAGAGCTTAGGGCCCCTGAGAAACAGAGGCCAACATGGCAGGAGTTTACTGTTGAGGTGGAGAAGGGAATAAAGTCCAGGGCAAGCAGGTGGTCCCAGTTACAGAGCCTGGGAGGGCTGTGCAACACAGAGGGGTACTCCCCATCACCCACATGGGAAGCTACAGGAGGGCATAGTGCTGCTTAGTAACAAGGCCCTAATTCTGCAGATGAAGCTCTTGCTGGTCCTTCTGTGGCAAGGAATCAAGAAGGAAGAAAATGAACGTGAGGAGCCCAGCAAGGCAGCTCCTGCAGTCACCCTCTTTAGTCTGAACAGAGTTGTTGCCAAGGCCAGAGACAATGATGGGCAGTCCAGGGTGGAGATGCAGACAAACAATAGGCCCCAGACATGTTTGTGACACTGAAAGGTGAGACAGGGCTTCCTTGGCGCTGGCTTTGAGCGCTTGCCCTGCTGTGTACTTGCTCATTGGCTGTGCTCCCTGACCACAGCACTGCCCGCAAGCCTCCATCTCCTCTGTAGGATGGAAATATAATGAAATAACCAGGTATGAGGAGAAGGAGAAACAACCCAACTTGCCATCACAGACATCCTCTCCTTCCATTCCTCTCAGGCATGTGCCATCAGGAGAGACAGAGAGAGAGGCAGAGACATAGGCAGAGGGAGAACCAGGCTCCCTGTGGGGAGCCCAATATGAGACTTGATCCCAGGACCCCAGAATCATGACCTGAGTTGAAGGCAGATGCTCAACCACTGAGCCACCCAGGTGCCACGACACTGACCTAATTCATACATCACAACCATAAGATGCTTATGAAAATTGTAAGCAAACGCATAACACCAAATTCCCCCAGCTTTCAATGTGTTACCAAGGCCCTAACAAGTTTCCAGGCCTGCCTTGGGGGATAGGAGCCTGTCTAGATTTAGCCTCAAGGGTCTGAGCCACAAGCGTGGGTGAACAGGTCTCTACTCAGAGAAAGCGGGAAAGTGGGAAGGGTGTGGGAGCTTGGATGTCACCACCCAAAGCTACTTCCCACAGCTTGGAGAGAAACATGGTGCAAGGAAGGTGGCAACCACTCTAGCAGATTCCCTTCCAAATCCACAAAAACTAGGGAAACACAGCCATTTCAATCCAGCAGGATCACAGTAAACACTCGAGAGGCGGGCTGCTTGGCATCACCTTCCTGCTCACTGCACCTGGAGACCTGTCTAATGACAGGGCTCCTCATCCCACCCACAATCCTTTCCCATCCTCCTGGTTTAAAGAAGATCTTGCTTCCTAACAGTAATCCCTTTGCCAGAAGAGCCACAGGAAGAACAGAATTCTTTGGATTTTCGAAACTAGGGTTTAAGAGATTGAAGGACGGTAGTGGCAGAGGGTGGTCTTGTTCATAACAAGGTGTAATGTCTGAACATAACCTGTCTTTAAACTTGCTGAATGGTGGCCCACCACTAGAGCAATAGAAACTAGTTCCCAGTGCTGAGAGTCTGTACAAGTGGGTCAAGGAAACTCTGCTTTCCTTTGTTCTCTGGCCTCATCAGACTGGCCAAGAAACCCCACAGGAGGAGGCTGAAGGGTTCAGTATTAGTGTACACATGCCAAATGCCCTTCACCACAATGGCCCCGCCCTTACTAGGCAGGCTTCATCAAGAAATATCTAAATCCCAAATTAATGTGGTTGGCCCCAGATCTGCCCTCAGCCATGGGGTCTGGAGCCTCCAACCTCTTTGTGCGAGCAGTGGAAGGGGAGTGAAGAGTGTTGGATTAAAGCCAAGTATAGGGACCATTCAGTCCTTGTCCTTCATCATACCACTGTGGGGGAGTTTGGGGGCAATAGTACCACCCCCTCCGTGCCCCCATCCTGACGATCAAATTATGAAAGCAAATATCAAAGTGGAAGTGTGGCCTCATTACTACTTTAGCTGCCATAATAAGTGTTTATTCCTGGCATTTGTGCTCCGGACAATTAAAAAAAAAATAAATGAGATGAAATTAACTACAGATGAAAGAGTCTGCTGTGGAGTCAGCCCCACTAGCCCTCCTCCCAGGCTTCCTCTGGGCAGACCAAATCACAGCAACCCATCATTAACCAGCCACCAGGAGAACTTGGGTTTGTGCAGATGAAGAACACATATTTCTCAGAAACCAGGGCTAGCACCTCCTCCGCTCTCACTCCTGCCCTGTGGTTCAGATCCTCTCTCCCACACACTCTCCATTTCCAGTCCCCACCAAGCACAACTGTGGGACTGCTCCTCCTCCCTACTTCAGCAGCACCACTCCTCAGGACACCCTCTCCAAATGCCCCGCTCCAGTGTCCACCCAATCCCCTAGAGCTCACCCACTCCTTCCTGCAGCCATGTCACACCACCTGCCCTCCCACAAATGTAGCTCCTACCACAACCCTGCGGGACCTGCCACCCCTCTCCTGATCTTGCAAACTCTTAAACTCTTACTCTTTTTAGCTCAAAGGTCAGCTCTTCCTTGAAGACTCTATGCTGCAAGATCACTCAGCAGCCCTCCACCTGGACCCCAGAGGTCACTGCAGATATTTCTACGGGGTTTTATCTGTCTGCTGATAACACTGCCTTCTGAGGGATGGACCAGGTCTGTTTTGCACCTGGATCCCCAACACCTTAACACAATGCCAGTGGGCTTCAAAAATGCTTGTTAGGGGAGTGGATGGATGTGTGGGGTTGAGATGCATTCAGAAGTCTTTCTGTGTCTAAACTGAGGAATGCAGGCCCTCCCCCTGCACCCATCATG
Organism: Vulpes lagopus; assembly: GCF_018345385.1. Taxonomy (NCBI): domain Eukaryota; kingdom Metazoa; phylum Chordata; class Mammalia; order Carnivora; family Canidae; genus Vulpes; species Vulpes lagopus. The sequence continues at coordinate 100,818,682 of NC_054827.1, read as the reverse complement.
TGAAAGCTTCCCGCTATTCCCATTCACCAGAGAGGTAGACACAGGCTTTATGGCTCCTTCCCTGTGCTCTCAACCACAACCTCTCCCCCGACTCTCGTCCAGCCCTCATGGCACACAGAAAGAGCTGATTCACATTCAAGTTGGATCCTGATTCCTTCTACAAGACCATTGACTCCTTAGAACAGGGACTGACTCACCCAACTTCGAATCCCCCCTGGAGGAGGTCTGGCATTTAGGAAAGGTCTCGGCAAACCTCTGGTAAGGAATGGCAGGGCGGGCACAACCACCAAGCAGACCCAGGCACTGAAACTACACACTAGGGCAGAGTGGGTGGGTGGGCCCTCTCCCATGGGATGCATCCCCTGACCCCCTCTGCTCAGGGGTCACGGGGCCGTGGGTGTCTCCATCCCCCAACCCAGCTTCTTCCTCAGCTGGGCAAAAGACAAAAACAGAGCACTCATCAAGGAGGAAGCAGAGCACTCATCAAGGAGGAAGCAGAGCCTGCCTAGATCAGGACCCCAACTCAAGACTCACCATGTTCATGACAGTGAGGATGAACCTCTGGGCAGCCTCTGCCCCGTGGTACTGCACCATGTCGGCATCAGCCACCACCAAGGTCTCCACTGTATGCTCGTTGGTGAGCTGGATGGCGTTCCTCCGCTCCCGCCAGTCCTGGGACTGCCTGCCCTTCCTTGGCTTCTTCTTTTCTAGAAAACAACAGAGATGTTCATGCAGTCCTTGGCATTTTGATTTCCAAGACCCTACAGTGAAGCAGCCTTCTACTGAGACTCTCACTGAGAATAGCCAGCCTCCAGTGGCCAGAAGCCGGACCTCCATCATCATAGGGTCGGGGTGGGGGGAGGTGTCCTGAGCTCACTTCCTACAGGTGGAGCTGAGGCACATCGAAGCCTCAGGAGGCAAATGGGACTGAATATCAGGGAAGAGAAACCCTGTCGCATTAGAGGAAAGCAGACAGCAGTGCAAAGTCAGTGGAGGAAAAGGAAGCCTAGGCCCAGTGGGGAGAGATCAGAAAGCACCTCAGGTAAATGGCAGAGAACCAGCCAGACTTTCTGAAAGGGCTTTACCCACTGCTGATAGCTGGGACCCAGGGAGGTGGCACTCTGGCCACTGTGCTGACAGTCATGAATAAGGAGCCATAAACATAAATAATCACAAAGCATCATTTCAAAGAAAAACAAAACATAATCAGAAACAAGATCACATGACACACATCCCAGCCAAGATGCAAGTGTGCCCTTTGGTTAACACAGGGAAGGGTCATCAGTAATCCTCTGCTGACTCTTTAGATAAACCGATTTCTCTATCAGATCTTACGTGGATCAGGAGGCCTCGTGATGAATCAAAATCAGAGTGTCTGGGTGCTCCAAGCTGCCGTGTGAGGGTGACCTAGACTTTGTTGGTAGAAACCCCTCTGACCAACACTAAAGGCTGATGCAAATGGCACCCATTTTCAGGACCTAAACAGAAAGGCCACTTCCTAAATTTGGCAACTATTATTTCCATTTTGAGCATTTGGAGAGGACAAAAGTCACCTCTGCTCCAATTTCCATGTAGGGAATGCAGCCTACGTAGCACATACTGGCTTCACAGTGTGACCTGATCACTCCAGGGCCAAAAAGCACACTGAAATAGCCTGAGGTATGGGTCATAATGGACAAAAGAGAATACTCTGTACAATATAATTTACAATTATGAAAAACAAAAAGCAATCTAAGTATCCAACCACAGAGAAAGCCAGCCATGGCAAAACAAGTTTGTAGCCATGAAAGGCACGTTTGTGAAGATTATTTAGCAATGTAGACAGAAGCAGGACTAAATCTGTATATACAGTTAAGCTGTGATATTGCAAAGATTTAGCACACAAGTAACTTCAGGCTCTGAAAGAACATAAATAAACAAACAAACAAACAATCAAACAGAAGATAACCAACCAACCTAGGTAGAATGTAACTAAACATGAGTGGTAGGGGATACGTGATCTTCATTTTCCTTTTTTTCCTCTGTATTTCCCAAGGGTAGACAATGAACTAGAATTTACTTTAAGAAAATGGTGAGTTGTAGAAAAACACAAATGTCACTTTTAAATTCTCCACAATACAGAAGGCATGGGGGAGCAACTAATGTCATCTAATTAGCCACCAAAATGCAAAATGAAACACATGAATGTCTTGGCCCTGCAGGATGGTTCTCTCCTTGCCCAGAGCCAGGTCCACCTCCCACGAAGACTTCTAGGCCTCAGCAGTGGAATGAGGTAAGAGTCCATTTGAAGACAGAAGGCAAGGCCTTACAGGTGGGCAGAAAGAAAGATGCCACTTGTTGAGGTCTCTTTATAAACCTATACCCACTTTCAGCAACCACTTCATCTCTGACCACAAGGAAGGAGGAACACAGTGATTTCTAAATTCTGGGCTCTGGGTGCTTGTTTGCCACATACTTATTGCCTGGATCAGGCTGGCCTGTCCAACTCGGAATTTGAAAAAAAAAAAAAAAAAACCCACATTGGGCTCCCTGTTCAGCTGGGGGTCTGCTTCTCCCTTTCTCTCCCTCACCTTCCTGTTTGTGTACCGTCAAATAAATAAATAAAAACTTAAAAAAAAAACACACCCCAAAAAATCACCTTGCTCCCATTGCAACACAGTGGAAGTGAAGGGCTACCCAAGTAAGGGCTCTGCTGTCATGAGCACACCCACATTCTCCCAGGCAACTAGCCAGGAGCCACGTGGTGCTGCAGCTCCAACTTCTGTTCACATCTGCAGATGCTCAGCACTTGTTTTTGCAGTGTCCTGTTTTCAGGTTCTCATGCATAAAGAGCTGTAGTTTTGGCAAGGCCCAGAGGACACATCTCTGGAAGATGGTGAACTTTGAACTTGTTTGAGCTGAGCAGTCGCTAAGAAAAGGAGCCCATTGCTCCCAGACCAAAGGGGCAAGCTGCACCTGGACATTCAACATATCAAAATGCTGCATTGGGGGAGGGTGGCCGGATGGCTCAGTCAGTTAGGGGTCTGCCTTCAGCTCAGGTCAGGATCTCAGGGTCTTGGGACCCACATTGGGCATCCTGCTCAGCGGGGAGTCTGCTTCTCCCTCTCCCGCTGCCCCTCCCCCCTGCTCCGGCACGCGCGTGCGCACACACACTCTCTCTCGCTCTTAAATCAATCAATCAATCAATCAATCTCTCTCAAATCAATCAATCAACCAATCTATCTTTAACAAAAGGTTGCACAGGCATCAGTCTTTCAAGTACATAGTACTTTCAAATACGAAGACCTGCCTCTCCCTCCCCAATGGACGGCAGAGAACTAATAAACAGTGTTGTCCAGGGGGAAATGCTGCAGGTTGACATGTGCCCTGAATACTAAATATCAGTAAAACACAATGGTCAGAAGCTCTGGTTGTATGTATGTATGTATGTATGTATGTATGTATGTATGTATTTATTTATCCATCCCTCCCTCCCTCCTCCTCTCTGTCTCTCCCGACTTTAAAGGATTTTCACTACGACTATCCCATCTGTTTCCTTCATGGTTCCCAGCTCCTGGCACAACACTTGGAATGGAGTAGTATTCACTGAACAAATGCACGCATGGACGGATGAGTGAGTGGGTACGTGGAATCCCTGTTTCCCAATCACAAGCTGAAGTCAAGTGCTAGGCAGTGCTGGGTGATTTCAGCCCTAGAACTCAAGGCTTGCCTGGCTCGGCTCTGATTCCCCCCACCTGCTCTGCCTACACATGGCCAATGGGCTCCTTGCTGCCATCCGAACTTCAGGCACAACAGTAGGAGGACCCTAGAAAGCTCAGGAAAGGGTTCTGTGCTGAGCATGATGACACTGATGCTGTGTGCTGCAGAACCCACACAGGAAGACAGGGCACAGCTCTTCTGAGTAGCCCTGTCTGGCAGTGGTCCTTCTGCTTGGAGGGTCTCTAGGTTGGTCAGGGCTCTTTAGCAGCTATGGCATAATTATCCCTCCCAGCTGCCCAGGGCCTGCTGTCCTGCTGTCTGCACTCCTTCCACTGAGTGCTGCTCATTGGGGCTGTCACACCAGAACCACACTAGGCTGGTTGGTGATGCAGAGACGTGCCCTAGGGCTCTGTCCTGTCCCTGCACTCAAGGGAAGAGGTGGGAAGCCTTGATTCAAACTCCTGCGGCTACATGGGTTTCAGGAATCCAGAATTTTCAGATTTTTGCAAAGCAATCTGGTATGCATGCCGAATATTGATTACCACTTTCAATGAGGTCTAGGGTAGCAAGCTGTTATCCAAAGGCACTACTATTTCTACAGTGAGATGAATTAAAGGGGTGAAGAAAGACACTTGGGAGCCTCACATCAGGGTAGGTCAGGGCTTCCACAAAATGAGTATCAAAAATCCTGGATTTAGGGGCACCTGGGTGGCTCAGCGGTTAAGCATCTGCCTTTGGCTCAGGTCATGATCCTGGGGTCCTGGAATTGAGCCCCGCATCAGGCTTACCATGGGGAGCCTGCTTCTCCCTCTGCCTGTGTCTCTGCCTCTCTCTCTGTGCCTCTCATGAATAAATAAAATCTTTTTTTAAAAAATCCGGGATTTGCATTTACAATTGCACCCAAAAGCATAAGATACCTAGGAATAAACCTAACCAAAGAGGTAAAAGATCTATACCCTAAAAACTATAGAACACTTCTGAAAGAAATTGAGGAAGACACAAAGAGATGGAAAAATATTCCATGCTCATGGATTGGCAGAATTAATATTGTAAAAATGTCAATGTTACCCAGGGCAATTTATACGTTTAATGCAATCCCTATCAAAATACCATGGACTTTCTTCAGAGAGTTAGAACAAATTATTTTTAGATTTGTGTGGAATCAGAAAAGACCCCGAATAGCCAGGGGAATTTTAAAAAAGAAAACCTTAGCTGGGGGCATCACAATGCCAGATTTCAGGTTGTATTACAAAGCTGTGGTCATCAAGACAGTGTGGTACTGGCACAAAAACAGACACATAGATCAATGGAACAGAATAGAGAACCCAGAAGTGGACCCTGAAATGTACGGCCATCTAATATTCGATAAAGGAGGAAAGACTATCCATTGGAAGAAAGACAGTCTCTTCAATAAATGGTGCTGGGAAAATTGGACATCCACATGCAGAAGAATGAAACTGGACCACTCTCTTTCACCATACACAAAGATAAACTCAAAATGGATGAGAGATCTAAATGTGAGACAAGATTCCATCAAAATCCTAGAGGAGAACACAGGCAACACCCTTTTTGAACTTGGCCACAGTAACTTCTTGCAAGATACATCCACGAAGGCAAAAGAAACAAAAGCAAAAATGAACTATTGGGACTTCATCAAGATAAGAAGCTTTTGCACAGCAAAGGATACAGTCAACAAAACTAAAAGACAACCTACAGAATTGGAGAAGATATTTGCAAATGACATATCAGATAAAGGGCTAGTTTCCAAAATCTATAAAGAACTTATTAAACTCAACACCAAAGAAACAAACAATCCAATCATGAAATGGGCAAAAGACATGAAGAGAAATCTCACAGAGGAAGACATGGACATGGCCAACAAGCACATGAGAAAATGCTCTGCATCACTTGCCATCAGGGAAATACAAATCAAAACCACAATGAGATACCACCTCACACCAGTGAGAATGGGGAAAATTAACAAGGCAGGAAACAACAAATGTTGGAGAGGATGCGGAGAAAAGGGAACCCTCTTACACTGTTGGTGGGAATGTGAACTGGTGCAGCCACTCTGGAAAACTGTGTGGAGGTTCCTCAAAGAGTTAAAAATAGACCTGCCCTACGACCCAGCAATTGCACTGTTGGGGATTTACCCCAAAGATTCAGATGCAATGAAACGTCGGGACACCTGCACCCCGATGTTTCTATCAGCAATGGCCACAATAGCCAAACTGTGGAAGGAGCCTCGGTGTCCATCGAAAGATGAATGGATAAAGAAGATGTGGTTTATGTATACAGTGGAATATTACTCAGCAATTAGAAACGACAAATACCCACCATTTGCTTCAACGTGGATGGAACTGGAGGGTATTATGCTGAGTGAAATAAGTCAATCGGAGAAGGACAAACAGTGTATGTTCTCATTCATTTGGGGAATATGAATAATAGTGAAAGGGAATATAAAGGAAGGGAAAAGAAATGTTGGGAAATATCAGGAAGGGAGACAGAACATAAAGACTCCTAACTCGGGGAAACGAACTAGGGGTGGTGGAAGGGGAGGAGGGCGGGTGTTGGAGGGGAATGGGTGACGGGCACTGAGGTGGACACTTGACGGGATGAGCACTGGGTGTTTTTCTGTATGTTGGTAAATTAAACACCAATAAAAGTTAAAAAAAAAAAAAAAAAAAAAAAATCCGGGATTTGGAATTGCAGATAAGAGAGAGACCAAGGACCTGTATTCCCTCTCCATGCCCGTGTCCTTCTTGGGGGTGGCGGCAGAGGAGAACAGGAGGGTGGAGGGAAGCTTGCTTCTTCCCTACCCCTGTCATCAATCCCTCTGCCAGTAGCTCCACGGCCATCACTTCTGAGGGTCATTCCTTCCCTATGGCAAGAACAGTACCTTAATACATTTTGACCTTCAATTCCACAAACTGTATACATACACCCTAACAATGTTTGTCAACACTATTTTTCACGGATTATATATAAGCATCTTGAAAAGTAAGAAGAAAAAGGCCAATTTCAGAATAACAAGGGTGCTGGATCCAGACCTCACTGGAGAGATCAAAGCTCAAGCTGGGCAGGTGTGCAGCCATCTGGAGGGCCCTCTACACTGGGCTCGGGAGTCTGCTGTCTCCAGCCACTGTGGGAATGAGTGAGATGGCCCTTACCACCCTGATGAGGACAGACCACGACAGTGGGGCTCCAGGCCTTCTCCTGCTGTTACAGACACCAGGGATCATTCCAAGTCCACCCAGTGGTCTTGTTTGCCGGCACATTGCTGGAGTTGGTGCTGACTTGGTAGATTTTCAACGTCTGGCTTTATACTATTTTTTTCTTACATTTAGTTTCCCTTTGCCCCCATTATCCATTAAAAAAGAAAATTCTAGGGGGCGCCTGAGTGGCTCAGTGGTTGAGCATCTGCCTTTGGCTCAGGTCTGATTCTGGGATCTTGGGATCAAGTACCACAATAGGCTCCTCGCAGGGAGCCTGCTTCTCCCTCTGCCTGTGTCTCTGCCTCTGTCTCCCTCATGAATAAATAAATTAAATATTTTTTAAAAAAAAGAAAAGAAAATTCTATGTATTTATGTATGATACCCCAAGTCTCTTTTTGGACCAAGAGGAGGAAGAGAAAAACACAAAGAAACTCAAAGGGCATTCTAAATGTGGTGCTTTTAGAATATTCACATTACTATTGATTCTAAGAATTTGAAGACTACTGAAAAGGCTGAACAAACACAAACTGTCATTTCAGTTAGAAGTTTTGCTCTTGGCAAACTAAAAAAAAAAAATCTCAATTGTGAATTATTAAGCTCTGTATGAAACAGATATTTCTTGAGTTTAAAAATAAAGAGTCTTTAGCTATTTACCAGGGAAAACAACACATGGATCACAAAATATTTGGTGTGAGAGTTCAACAGCCAGAAGAATTACTCTGTGAGTCTACCAATGTCATTTCCAGGGAAGACCTCAGGTCACCTTTGTGCCAAGAGAGAGGAAAAACAAGCCCATGCCAGCTGTTGAGGCAAGTCAGAGAGAAAACAGACACAGTAGAGGACAGGGGGGCAGCTGCCCAAGGACATTGGGCCCTTCAAGATCTCGGACAGAGGGCATTTCAGGCCAAGAAGCTCAAGATGGGTGCCACTGCTGGGAATTAGGCCTGGGGTGTCCAACATGCTTACAGAGTTAAAGGAAAGATTTAGACTTAAACGTGTTGTCCTTCAAGCCAGAAATATAAGCTTTTCCCACACACCACATTCAAGGTCTAGATACAGAAATGTCTGTACCAGGCACAAGGGTACAGTGGAAATGTAAGATTCTAGAACAGGATATTCACCTAGCCACAATGACCGCAGGTTTTCTCCAGCTCCCTTGAGGACAGGGTAAAAAGGCAATCCCATCAGAAGCCCTTGGTGCCATCATGATATGCTACACAGAATTTGCCTGTGGTCAGAGGAAGGCCACCTGTCCTTCATTCTCACCTTGAGACACCAACTCAGTGATTTGCACCCAATCGCCCTGAGACCTTTCTAAGCCCTGTGGTGAGGAATCCCTTCCAGTACTAGCAGAGGGGTCTGCACAGGCACGACCATGGCAGTGTTGCCCCAGTGGTCAGAGGGAAGGGAGGTCTGCACCCGGAGGGCCACAGAGTTGATGACAAGAATTCAAAACAGGGCTGTGGTTGGGGGCAGACCAGATGGTGTGCTTAGTTTAACCGGGAGCCACAATGGGATGCTGAGCAAGCTACAGACATTAAACGTCATATGAATATTCATACTCATCACCCTGGTTTATAGTGATTAAGTGAAATGCTCATTGAACACATACTACATTCCCCAGAATGTTCTGACTCTTCAATAAATGGCACCTTCATTATGATGAGGATTATGCTGGTGGTGGCAGGGGGCAGTGACTTACTGGTCGAGGACACGGTTTTAAAGACAAAACACCTGGATTCCAATCCTGGCTGCTCAGCTGTTTTGTCTGACCTGTGATAAATCTCTCACCCTCTATTTGTCTCATATGCTTTGTCAGTGAAGCAGAGAGCATCACAGTTCTTCTCTTACCAGGATGCTGTCCAGATCCCAGTTGGAGGCCTCAGCAGAGTGCTTGGCTCCATGGTAAGTGCTCAAGAAGGCGTAGCTTGACTACTGTCATTCTTCATGGAGACAGGACATAAGAGGGGCCTGTGGAGGCTACAGTGAGGGTGTCCCTGTTGACTGTGTGACCCAGGCAGGTCCCTAAGTCCCCCTCTCAATGCTGATGAGGAGGAAACGCATGAGCCACAGAGAGCTCAGAAAGGCAGATGGCAGCCACAAGGGCACAGTCAATGGTGCAAATAGGAGGAGGTGGTGGAGGAAGCCAGCCCAGGCTCACCATCCCAGGAACACAACTGCCCACAGAGAAACTTTCTGAAACGGTAAAAGAGTCCTCCCAACCCATAATTTGGGTGCAGAGGTTTTTGGTTTTTAAGATAAGATTCCCCCAAGGAATCCTTTCAGGTAGAACGTTCATTTTCACACCCTATTCCTATGGACACAAACAGCCCCAGGGCTGTCCAAGGACACTCTCTGGACAGTTGCTTCTAGGGAGCAGTCTTTCATCCGAAGGTTTTCTGGATGGAATGCACCAGCCACCCATGAGCCCTGGGGACTGATAAAGTCACACCTGCCATGCCAGCATGAAGGAACACAGTCTCTGTGAAAGGGAGCTGTGTGCTCCCCGTGTCTATAGTTTAGGTCCCAATCACAGCCCCCAGGAGCTAGGCTATCACTCCTCATGAGGGACTGATGTGGGGGTGGTCAGCATGTCTACTGTGAGGGGCAACTGGGGTTTTCTGGTGGAGCTACCACCCCACAAGATGACATCCTCTGGGGTGGGACAGTGACAGATCTGGATCTCCTGGTTCAGTGTGAAATGCATCCCTTGCATGATTCTTTGACGGTTGACAGGTGAGTTTTTAGGAAACTCTGAGCTGCAAATCTGCTCATGCAAATGGGTCAAAGGTAGAATCTATAAAAATGGCCATTCCCTCAATTTCCACTGAAATAAGATCCAGTGCAAGTAGATGGAACACCGCATCAGGGACCCTAGGACAGGGAGTGACACAGATGCCAAGCACCCTCATGATTTACCTCTGAGTGTAAAAGATTTAAGGTGACTTACCCCCAAAATAGACAGACTGAAATTAGAGATATTAACAACCAGAGAAAAGAAAACGCAAATACACTTAACAGAGAAGGTCAGCATGGCAGCTCTGGTGATAAAAATCAGAGTCGTTACCCAACGCAAGGCAACAGGCATCTGGCTCTGAGGCCCACACTGTGTCAGTCACAAACTGTCATCATGCAAACCTCCAGAGGAGCAAGCTGAAGCACCAGAAAATTTGGCAAATTATCTAGCTCTGGGCCACCAACCCACTTGACTAGGAATCCAGGGCCATGGTCTCACCCATCCATTCTGCCTTAGAATTTGGTTCTGAGTTTCCTGAAATCAGGGAAAACATTTTTTTTTTTTTAAAGGTAAACATGCTTGCTGGTCAGTTTTCTCACCCTCCACCAAGGGACAAAAGTATACCATTCCTCAGGGAAAGGCAGGTGTACCTAACACCAACCTCTAACAAAACACCAGTAGGACTTGACATAGGGGCCTCTTGGTGATGCTTGGGGCAGCATTTTCCACAATGTTTTATGGCAAATGTGATTGTGAATTCTGTTCCTCAAATCTGATAGGAAGCTTCTCTGCCGCCAAAGAGCCTAAAATTAAACCCTCCACAAAAGGAATTCCAGCAAAAATTGCACGGTGTGCTTCAAGTCAGCCCTTCCATCCAGGGAGGGCCTGGCAGCCCACATAACATGGGGAGGGCATGAGTGGGGCTGAAGTAAGAAAGGAGAGTGACAAGTGCCCTGAGTTAGAAAGGACATGCAAGGTCATAGACGGTGACAGTGGCTTCCAGAATAAGAAGGGTGCTGTATAGCAGGCAGGACCCACTCCTTCACCTCATGGCACAAGCCCCAACAGGGGCCTCCCAGTAACCCCCAGGGCACCAGGGGTCTGCGGCTCCCTCAGCATAGGCTGCCCAGGCTACCATGTAGGACACATGAATGGGTTTTTTTTCCCCCTGTACCTGCCACATAAAAAACTAATTCAAATCCAGAAAAACAAAAGTAACGGTGGGAAGAGCAGAACCTCTCAGACCAGATCAAGCAGAAGACTAGAGTCCTGGGTCCACCAAGAGTGCCTGAGAGCCCTTCTGTGGCCTGTTAAGGTGGGAGATCCAGTTGGCCAACCTCGAGGGGCTTGGAGTACTCTCCAAATCCCCTGCTTACCTCCAAACTCTGCAGCTATTAACATCCACTTTGCAATCTAACATGGGTCCAGGCTTGCCTGCTGGACTTGACAGTGAGCTCAGGAGCCCAAACATCACCTTCTGAACACACCACAGTGCCTGCTAAGCATTGCCCAGAGTATAGTAGGAATTCAAGAATTATACTTAGTTGAATCAATGTTTTTAGACTTTGAAATTCCTCATTAATATCAAGATGAATTTCTAGGGCACTTCACACAAATATCCTAGAATTACTCTCACGAGGCACTTCCTCCACCTAAGGAGGTAGCAAAGCTGGTCATGAGAGGCCCACAGCTCCACCACCTGACAGAGCTGATTAGAATCTGCCCATGGGACACCTGGGTGGCTCAGTGGTTGAGCATCTGCCTTCGGCTCAGGTCATGATCCCGAGATCCTGGGATTGTCCCACATGGGGCTCCCTACATGGAGCCTGCTTCTCCCTCTCCATGTCTCTGCCTCTCTGTCTCTCTCATGAATAAATAAATAAAATCTTAAACAAACAAAAAAGAATCAGGGGTGACTATGGGCAAGTTCCCTCATTAAGAGAGCAAGGTGATAATTATTCCTCTCCCTTAGGGCAGATGTAGGGAATAATGAAGGGATGCATGCTCAACCTCTAACACAGGGTCAGATATAGAATACCACATCCAAATCATGCTACTCGTCTGATTTCTACCCTTAGCATTACACTACTATTACTGTGGCTCACAATTAGGGTCTAAATACTCATTTTTAAACTTTGCCTGAAGCAAACAGGGAACTTTGGATGCCTTTACACTCTCTACAAGGCCTAGCTGCTCATGTTCTCCATCTATCAGCACCTCTCATCTAGATGCTCATCAACCAACTTCTTGCCTTTGAAATTCCTTACTGGGCAGAGGGCATGAACAAACGTCTCGAAGGTCATCCTCAACCATGCAAAAATAAATTAAAATAATGTAGAAACAAGAGTTTCAAGAAGAGTGAGGGAGTAGCTTGTCCCTCCTGTTTGACATCCCAACTTACCCCCCAACATTCCAGAGGGGGGAATATTGTAATCCCGAACATGACAGAACCTAAAACATGACTGTACATGAAATCAGCTGTTGAAGCCGTGAAACATACATAACGTTTCACATAGGATAGAAGAATGAAAATCAAGTGGTTCTCATGAAAGCCTGGAAAACACCATGAGTCCGTCTCCTTGGGGGAGACACGTGTTGCTTGCTGGGAGCGGGCTTTCCACACACAGACCCTCACCATCACACCATCAACCCTTTCGCAGGGCACCACCACGACAGCATGGAAAACAGTAAGATGTATGGTTTCAACTGTATGTCCAATAGCCCCACTTTTCTAAAATAAGCAGCCACGGGGTATAATGAAAACATCCTCAGTCTAGGAATTAGGAACTCTAGATATTCATCTGGGCCTGAACTGGATGCCTAAAAAGATGCCAGTTCACAGAAAGGTCTCTGTTTCCCATGCACTGGTAATTTGTCTCTTGTCTCTCAGCATCCTTTCTGCACTCTGCTCTGGGGCTGGAAGCCTGCAAACTACATTTCCCAGACTCCGTTGTTAGCTGGCTTTCTGTTCAGCTCTGCCAACGGGGTGCACCAGAGAGAGACCAGAGGGAGAGCCCACAGGGAGCATTGGCTCCTTGTGTTTTCAGCTCAGGATGGCACTGTTCTAGCAGAACTACTGGGCAATATGGCTCCAGCCTCCAGCTCTTGGGACATTCCCAGCCTAGCTCCTCTACCACCCTCAGAGGCACATCCATAGACACACCAGCTTTGGCTAAACCCCTTGGTGGTCCCAGACATGGACAATGATATAACCTATTCCATGTGAAATCCTTCTGTTAGAAACACTTAGCATGGTTTCCATTTTCTTGACTAGACACAAATGGGTATAGCCTAAAATGAAAGCGTCAGTCCTTAAACTACTTTTTAGGATTCTTCCTCGTTCTGCAGTTAAGGATTTGTTTTTTTCACCATGGGAGTATGAAGGTACTGGATGTGTACTTCCCCACTGCCATAAACAGGAATGCTGCCCTACACTCTAGTCACCATTTAAGAAAAACCAGTCACTAGGGGGCTCCAGGGAGGAAGCACCAACATCAGTGCATGCTATAGATTTCCCAAACAACCTCTCACAGCCACATCCAAGGACCTGGGGACAGTGCCACACAAACTGAGAGTCAACATGGGGAAAGTGCTGGAGGAGGAACCATGACCAGCCAGTGAGCCAGCAGTGGGTTTTCAGATGTAGTTTGAGAAATCTGCACCCACAGACTTATACACACCGTTCTTTACAATAAAACCATCAGACTCCCCAAAATTACTTTCTCATCACTTTTTTCTTCAACCAAAGCAAAAAGGGTCTGTTTCTAGAAAAGCTATCTTTTCCAACTGGAAATAATGGTTCCACGTGTGCAGAAGTGCTCCCAGCCAGGTGAACTTTCCGGCAGCTGCAGAAATCCAACATCCTTGAAAAATAATGGCCCTCTCTCTCTGTCTCTCTCTCCTTTTTTTTTAATAGGAAAAAAAATAACTTTTGCTCTCCAAGTATGAATTCTTTAAATAACTTCCCCCAAGGCCAAGTCATTTTCATAAAAGGCATTTTTTTTCATGTAAATTCCTTACAAAGAAAGGTGGAAAATAAGAGTTGTGTTTTGGGGGTTTCTTTTTGAGGGGGGATATTTTATTTTTTTGTGGTTAAGATCCCAAATGAAGAACTGATCAACCTTGGAATCCAAAATCAGTCCCTCCACTAAACAGAAGGTACGATCCACATCCTGGCCTTGGGACACAGCAGAACCAGGGGCAGGAAACACACGCTGGCCCTGCTGGACCTTTTCGCCCATAGTCAGAGTCATGTAGATACCAAGTAGCCAAGTACCACTGCCTGCAGGTGAGGTGGAAAGGTACTTCTGCAGCCAATAAATGCTGACTGGGAACCTACTGTGTGCTAGGTACTGCCACCACATAGGTGACCCTCTAGAAGGAACAGATGTTAACCAAATGCACAAATATATGAAAGTTTATAACTGGAACGCATGCTTGTAAGAAAGAATAGATAACGCTATGACAAAATACAGACGAGGTGGTTCCAATGCAGGCTAGGTTCTGTGGGGAAGTGACACACAGGACAAAATCAGAACAAAGGTTAATGTGGGGGTGGGGAGAGAAAGCTAAACCCCTTGGTGGTCCCTTGGGGGTGGGGGCAGGCTAGGCAGTGGGAACAGCACAAGGGAGGCAAACTGCAGTTAAAAAGAATCAAATACCTTCAGGAGGTACTTAGAAGGTGACACCAACACTACTAGGGATATTTCAATGACTAAGAAAGAAGGGCCACCAATGAGACACCTGGGTGGCTCAGCAGTTGAGCGTCTCCTTGGGCTCAGATCATGACCTTGGGGTCCTCAGAGTCCCCTATCGGGCTCCCCATGGGGAACCTGCTTCTCTCTCCACCTATGTCTCTGCCTCTCTGTGTCTCTCATGAATAAATAAAATCTTAAAAAAAAAAAAAAAAAAGGAAGGAAGAAGAAAGAAGAAAGAAGAAGAGCCACCAAGGAGCCATCTTGTCCTGCTTTGAATGGTTGTGCTAATCAAGGAGTTAGGGACCACTGGTTCAGGGCCAGGGTTTAAAAAAGCTCCATGGGTTCTAGGCTAGTTAAATTTCAGGTGTTCTTGAAGCACCTAAGTGGAGAGGTGAAGCTGGTTGCTGAACATGCAGACTTGGATCTTAACAAGGTGAGAGCACAGAGCAGCACTTAGGCATCAGTGGTCCCAGGCCAATCCCACAGGGACCTTGAAACTGTATGGCTGGATGGAAGAGCTGGAACCAATATGGCAGCAGGCAAAAGTGGGGGGGCAGGGAGCACATGAGGTGAAGGGAGACCAGGAGCCAAGAAAACAAAGTTTCAGAAGGGAGGGCTGCTCAGCATCCCCAATACAGGAGAGAACCAGGTCAAGAGACACTCAATACAACAAAAGAAGGGCACATGGGGGTCTTAGCAAGAGCTCTACCAGGGGAAGATGGTGGAAGGGGAGCTGAAACCAGAGCAAGAAGGGGTGAAAAATGGTGATGTTGGAGGGGTTCGGGAGCAAAGAAACAGGGATACTTCTGGAATGTCTTAGAATAGAAGGACCACTTCCCTGAGATGACAAAATACCTGCACGTCCAGTGGAGGAAAGCCAGGCCCATGGAAAACTGCCATCTCCTCTCAATTTCTCCTGCTCTTTTCCTCTCCTTGTGTTCATCAATGAGATTCCACAAACTCCCCACCGGGAAGAACAAAGCTCCTAATTTGCCCACCTTACACCAACTAAGAAAAGATGATCCAGTTCAACAGGTGCGAGCCCAGCCCCAGATCTGAATACTGGCCTTGCACTGGGTGCCCCTCTCAAGGGAGAGAGAAAAGCACATAAAACTTAACAGTCCTATAAACACCCCAAGAATGACAGAACCATCCAGGGGACAGCACAGAACTTTTAAGGAAAACTGGCTCTGGAGTAGAAGGGGTGGAGAAGCATATTCACTGTATCAGGAAAGGACAGAATTGCACTAACATGGGAAACACAGCAGGGAAAAGGGAAACTACCAGGTGGTACCATCTAGGAAGGGATCCACCTAGGAAGAGAATTCCAATAAGAATTCTTTAGACTGGCTGACACAGGGGATTCTGACCATTAAGGTGGAATACTGCCATTTCTCGTTCACTTCACGTCCATCTGAAGCCTCATTCTCACCCTCTATTAAATATTAAATGTACTTGCAAAAGATACTGTTATTCGTTTGCTAGGTTGGTCCTTACAAAGTGCCACAGACTGGGTGGTGCGAACAACAGAAATCAATTTCTTCACATTTCTGGAAGCTTGGGGTGTCAGCAGGGGGGCGTTTCTCTTGAAGCCTCTCTCCTGGCCTTGCAGGGGGCCATCCTGTCCCTGTGTCTTCATAGGTCTTCTTCCTCCATACCCATCTATGTCCCAACTTCCTCTTGTTGGAAGGACACCAATCATATTGGTTTAGAGCCCACACTAATGACCTCATTCTAACTTAATCAGTTCTTTAAAGACCCACTTTCCAAATGCAGTCATATTCTGATATGCTGGAGATTAGGACTTTGCCACATGCATGGCAGGGAGACAACAATTCAGTCCATAATGAAAGATATCCATCTTCCTTCCTGCCCTAGGAAGTGTGGACTGGGAAGGTCACACCCCTGTGTGAGTTGGTGTGTGTATAACCATACAGTCAGGACAATGTGGCAATTCCTGGAAAGGAACAATCCTTGCCAGAGTCTGTCGAGATGCATTTGGCAAATTTGAAAAATTGTTTTATGCAAGTGCTTGGCATGATCACATGCTTTAAGACTTGCTGAAAGTGTATATACAAGCCTACTGGTGTCTGACAGTTTTATCTTCTAAATTGATGGAAGATTTAAAAAAAAGAACATTCCCCAAACACACAGCTTGGGGGAAGAAATTAATTAACCTGCTCATGTTTCGACCAGAGCAAGACAGGACAAACAAAAGCCTGTAAAGAAATCGACTTTTCTTCTGCACCTGGAGTCCCCCGTTGGAATCTTGGGTATTGTTCCTTTTGACAGGTGCTCTTTCATCTTTGACAAGGAAGTACAAGAAACTTTAGACACCTCAGAAATTTCTTCACCTTTGCAAGGAGAGCAGGCCATTCTATGGATTTGGAACTTAAATGCAAAACTAAAATAAAGCTAAAGGCTCTATCCTTCTACCCCTCCCCCAATAGCACTCAGCACACCTTGGTGTGGTTAGACATCTCAGGCTTCTGGGTTTTGAGGGACTCCTCTCCCATACCCCTACAGCACTCAGCACACCATAGAATGTTTGGTTGGACATCTCACCAGGCTTCTGGACTTTGAGGATGGAGACTGCCCACCTCTGTATCTCCACCCTGAGGAGGGTCACCTGGTACACAGGCAGTCTTCAGTGACTATTCTGGAATGTGTACAGGAATGAGAGAATGAAGTGAATGAACAATGGATCAAACAATGCTTTCACCCTCTTTTTATTGGCTTAGAAGAAGAAAAAAATCTCCTTGGCCTTTGTAGAGCTCTTGGATGTCAGGGATTCTTTCAAATGTATTAAATTCCCACATATTTCCAGAACAGCTTGCAATAAGACATCATTCACTCCTCTAAAGACCTCTTAAGTTTCACAGAAGCCCCAGATGTCTCCTAACACATGGAGAAAGAGCTCAGAACACCTGACTTACAGGCCTAGAGGTGGGAAAACAAGTCCAAGTGCTCTTCTTTTGGCCTAGAACCAGTCACCAGACTGCTCATCTTTCCCAAACAAAGAGCCCTTTCCCAGATGCTCAGGACACTCCAGGGCAAAAGGACCTGCTCTTCTTGCACATTTGCCTGAGCATGGCCGTGGTTCTTCTGACACCAGGGTGATTCTTAGTAATGGGGCTCTGACTCACAACCTTCCAATGCCTCTACCAGGTCACTAGCAGGTGAGTTGTTCCCTTACAGTCAGGTCAACCACTTCTTGGACTTCCACATGCAAAGCAGCCTTGTGCTCTACCAGGATGAGCAAACCAGCCAAGCAGTGGAGGGGGTAGAAACCTCTGTTAGGTCAACTGACAAATTCACTAGAACAGCCTCCTCTGTTGTCCTGTGGCTTCCTCTGAAATCCAAGGAGGCCACCACATTATCACAATGGCCTTCATGAAGCATCTCATCTCTTCTCCACATTATGGCCTCTGAACATATTATGACTCTAGCTAACGAAGTCATGGGACTAACTTGTACTTATAACTTCAATGCCACTTTCTCAAAGAGGCTTTCCTTGGACCCCTTCATTTAAGTCACATAGTACATTTTTATTTTCCTTGGACCACTAACCAAATTTAGTAATTATTTAATTGTGCTGTGTTTAGTATTAGTCTCTTCCTGGGGCACCTGGGTGGTTCAGTCAGTTAGACATGCAACTCTTGGTTTCGGCTCAGGTCATCATCTCAGTTGTGAGATTGAGCCCCACGCTGGGCATGGAGCCTGGCTGGAATTTTCTCTCTCCCTCGTCTCTCCCTCACCCTACCCCCTAAAAGTAGATTTAATATATATGTAAATGTATATGTATTTATATGTGTAATATAAAACATATAAATATATATATACATATTTTTATAGATACATATTAGTCTCTTCCCCTAGACAGGAAGATCAATGAGAAAAGGAACTATGTCAGTTTATAGCCCTTAGCACATAGTAGCTGTTCAACAAATAATGTTAGAATAAGCAATCAATAGAGGAAATGAGTATTACACATTTGTACTACTATGGTAAATAGTTTCTCAATTTTATCACCTTTTAATTGTGTTCAATGTTTAAATCTTTACCCATGCTTTTAAAGTAATCTCTTGGGTATCATTTCTGAGTCTTTGTCATTGAATAGAGGATTTTAATGCCTTGAAATTTATTGTAAAAATTATAATGTTTGAACTGTCATACTTTTAGTTCCTTTTTTCCTCTTCATTTTCCTATGTGAACCATAGTTCATTAAGTTTATCACCTCTAGTATTGAGGATGCAATTCTATTAATAAGTTATCTTTAAAATCTTAAACATTCTTTATGTAGCTTTCTGATTATCAATGTCAACATATAATTTTGGCTTTCCCTTTTGTACAAAAAAAGAATTTAGTCTCTTTTTTTTTCCTCCCATAGTCCATCTCTCAGATTTGTAAATATTTCTTAAACTTGAGGTACAGATTATTAAAATATTATATTTTATATTTTTATCTTAATTTTTATAACAGTTTTGTTGAGATATAATTCACGCACCATAAAATTCACCCATTTTGAGTATATAACTCAATGGTTTTACAATCACCACCACAATAATAGGACATTTTCATTACCCAAAATGAAACTGCATATCCTTTGGCAATCTCTCCCCATGTCTCTCTTCCTTCCTTAACCCTAGCCTCAGGAAATCACTAATCTACTTTCTGTCTTCATACATTTGTCTAATTCTAAACATTCCATACAGACAGAATCCTAAGATATGTGGTCCTCTGTCTGGTTTCTTTTACTTACAATAATGTTTTCAAGGTTCATTCATACTTTAGCATGTATCAGTACTCCATTTCTTTTTTTTTTCTGATTATATTTATTTTAATAGTAAATTTATTTGTTATTGGTGTTCAATTTGCCAACATAGAGAATAACACCCAGTGTCCATTTCTTTTTATTGCTAAATAAGATTCCAATTGCATGAATGTACTACATTTTATTTACCCATTCATTAGCTGACAGATATTTGGGCTGTTTCCACTTTTTGGCTATTGTGAATAATGCTGCTATGAACATTCATGCAGAGGCTTTTGTTTTTCTGTGGACAAATGTCTTCATTTCTCTTGGGTCCATATGCAGAAGTGGAATTGCTATATCATATGGTATCTCTATGCTTAAACTTTTGAGGAACTGCCAGGCTGTTTTCCAGAGTGGCTGCACCGTTTTATATCCCTAGCAGTAGTGTATGAAGATTCTAATTTCTCTATGTTCCCACCAATACTTATTATTGTCCATATTTTTATTAGAATCATGCACAAGTGTGAATGGTATCTCAATATGGTTTTAATTTGCATTTCCCTCATGTCCAATGATGCTGAGTATCTTTTCATGTACTTATTGAACATTTATATATCTTTTTTGGTTTTTTTTTGTATATCTTCTTTGAAGAACTATATATTCTAGTCCTTAGCCCATTTTTAAACTGAGTTTTTTTTTTTTATATATAATTGAATTACAGAATATATTCTAAACACAAGTCCCTTATCAGATATACAAGATTTGGAGAAATCTTCTTCTATCATGTGAGTTGTCTTTGCACTTTCCTGATGATGTCCTTTGAAGCACAAACATTTGTAATTGTGAAGAAGTCCAATTTATCTCTATTTTCGTTGGTTGCTTGGGTTTTTTTAATAGCATTTCTCAGGAATCATTGCCTGATCCAAGGGAATAAAAATTTATACCTATATTTTATTCTAAGAGCATAACAGTTTTTGCTCTCACACTTAGGTCTTCGATATTCTCTTGATTTTTCAATTATTGCATTTCATGTGCAACTATATTCACATCAGTTAGTTAAGCTTGACTCTATCTTAAGCCAGGTTCAATTATCAACATCAACTCTTTATATTATGACTTCCCTATGTCCAGTCTCTTAATTTTACTTTAGCTCAATCATCTGCAATTTATCTTCAGGGAATTCTTCCTGGGAGAAGGACAAGTAGAGTATACAGTTTCTAAACTCTCACCTTCAGTTGCCCTCACACTTGATTCACAACTTGTCTGAGTGTCACATTCTTAGGGCACAACCATTTCTCGACCCAACACTGCCATCTTGGCTCTACTGTTTTCTGGGACTTAGTATCTTAGACAACTCTGAGGCCTGCCAGATTTTTGTTTCTCTTGAGTAATCTTTTTTTTTTTTTTTAATGAGAGGGGTGGGGGGAGAGAGAGCACGCGCGAGCACAAGAGCAAGTGAGCATAAGTATGAAAAGGAAGGAGAGGAACAGAGGGAGAAAGAGAAAATCTCTAGGCAAGCTCCACACTCAGCATGGAGCCCAACATGCAGCTCGACTCACGTCTCTGAGATCATGACCTTAGCTAAAATCAAGAGTCAGGTGCTTAACCAACAAGGCCACCCAGGCACCTCACTGAGTCACCTACTTTGTCTGCTTAAGAATAGTACAACTTAAAAAAAAAAAAAAAAAAGAATAGTACAACTTTTATTGTGACTCTTGTTAATTCACAAATTTTGCAAGGATAAATAACCTGGGTCTATGTATATTAATTTTGACTAGAACACAGAGAGACTTTTAACCTATAACTAAGTTGTTTTGTTTTGTTTTTTAATCTTCTGGAAAGCATTCATTATACATCTTTGATCAGTGCTCCCATTCTAACTTGGGGGTGGGGCCCACAGGATTCCTTTTCCAGAGATACTTAACTTGGGTTTCCATCTTCTACAACCCATTTCTATCACTTTCTTTCTCACTGCTTTCTTTCCTTTGTGTCCCAAGGAAGCATCTCACATTTATTCTCTGTATCACTATTTCAAATGGGTGATGTCATTTCTGCCCTATACTGCCTCCTTCCTGGTTTTTAATTTTGCTATAGCAAACTTTAGCTTTATAAGCTTTCATTACCTTACTAGCTCCTTTTTATTTTAAGGCTATTGTTTTTACATCTCATTCTGTAGTCCTTATGACTTTTGCTTCTTGAAAGCCCTATCTTTCTGCATCCCATTTAGACACTGGTTTTCTAAGATTTACTCTGGTCCCTGAAATAAATCCTTTCTGCATAGCCAGTTCTGCCAGACTGTGGTAGGATCTTAATCTCCACAGACACTGGTATACCACATGTTCTGAACTGATGGGACACTTAAATTTGGATTGACAGGCCTCCTCCTGTCTACAGGGCAATGCTACACGCAAATTATCAGCAACACACACCTCTTCCTGCAGGGATGTCCTGGAGTTGGCCATGGAACGGCTATAAAACAATAGCTAATGCCAAACCAAGAAGGATAGCTGACCAGTTTCCTAAGTATCCCAAATCCTCGGAATGTCAGAGCCAAGGAAAAATGAATGGAAATGGGAAGATATTTTCTCTTGCCCTCTTTTGGACGGCCACTCTGACTGCCCTTGGCAATTTGGGCTCATCATCCTTTACAGTCAATGGAAGGTCTTCACCGATTTCAACAATAAATTGCCTATTTCCTTCATTTTTCTAAATGTGTTTTTGTTCTTTTCTATCTTCAGAGGGGCTTTAGTGGGAAGCACTGCTTATTACGTCCAGTGTTAAACCCAAGGTCATGCTACAAGCACACTCTGTAATACCCTAGTCATCCAGAGGTTAGTAAGAGAGCATTTCCATGGCCTCCTAATCTGAATGTGCCATCATATCCAAAGGGATTTATTTTAATCTGCTGCCACTGCAGATTATAGCACACTAATTTGTGGTGTAGCCCTTACAAGAAGCTTAAAAAGTCCTAAGTCCAATAGCCTTAGCATTCAATTCCTGGAAGACAACACTGCCACGTGAATTTCCAGATGCTGGCAACATGTTGGAACCAGAAATGCCCCGGTACCTCCTCAGGACATTTAGAGCAGTCACATGTGCTCTTTCTTCATGGTTCTATTTTATCCTATCTCTTAGAGACAGGATAGCCTCTTCACAGCCGCTCTCCCTTGCCTCCATGTCCTTTCCACCCAAATTTATTGCACATTCCTTTTGAGTCAGGCTCATATCACTTCTGCTGTGATCCTGGCACATCTGAGCCAACTATCCACTGCATAAGACTGGCTGGCACCAAGTGGCCCTAGGGCCAACCTGTTGCAAAAGGGTGTCTCCCTCTGTGAAGTACACAGTCCTTTTCTATCTGATGTGATTCCAGTTATGTGTATCCCTGGAAATCACACTGATTTTCTCTTGCAGGAGCCTGTAAGAGCAGACCAACATAAAGTCACCAGTCCGGCAAGCAATCTTCCAGGGCTAAATTCTGCCACCGTGGAATCATGACCACTGTCAGCAGGACTCTGACCTGTAGTGACCACCCTGTGTCATCAGTCAGCACAGTGGTCTGGGATTAGCTCCAGATACACCTTCTGTCTGAAATCATGTCTGCCTACACATCCCAAGCAGGAGCCTCAGACAGGGCACAGGAGCCACATGAGCTCACCACTTGTGGCCAGTCCTACTGCAGGTCAATCCACTCCTTGCCTGGGCCTTGCCCAAGAGAAGATAAAAGTCCAGCCAGGGAAATCCACAAGTCAGCTGCTTAATGCCATGACCAAGCTGCTTCCCAACTCTGGGAATGGCACCAGTGAGTTTTCTTCCTGGTATGCCCTCTTCTCAGGGCCAGTTATCCTGGTCAGCAGGAGAAAAAGACCACACTCCCCATCACATCCAATGGAGGGCCTCTCTCACTCAGAAATCTTTAGGGAATATTTGATCATAGACTGTACTTCCAGAAGATCCACTTCAATGCTGCCTAAATTAAGTCATCACCTTCACTAGCACACTTCCATGGGCAAACTAGCTTCAGATTTATTATACTTCAAATTCCTGACTAGAAGAGCCAATTTTATGACAACATTGGTTCCCAACCTGGCCACTTTTCTCTTTCAGTCCATGAGCTGCTAGAAATAGGTACTCGTGTCCCACTTCTGAAAAGAGAGTATGAGGAGCTCACTGGGGAAAACTATTTAAAAAAAAGTTTGAAAATTTCTGGAAATTTTCTTAAGAGCATACAAGAAATAAAGAAATATTTATTCAAGAGCATCTACTATACCACAGTAGGGAGAACAAGAAGCCACACTTCTGTTCTTCTGAGCCACCACTCAATTCCTCCCATCTTAACTCTGCTTGATGAAAACTCCATTCTAGATGAATGAGACCAAGAAAATGGGCTCTTCTTCCCCTTAGCTGCCAACCAAGCGGTATGGTACTTTACCAGGAGGGGTAGGACACCAGCATTTCTCATCCCCTCTAAGTCCAAACTGAAGAATCTAATCTCCTAATAAGTATCCAAGTATACTAATAAGTATCCAAAAAGTCAGATATCCCTTCTTTCACCTAGTCCCCACTACCCAGAAGACGGTTCTATCCCAGGAAAATTCTGATGGCACCAATCACCTTCATATCAGCTTGTCATAAGGCATATATTCCATGCCAGGAAAGGCAAGCTCAGAAGACCAGATACTACCAAGCCTGCCAACTACCCAGAGTAGTGGCTCTGAGATTTTTCCCCAGAGACAAAGATAGTATGCTTTCCCCAGAAAACTGGTGTTCTTTGAAACAGAGTGTAGGAAGGTTCAAATCTAAGGGCATTCTCCAGAAACAATGGAGATTTTAGTGGTAAGCAAATATGAGGCTGAAAACTTCTCTTAATTAAGAGCATAAGCTAAATGATAGGCCAGCTACTTCATCAGAGAGAACTGAGAGAAAAAAGACAGGTAAGCCTTCCTGGGGCTAGAACAAATCTCAAAGGCTTGCCACAAAAATGACCCCTAGCTGAATTTAGTTAGATCAAACTTGGAGCAATATATGTCCTAGGGTACTGTTGAAAATAATAGAGTTATCAGCCAGCAATTAGTGAAGCCTACCACCTGGACATGATATCAAATGAGGCAGACAGCTTAATAGAAAGATCAGGGGAAAAGAAAGTCAGACAGACCTGATCAAACCACTGTCATCTCAGAGTGACTGTACACATGCTCCTTCTGAGGAGCAAAACTAAAAGCTTCACTATGCATAAGAAAAAGACATCACCAAAATAGTATGAGTCACTAACAAAAAAATAAGCAATAACAAAAGCAAGCCCTGAAAAAAGGAACAGGGGAATCAGTATCTAGGTTCCTACAATTATTACCTAAAATGTACAGTTTTTAACGAGAGAGAGAGAGAGAGAGAGAGAGAGAGACCTACAAAGAACAGTTAAGTGTGACCCATACTAAGAAAAAAGGCAGGCAATAGAAACTCTTTGTGAAAGAGCCCAGATGAAAGAAATAAAAAGTAGACACAGAGCAGACACAATAAAAAGATTCAAAGAAGGGTGCCTGGGTGGCTCAGTCAGTTAACTCTCGATTTTGGCTCTGGTCATGATCTCAGAGTCATGAGATCAAACCCTATGTTGGGCTCTGCACTCAGCAGGGAGACTGCTTCTCTCCCTCTCCCTCCTGCTCACACATTCTACCTCTCTCTACCTCTAAAATAAATAAATCTTCAAAAAAAAAAATGGTCAAAGAACTAAATGAAACCATGCTTAAAGAAGTAAATAAAGCTATGATGACTGTCTCATCAAATAGAGAATATCAATAAAGACAAATTATTTTTGTTAAGAACCAAATTAAAATTCTGGATTTAAAAAGTACAATAACCAAAATGAAAATTTCACAACAAGGACTAAAATACAGATTTTAACTGGCAGAATAATCAGCAAATTTAAGGATATTTTGGTAGAGATTGTATAACCTGAAGAACAGGGAAAAAGTGAACACAGCCTCTAGAGAATATGGGATAACATTAAGCATATCCACATACATGTAATGGGAATACCAGAAGGAAAGGAGAAAGTGAAAGGAATAAAAAAAAATATTTGCATAATGATTGAAAAATTGCCAAGCATGATGAAAACCATGAATTGATACACCCACGAAGCCCAACAAACTCCAAGTAGAATAAAAATAGAAATCCACATCCAGACATATCATAGTGAAAATGACGAAAGTAAAAATAAACAAATAAATAAATAAAATCTTGAAAGCAGCAACAGAAAACTGGTCATGTATAA
The DNA here is from genome assembly GCF_018345385.1 of Vulpes lagopus. Classification (NCBI taxonomy): domain Eukaryota; kingdom Metazoa; phylum Chordata; class Mammalia; order Carnivora; family Canidae; genus Vulpes; species Vulpes lagopus. The sequence continues at coordinate 100,793,307 of NC_054827.1, read as the reverse complement.
GATTTCAATAAAATTAACAGCTGATTTCTCATCAGAATCAATAAAGGCCAGAGACAGCAGAATGACATGTTCAAAACGCTGAAAGAATAAACTGTCAACCAATAATCTTATATTCAGCAAAACTATCTTTCAAAAATAACAGCAAAATACACTCTCTAGTAAACAATAGAGAATTTGTTCCTAATAGACTCGCATTGCAACAAATACTAAAGAAGTTTCTTCAAACTGAAAATAAGTGGCTCCAGATAATTCAAATCAAGACACTCTGAAAAGAGTAAAGCTGTAATTATAAGAAACACATAACTACATATTTCTTCCCCTTCCCTTAACCAATTTAAAAAGACATTGTATAAAACATTATTTAGATAGTTATATTCCCAGGCCTTTCACATACAGAAATATAACATTTGACAATCACAGCATAAAAAACTTGAGTGACAGCAAAGTTGTATTGGGGTAAGGAAATGATATCCGATAGTAACTCCAATCCACAGAAACAAATGAAGGAGAATCAGGAATGGTGAATAAGAAGGTTGATATAACAAACTGTCTACCTAGACTTAATCAACTTTCTCCACTCCTTTTTAACAGAGAGAACTATATGAAGAATTAGATAAATTAAGATAAATTATGCAAAGACAATGTATTGTTGGGTTTGTGATATGTATGTAGTATGTAAATATATAATATATTGTGATATATATGTAATTATTATATATATCTGGCACAAAAAGGGTAGAAGAGAATAGAGCTATATGGAAATAACATTTCTATATCTCACTATAATTAGGTTAGTGAATCTAAAACAGCTTCTGGTAAAATGTACATGATAATTTCTACAACAACCATTAGGAAAATAACTTAAAAATGCATAGTGAAATAATGAAAATATTTAAAATGCAATGCTAGCAGATATTCACTTAATAAAAAAAAGGTGAAATACAGGAACAAAAGGACAATATGTAGAAAATATTAATATGGTAGACAGAAATCTAACTATACTAACACTAACATTAGAACAAATTTCAAAAATCCAACTAAATGCAGTAAATGAAAGACATACTTTAAATAATACAAATAGGTTAACAGTAAAAGAATGAAAATAATATGACATGCAAACAGCAACCATAAGAAAGCAGGAATGGCTATAGCAATATCAGGCAAATTAGACATTTAAACATAAAATATTGCTAGAGATAAATAAGGACATTTTATAATGATAAACCGTCAATTTATCCGGAAGACAAAACAATTATAAACATATGTGTACCTAACAGAGCTGCTCAATATGTGAAGCAAAAACAAAAAGAATTAAAGGGAGAAACAGACAATTCAACAATAATAACCTGGAGACTTCAAAAACAGTAACTAAACCTTTACCTTAAGACCCTAGAAGGGCAAACAAAATCCAAAGGAAACAGAAAGGAAGAAATAACAAAAATTAGAGAAACAAAATAATGCAATAAAGAACAGGAAAACAGGGGCACCTGGGCTAGGGATTAAGCATCTGCCTTTGGCTCAGGTTGTGATCCCAGGGTCCTGGGATCGAGTCCCACGCTGGGCTCCCTGCAGGGAGCCTGCTTTTCCCTCTACCTATGTCTCTGCCTCTATGTGTCTCTCATGAATAAATAAATACAATCTTAAAAAAAAAAAAGAAAAAAGAAAAACAAGAGAGAAAAATCAACGAAACCAAAAGTTGGTTCCTTGAAAAGCTTGACAAAATTGACAAACTTTAGGGGCGCCTGAATGTCTTACTCAGTGGAGTGTCCAACTCTTGATTTCACCTTGGGTCATGATCTCAGGGTCATGACATCAAGCCCTGAGTCAGGTTCTGCACTTGGTGTGGAGTCTGCTTGGGATTCTCTCTCTCCTCTCCCTCTGCCCTTCCTGCCATGCACACACATGTATGTGCTCTCTCACTCAAATAAATAAATTAAATATTTTTTAGAGAAATTGGCAAAATTTAGCCACAGTGGCCAAGGTGGGGGGGGGGATCTAAATTATTACATCATGTATGAAAGAGGGAACATTACTACTTATCTTACAGAAAAACAGAAAATTATAAAGGAATACTATGAATAACTTTATGCCAACAAATTAAATAATGTAGAGGAAATGGACAAATTACTAGAAGGAAAAAACCTACAAAAACTGACTCATGAAGAAATACACAATCTGAAGAGACCTATTCACTTAAGAAAGTGAATTTGTAACTTAAAAACTACCCACAAAGCAAAGCCAGACAAAGATGGCTTACTGGTGAATTCTGCCAAACACTGAAACAGAAATTGATAACAATTCTTCACAAACTCTACCAAAAAATAGAAAAGAAAGGCACACTTCCAAATGCCTTAGATGAGGCAGTATTACCCTGATACCAAAACCAGATAAAGACATGACAAGGAAAGAGCAGTACAGACCAATATCTCTTATGAAGATAAATACAAATAGTCTCAACAAAATACTAGTACACTGAATCCAGCAATATATAAAAAGGAATATAAGTCCTGACAAATTGGGATTTTATTTATTCCCAAGAATGCAAAATTTATTTAACATCCAAAAATAAAAAAGTAATACAATGCAGTATCTATAAAAACACATAATCACGTCAATAGAGGCAGAAAAAACATCTGACAAAACTGAACAGCCCTTCATGATAGACAACATCAACCACAATAAAAACAAAAACAAAAACAAAAAAACTCAGGGATGCTTGGGTGGCTCAGCAGTTGAGCATCTGCCTTCGGCTCTGGGAATGATCCCAGAGTGCCGGGATTAAGTTCCACATCGGGCCCCCTTGAGGGATCCTGCTTCTCCCTCTGCCTGTGCCTCTGCCTCTCTGTGTCTCTCATTTATAAATAAATAAAATCTTTTTTAAAAAATTCAACAAACTAGAAGTAAAGGAAATGTCCTCAACATGAAAAAGTGTATCTACAAGAAACCCACAACTGACATCATTCTCAATGGTGAAAGACTGAATGCTTTCTCTTTAAGATCAGGAACAAGAAAAGGATGTTCTTTCTTGGCATTTCTATTCAGGATTGTGTTGAAGGGTCTAGCCAGGACAATCAGACAAGAAAAAGAAATAAAAGGCTATTTTGGATATAGAAAAGGAGGAAGTAAAGCTGTCTCTATTCACAGATGGCATGACCTAATACATAGAAACCTCTAAGGAATTCACTACAAACTAGTTGAATAAATGAGTTGAATTAATATTGAATTATTTAAAAGATTCAAGGATGCAAGGTAAATAAACAAAAATCAATAGTTCTCTATAAAGTAGTAATGAATAAACTGGAAATGAAATGAAGAAACAATTCCATTTACAACACCATAAGAAAGAATAAATTGTTTAGGAATAGAAGTGAAAATCTTACACTCTGAAAACTACAAAATATTGCTGAAATAAATTAAAGAAAACAAATATAAAGGGAAAGGTATTCCATGTTCATGGATCAGAAGACTTAGTACTGTGAAGATGGCAATACTCCCCAAACTGATCTACAGATTCAAATGAATTGCTATCAAACTGTTGCCTGGCTTCTTTATAGAAATTGAAGAAGCTGATCCTAAAATTTGTATGGAAATTCAAGGGACCCAAAATATTGAGAGAGAGGGAAAGAGAGAGAGAGGAGATGGATGGATAGATGGATGGATGGATGGATGGATGGATGGAAGGAAGGAAGGAAGGAAGGAAGGAAGGAAGGAAAAAACCCTTTTGTAATAGTTACAATTATTCCTAAAAAGGTAAATACCTACCTACTTTATGATCCAGCCATCTCACAACTATATATTTATCCAAGGATTAAAAGAAAATGGTCCATAAAAGCACCTGCAAACCAATATTCACAGTGGCTCTAGAGTAAAGCCAAAAACTGGAAACAACCCAAAAGTCAATCCATAGATGAACAAATAAGCTGGATTATCCACACTCATATACCATTGCTGGTATACTACTCAGCAATAAGAAGGAATAAGCTATAATTATATGAAAGATCATGGATGAATCTCAAAATAACTGTAATAAGTTAAGACAACATGAAGAACACACACTATATGATTCCATGTATGCAAAACTCTAAGCAGCGGACACCAATCTAGTGGCAGAAGGCAGATCCGTGGTTCCTGAGGAGGGGACATGTTGGCAGGGGCAGGGGAGAGGTTACAGGGGCCACAAGGAAAAGTTGGGGGATGATGGAAACAATCATTTCCTTGATTGTGGTGTGGCTTTACTGGTATATTCATGCATCAAAACTTATCAATTATATATTTCAAACATGTCCAGTTTAGTATAGGTTCATTTGATTTCCTTGAAGCTATATTCAGTTAACTGATTGATTGCACTCAGTGGGGCTCTACCACCACTTCTGATACAAAGCCCTGCTTTAGTACTGCCACTCACATGCGATGGCCCAATAATTTCTAAAGAAGTCAGGGCTGGAGAGAGGAACACCCGACATGTTTTCTCCTCTCTTTGGAAGTGGGAAGAGAGTATGCTTCTCCTCATGTTGTCTGTGACCCCCCGTGCAACAGAACAGGACCCTCATCATTAGCCACATCACTTAGTCACAGGTTTGTAGTGGTGATTTAGAACGAAATTCTCTAAATTCTTCGACATTGAGAGGTGGGGTCTGTCACCACCCCTCTTGAATCTGGGTGCACTGTGACTGCTTCAACTAATAGGGTACAGTGGAAGCAATGCTCTGCGGTGTCAGAGGCAGCGCTTAAACTGCTGGGTAGCACCTGCTGAGTTTGCTGCAACTCACGAACTTGGAGCCCTGAGTGGCCACAGAAAAAGAACTACCTCCATAATGCGAGGTGACCAAGTCTCAAGCAGATGCCACCTGCAGATGCTCTGGTTAATGGTTCTACCTTCAAGGGATTCACTCCAGACGTGAGTGAAGGGATCTCCCGATCATTCCAGCCCATCCCTTATTGCCTTTAAATCTTCCTCAGGCTAGAGGCTCAGACACCATGGAGCAGATCCAATTTATCTTCTCTATGCCCTGTCTGAACCCCTGACCAAGGAATCTGTAAATACATTAAAGAGGCAGTTTCAAGCTTCAGGGTAATTTGTTACATAGCAGTAGTGACTGGTGCAAAGGTAAGTGCAGTAATTTGTTGGGTTTCTCCCATGCCAACCTAGGTAGAAACTCCTATGTCCCGCTATGCTTCCAAAACCCAAAGTACCTACCTACATTACCTGAGCCAACCCAGACTTTGGAACCCAGGTATTCTATAAGAACACAGGCCCAAAGGCACTGCTCTTAGAATGGTCTTTCATGTGGGCATCACCCCTACCTTGAATGTGATTTCTTTCCTCCACTGCCTTTTAGAGAATGGGGAGGAAGGCTAAAAAGGGGACAGCACTTTACTGATCCCTGGGCAAAGGCCACTCCAGGAATCTGACCCTGGAGAAAAAAGACAAAGACTGACAAAATGATCTGGGCCACCTAAGCAGGCATCTGCAGCTGTGTCCTGTCCTGCTAATAGAATGTCCCTTTGCTTCTGGGACCAGCCGACACCAGTGGGGCTTCTCTCACAAGCCCCTCTACTTCTGCGTGCTGACCATGTTATGTGGGCAGAACAGAGGGACTCTACTCTTCACAGTGATTGGTCCAAGGAGGGGAATATGACTCCAGCAGGCTCGGGTAAGTCATTTTATGAAATCGGATGTAACTCAGTTGCTGGGCACTATGGAACACATACAGTACAGCTGGTCAGGCCTCCTTTGCTACTGTCAGGGCAGACCTGCTGAGAATGAAGCCCACATAGAGGGAAGCAGAGGCAAGAGCTGGCAGGATGAAGCAGCAAAGTCCCAGTCACTTCACTAAAAACCCAGCTTCCAATCATAAGTGAGCTATTACCTGAAAGACTTTCCACAAGAGCTAAGACATTCCTTTTTTTTTTCTTTCTTTTTTGCTTAGTTGGAGATCAAGAGAGACCCAATCAATGCTGGGCCCTCCTCCTGTGCCTTTGGTCCATACAGGCCCCTCCATATTTATTTGGCTGCAATGCGGACCATGTAGCTTGACAATGGCAAAAAGAATTCAGCATTTCAGGAAGGATAAAACGAGATGATGAATGTAATGTGACTGACATGGTGCTAGGTATGTGGCTCATGTCCCCAGTGTCTCCACAGATCTCTGCTCGTGGTGCTATCTTCTGGGCAATGAGCTAAACCTGGCACCTGGTCATGCACACCTGATAAGACTGCACCTGCACCCTGTGTCTTGCCCATAGGTAAAAGCAGCCAGCCATGAAGACACCCCGATTATCACAGATCTGATCTAGACAATTAGGTCACTTTATGAAAATACAGAAGTAACCAACAAGCACGTTCTGAGAATCTGGTATGTCTCCTGCTAAAAACTTTGCCCCTCATGAGGATTCACTCCAGATTTCCTTAAAATGGTAAGCTCATATACTTAAACTTTGGTTCACTCTGCAGAAATTTCACTTATTAAAACTACTTTTCAGTGACATCTATTAGTGAAAACATTACACCCTAAGGAGAACAATCTCTACTTTTTTTCCCCCACATGCACAGACAAGTCACACCCACACACGTACACACCACAAAATGCTTCATAATAGAGCCTTGTCAAAAAGTTATTATAAAACATTGTATTTTATCTGGCAGCCAGAATGATGTTCAGCTGTCTGGAACATAGGCTCCTAGAGACTGCTTGTCACAGACAGCTGGAAGGGAGAAAAATCCAGAAGAGGACTGACTGCTGTAAGTTTCAAACCTCCAAAGACAAAGCAAGTGGCCGAACGCCATTGTTCACATGCTGGTCAAAATCACAGGCCTCCTGAAGACAGTGCCCTGTCATTCACACTGGTAGTAATTAAATCAGAATTATATTCTTACTGCAATGTAAACGGCTTCCTTCTTCTTTTGCTATTGCTAAATGCTTTCCCTTTTTAGGTAGTTACTGGGGCATCAGAACTCCAAGTAACTGTTCTTTAATATGGTTGAAACTGGAATATCTTTAAGAAGTCTGTATTGTCAGCATTGGAATCATGTAAAAAAAAAAAAAAGTCATGGGAAATAAAAACAGAATCCTGGCTTAGCTACCCAACTTTGCTCTGGCTTTCCCTCCTAGCTTGCTTTCTTCATGGGATGATCCAGTGTAGAATCCTCGTGGGAGCCGGACCAGGCAGCAGGAAGATCCACCCCCCACCCCCGCCCCGGGACACAGGGACAAGTCTCATTTATCTAGACACACACCTTAGGTGCTGAACGAGCTGGTCCCACGAGGCAAGGAAGCCACACTGGATTCAGGGCCATCCATCCCTGCTCTCGTGTCTTCCCAACTCACTGTGTCCCCCAAATCTAGTAATTTTCTGGCCCCTGATGCCAACAGGGCATTTTGCTGGGGTACATGATTTTTTTTTTTTTTTTTTTTTTTTTTACAATATAAGAGTCCCAAAGGAAATCATGCTTTTAATCATATCATGCACATTGTCTACCATGGTTGGAAGCTGTAGGCCAACAGAACTTCCCTCCTGACGCTGCTGCCCCACAGTTGGCCATCTGCCAGGCATCAAACCAGTGGTCAGCAGGAGGTGGAACCTCCAGGACAGAGGAGGTCTCAGGGAGATGCACCTGCTCAAGGTCATACAGTACATATGCATCTTGGGCCAGGCCTTGAATTCAGGGCTGCCTGACCCCAGGCTCAGCACTTACTATCCCGGCTGCCATGAAACCCTCTCCATATTCCCAGACCAACTGCTACTTGCCAGGTGACATGTCCATGCCCTACAAGGTCCCAGGCAAGTCAGTGGTATACAAAGAGAAATTGACAGGAATAGTTTTCCTTCTCTGACATCATCTCCTTAGCACATCCCCTTAAGTCCTGCTGTGTTCAAGGCCCAGCTCAAGCTTCATCCCATGGTGAGCATTCCCAAATTTCCCCCTTCCCATCCTGTTGGTGCATCTCTGCCTCACCCACCTAGGGTTGGATAACCAGATTCTGTGTCGCTTAGCCTGTTTCTTTGATCTCCTTCTCCACGTTCCCTGCCACGCACCATGGTATCTTGTGAGGGCCTGGTACACATGGAATGATATGAACACAGAGGAAGAGGAAATGTGTCTGGGGCATCCTCAGGGCCGATCACAAACGGACTTCCTAAATGCCTCGTGAGGTATGTGCCATATGAAACTGGAAAAGAATAACTGCACTATATTCCTCAGTCTGCAATCAAATGAAAAATCTCCACCTTCATATGGGATAGACAGAGGACCTAAGACCCTATCAGGGCCGAGGCTAGGGAAGGGCAACAGGGGGGAAACGGGGATCTGGGGGAGGGGGGGGCAGACAACCTGCTGGCAAGGGATGGCATTTCCCTTGAGGGCCTGAAACACAGATGCTCCCATCACAGGAACAGCCAAGACATCATTCGCCACTGGGGAGTGCATATTTATACCGAAGGAGACAGTTTTTCAAACTCAGAGACAAGCCAACAAGGCCCTTGACAGAAATTAATTGAAGGCCTCAGCCTCAATGCTGCTCTGCATACTCTATACCAACAAAATGATTAACTGCTTCACAGAAAGGAGACTCACAGTCCAAATATGACTCAGACAGTACCCCCTGGGACAGAGCAGGCATAATACCCAAACGCTCAGCTATCCCCACTGTCGACTGTCAGCTCCACGCAGCGAAAAGGCATTGTGTCAAGGTCAGGAGGTTGGAGACAGTCGAGGGAAATAAAAACTCACCCAAAAGCACAGTCAGAAAAGTAGCAGCCGGCCTTGGCGGTGACGGGTAACAGTTTATTTTCTGGGAGAAAATTGTATTTCCTTAAATGCTGACATAAAGAAAACTCATTCCCTTTGCGAGGACCCAGAAGGCCAAGTATGGGCTCCCTAGGGGACCTGTGGGAGCACAGCCTATAAACTCTATCTCTAAATAACAGCTGTCTTCTTGGAGAGACGAAAAGCCTCTTTTCCCTGACGCAATCCCTGAGCCTCCCTGGGGCCTAGGGCATGGCATCCACAGGGAAGGCCCATATGGGTGGGGTCTCTCTGTGTCCCCCGCTGGGGGCTCTGGCCCTTCACAGCCATCCCAGGTTCCATCCAGGGCCACCATCCCAGCTGATCACCAGGGATGCCTGCTGTGTTCTTCTCCACTGGGCAGAACACTCCCGGTCTCCCTGGGCTTTCCCCCCTCTGGTTCACTGTCCCACTCCATCCAAACTCCATCCTTACTATTATATAAGTGACAGGGAGTTTGATCCACGACTTGCTAATGGATTGAGAAAGGTAAGAGCTCCTTCAGCCTGAAGGCAGTCTGTGCAACTCCCTACCCGTTCCAGCAAGCAAATCCCCTGTCTGTTCGTGCAGGAGAAATTGCCCACTGCTTTGAAAGGCTGTGCACAAGGAACCCAGTGCATCTGTGTCTGGAAAACACCCATGAAAACTGGGCAGCAGATGTCCTGATGGGACTTTTTTTTTTTTTTTTTTTTTTGGCTGGGCTTTTCCATGAGAAATTAGTGCGCTGGAAAGGCTAGACCTTTCTGTGGGAGTGGTGGTGGTGGTAGGCGGGGGAGGGCTACGCATCCCTGAAGTCATTTCTTGAAAAGACCAGTCACCGCAAACACACCGTCTGTTCCCTCTCCCCCTGCTGCGTGTCGGACCTCCTGGCCCGGGTCTGCCTGCTGGGAGGGAAGCCGGGCGTGTTCTTTCACTCAGTCACACATTCTCTCCTGCTCGCTTCCCTTGGAGGGAACACGAACGCGCTGATTCAAATATCAGACACTTCTGCGGGAGTTGGCAGCGCCCGGATCTCCACCCCCGCCGCCTCTGGAACCCGGAGCCAGCGCCTCCTCCACCGCCCCCCACCCCCACCCCCGGCGCGCATGCTCACTCGGGCCGCCTGGGCCGCGTCTGCCTTCCGGGGGCCACTGTCCCCCTCCAGCCTCAGGCTCGGACCGGCTGCCAGGAGCTTCCTCGAGCCACCTGGCCAGCCCCAGCCAGCGTGCACTTTAAATAATAAACTATGCATTCTTGATCCGTCTGCAGCTCGAGGCAGATTTTCCGAGCAGAGCTGGAGGCTTTCTCTGCTTTGAGTTACAGAAGTGGGGCGGGTGGAGACAAGTGGGGAAAGACGACACCACTCCTCTTCCGATTCCTCCATTCCTCCGGCTTGGTGGAGCCGCGTGTGGGAAAAAGGATCCAGGCACACACAAGCACAAAAAATATCCCGGTATCCATCCATCCGACCCTCCCTCCCCCGTTCTTTCTCTTTCTTTCTTTCTTTCCCATCCCACCCCCCCGCCACCCACTCCCTCCCCCCCGCATTGGAATTTCAGATTTTCTTCCTCAATCAAGCAATGGGAATATTCAAGAAGAGGACTAATGGGCTTGCCCTATAGTGGTTTTCCTGCATTCTCTCAGAGAATATGCTCGAAAGACAACTGGCAGAGGAAGACAAAGAATTCTTAAATAGGCATTGCAGTGATCAGATTTACAGGAGAATCATATTTATGAAATGTTTCATAAAACGCTGGAAATGTGTTTATGAAAATGGTAGGCTGAAGAATGCCCCCCTCCCCCGAAGATGTCCAGGGCCTGAGCCCCAGGACATGTGAATATGTTAACTTAATGTGGCAGAAGGGGCTTTGCAGATAAGAATAAGCTAAGGATTTTAAGACAGATTATCTGGGATTATCTGAGTGGGCCTGATGTGATCACACATACTATTATATAAGGGAGACAGAGATGTAATTACAGAAGAGAATCATCAGAGGGATGCAGCGTGAGAAAGACTCCACTGCCTGTTACTGGCTTTGAAGACCAAGAACGGGGCTGGGAGCCAAGGAATACAGGCAGCTTCTAGAAGCTGGAAGAGGCGAGGAAATGGATTCTCCCCCAGAGCCTCCAGAAGGAACGAAAGTCTGTTAACTTCCTGACATTAGCCCAGTGAGAGAGATCTCAGACTTCTGACTTCCAGAACTGTAAGATAATGTATCTGTGTTGTTTTAAGCCACTAAGTTAGTGGTAATTTGTTACAGTGGCAATAAGAAAGCATGAGTCTTCCAGCCAACCAGAGGGCTTAATGTACAACTAGGATGGCAAACAGCTGATGGAGGTTATTAAGTGTCATACTCAGAATGCAGACAAAGCACTTCTGGTTTCTAGAAAACTAAGTGAGGCAATCAGGGTGGATTTCCTTAAACAGGTAACATCTCAGTTAGGCCTCTAAAAATAAGATGGGTTTTCAAGAGCAGTAAAAAGACCAATACAAAGGGGTCATTCCACACAGTTCCATACGTCGAAGTACATCTTTAATATATCAAAGGCCCTGTGACCTAAATCTAGTTGGAGCCTCATTAAATAATAATTATTTAATACATCAAGTAAGGGGGAACCTCTATGCACTTAAATTTGAAAACCTAGATGAAATTTGCTAGGGAAACACAATTTACCAAAATTGATCCCATTAGCAATACAAAAATTTAAACCAATTATTTTACAGAAGAAACAGAAAATTATAAAGGAGCTACAGTCACAGAAAAGCACCAAGCTGAGCTGGTTCCATAGCAGATTCCACCAAACCTTCCCAGAGCAGACAGCCTCAAGGATTCATAAATCATTCCAAAGTCTGAAAACAAAGGAAAGTTTCCACACTTCTTTAAAAGCTAGTATATCTTTGATACCTAAACTGAGGAATAGCATGTATGCACACATGCACACACACACAGGCACAAATTACAGAGCTACATTACACATGAATATGGATGCAAAAAGCCTAAATAAAGCATTAGCAAAGAACAGTATCAAGTTAAGGAAATAAAACATTATGACCAAGTGGGTATTCAACCAGGAATTCAAGGTTGGTATAATATTAGGACTTCATTTACACTATGCCATCTTAATACATCTAAGGAGAACAATCATATATATGCCTTCTCACCAGGGTTGCCTTTAGAAATTCCAGTGTTCAGGGGTACCTGGGTGGCTCAGCAGTTGAGCGTCTGCCTTCAGCTCAGGGCGTGATCCCAGAGTCCTGGGATCGAGTCCCACATCAGGCTTCCTGCATGGAGCCTGCTTCTCCCTCTGCCTGTGTCTGTGCTTCTCTGTCTTTCATGAATAAATAAATAAAATCTTAAAAAAAAAAAAAATTCAAACATCCATGTCTGATTTTGAAAAATTATACTCATGGTGGGGCCGTGTCTGAGACTATTTGTGCATCAAAAAAAAAAAAAAAAGGAAATAAATCACTATCCATTTATTTGAATAAATAAATGAGTAAATTTTTTATATTTTATATATTTAATAATATGATTATATATGAAATAACTAATATATATTATATAATGATATATATTAAATACAATTAAATAATAAATATTTAAATGAGTTAAATAAGAATCTACAAGTCCACACAGATGCACATAAATAAATGAGGGAGAAGATGAAGCTCTCCTTGCAGGAGAACACTGATTAGAAAGGTGGAAGAAGGGCGCTGGGTGGCTCAGTCGGTTAGGCATCTGCCTTTGGCTCAGGTCATGATCCCAGAGCCCTGGGATCCAGCCCCACATTGGGCTCCCTGCTCAATGGGGAGTCTGCTTCGCCCTCTCCCCCTTGCTTATGCTGTCAGATAAATAAAATCTTTAAAAAAAAAAAAACAGGTGGAAGAAATAATGGAGGCAGAAAAGCACCATTATGAAGCCCCCACAATAATAACTGAGTCTGTGAAGAATCAAGAGATGCTAAAACTAGTGAATGAAAGTCAGATGAAGAACAGGATATTTACACAGTCTCCAAAATATTCCACAAATTTTTGCTAATTGCATATGGAAAGATCATCGCTCTATATCAGATTCATCTAGAAACACAACCTGAACCAGGAATAGAAGTTGACGCCTAGTCACGGGACAAACTACCAGCATGTGCCTCCTGAAAAGAACAGAACCTCACCTTGTTGGTATTCCTGCCAAAAGCTTAGGACTTATGTCTAGTTGTGAAGAAATGTCAGACAAAACCCCAGGCAAGAGGGACTTCCCTTCCAGACGGCCTTCACCAAGCCTACCGGAGGTCCATGTGTGCAATGCTCTGTCCACTCCTTTGTGGACATCTTGGGGTTTCTTAAAAGGAAGGAAGGACACAAGAGGGAAGGGAGGAATATACTACAGATCAACTGATTGTTCACATGGGAAGAAATTTTTTAACTGATTATATAGGAATTTTGAGAAGGTAACAAGCTTTCTCTAATTTTTAACATTTGTAAGTGGTAAGGGGTCCCTCCTACTGGGTGCTGCCTCCCAACCAGGACACCTGCAGGATACCCCTTAGGTACCCTCCCCACAGTGCCCCCTCTCACCCCAATTTATGCCACCACTTTGATGGTTAGCTCTTGTGAACAGAATCCCGCCTCAAGGATATGATCCTGGTTTTCCCTTTAGATTCCCTTCCAGAATCTTTTTTTTTTTTTAAGATTTTATTTATATATTCATGAGAGACACACAGAGAGAGGCAGAGACATAGGCAGAGGGAGAAGCAGGCTCCCTGCAGGGAGCCTGACGTGGGACTTGATCCCAGGACCCTGGGATCACGACCTGAGCCAAAGACAGATGCTCAACCACTGAGCCACCCAGGTGCTCTTATATCTAAAAAGCCTGCTTGGCCTACACGAGAGCAGCTGGAAATATGGGAGACAAAAGGTGCTGGATAACACTCCAGCTTCCCAGTGTCCACAGTCTTAAGATCACTCTGGAAGCTTCCAGGCACTTTTCAGAGTAGGAACCAAGCTCCTGCCGCCCCCAGCAATAACCTTGACATAATCGCCTTCCACTGGGTTTTCCATTGGACTCCACTGAATTTGCTCTTCCCTGTCTCTCTCTCTCTCTCTTGCTTCCTAAGACTCCTCCCTCTCTCAAACCAACCACCTGCACTCAGGCCTTCATCTGAGGCCTGGCTTTTAGAGAGCCCACTTGATGGACCTTTTCCATAACGAGATGACACCTTGTATTTTATTTTATTTACCTATCCATGAAAGACATGGGGGTGGGGTGGGGGCAGAGACACAGGCAGAGGGAGAAGCAGGCTCCATGCTGGGAGCCCGACGTGGGACTCGATCCCGGGGCTCCAGGATCACGCCCTGGGTCAAAGGCAGGTGCTAAACCACTGAGCCACTCAGGGATCCCCAACACCTTGTATCTTAATGATACTTTCTACTTAATGAAAACCCATTAGCACCAGCTCACTTGAATCCCAGCAACCTGGCAAAATGAAAATACTGACAAAAGTCTTACCTCTCTTTTACAGGTAAGGAAACATAGAAATAAGGGAAATCGGCAGACTTGGTGCATCTCTGCATGCTGGGAAGCAGCGAGAGACCTGCCCATAGCTGCTAGGCCCTGTCCCAGGGGCTACATTCACTCCCAGGCCACGTGGGCAGGCAGTGTCCATTTTACAGCATCTTACAGGTTCCAAAGCCAGAGTTATACAGCCTCAGGGAAGAATAATGGCAATAATTATAATCATAGTATAAGGATGATGATACCTTTATAGAGCGATTTTACTGGGTTTTAATTTTATTCTTTCCAAAGAGTGATTACCAAGCATCCTCTTCCCACCCAAACACCCCAAACGAAAATCTGAATGATTTCTTCAGTCATGTGTCTTAAAAAGAAATAAAAGTGAGATCAAAGGGACTTGGATGAACACATGGTTCATATAAAACAAATGGCAGGATTGGAGAGTCCCCCCGAGCTTGGGAGAGTAAAGTCGGAACGCAACAGAGAATGCCGAAACCATTATTCCTAAACACTCAAGATGCCAAACGGGCCCCGTGGGCTTTTCTAGGAAGACTCTGAAGTCCAAGAAACACTTATCTGGTGATCTCAAAAGTGCCCCCTGGGAACACCAGACAGACAGGAAATGTGGATGTGCATCCCCAGCCCCAGAGGAGGTAGGAGGTCTGCCTGCCTGCCCCCTGGCCTTCCAGGGCAGACCCTCGCTCATCCGTCAGCTGACACTGGTGCCAGATCCCTCCAAAGCAGGTGGTGGATGCACACCAGAAATGCCACAGGGCACCTGAGAAACACTACCAGGTCATTCCAGGAGTCCCCTTCAGCCCAGGGAATAAACTCAATTTCCACAGAATTTGAGAGTCATAGATATTTTCTTTGAACAACATGACAAAGGACATAGCACTTATTCTAGAGGTCAGTGAAAGACGCAGTGAGTGACTTCTGTGTGATTTACTGTGTATTAATGTGGTGTGGTTTGTGTGTGTGTGTGTGTGTGTGTGTGTGTGTGTGTTTCCCCTAAAGCTACTGATGCAAGGTAGCCTTCGTGTTTCTTTGCCATGGGCATTTTGGTGGGCCCAGAGCAGAAGTCAGGCACAGCTGCCATTCCTGGCTGTAGTTTCGGAAGCCTGATCTCCCTGAAGGAACAATTTTAGGGGAAAGAGTGCCCTTGAGATGAGGGTTAGGGGTTGAAGCAGCAAGAGCAGAGTGGGAGGCATCTGAGCCTGGGGGTTGGGGGGCTGCTTGAGTTCTCAGAGCAGCAGAAAGGCAGTTATGCTTGCAGCCGCTAGGCCATGGGCCCCAGGCACCATGGAAAGGTCCCTGGCATCAAGGATGGCACAGATGCATTGAGAAATCTCATATCTGGAACAATTAATGAGTGATCTGAGGCCTCAATGACCTGGAAGACATGTGACCCAAACAATTGGCCTAAAGGGTAAGGGGTCAGTGTTCACTGCCACCATGAAATAAGAGATGTGGCCAGGACCCTGGAGTGGCAGGGCACCTGCACCCACAGGTCAGAGAAGTTTGTCTCTGTTCACAGCTCTGAATGCCAGGGGAATGGTAGGCAAAGCCTTGGGTGCAAATTGTCCTGGTCTGTATACACACAGACGTATGTCACTCTCAAGGTACAGCTTTCCTAAGGAAAAGTGCTAAAGTAGAAATCACATTTGGACTGGTGAATCAAGTCCTGGGGTATCCAACAGAAATGCATGTGAAATACTCAGTAGAGATTCTTCCATAAACCCAGCGTACAGAGCATTCCCACAGAGAATGGGCCAATGGGGGTGGAGAGGGCAACACAGCAGCCCACACTGAGCTCATAGTATAAAAATCACAATCCAGGGGCCCCTGGGTGGCTCAGTGGTTGAGCATCTGACTTCAGTTCAGGTCGTGATCCCAGGGTCCTGGGACCGAGTCCCCCATCGGGCTACCACGGGGAGCCTCCTTCTCCCTCTGCCTGTGTCTCTGCCCTTCTCTTTGTCTCACTCATGAATAAGTAAATAAAATCTTAAAAAAAAACCCTACAATCCACATAAGAAAAAGGGCCAGTGTGAGAGTGGGCCTATAGGACAAACAGCAAGATCAGCATCCCAAGAAATTCACGAGGTGGAATAATTCAAAGAAGACCCCAAACAATTAGGGTAAAATAACCAAGGTGATAAAATAACCAGGCTAAAATCATAATGAAAGAATAAGACATTATGAAAAAGACAAGGAAGAACTGGAAAAGAATCAAACATAACTTCCAGAAGTTTATATTCTAATCACTAAAATTGAAAACTCAGTAGTTAAATGAAGATTAGACCCAGTTTAAGAGAAATCCAGTGAAGTGGAAGACCAATGAGAAGAAACATCCAGAATACAGAAAAGACCTAATATGTATAAAAAAAAAAAAAAAAAAAAAAAAAAAAAAGAAGTAGTAGTAGTAGTAGTAGTAGTAGTAGTAGTAGTTAACAAAACACTGAGGAAAGAACCGGAAGGTCCACATTGACCGAGTAGGAGTTCTAGGAAAGGGAATAAGCTGATCACAGGGAAGAATCACTCCTCACTAATTTGAGCCCAGGCCTTTCTCAGAATTGACAGAAGCCATGAATCCTCACATCCAAAAATCACAGTGGGTCCAAAATGGGATAGATATGGCAAAAATCTGCCATAGGTATACTAGAGAACACAAAGATAACATTTTTTAAGCTACAGAGAGAAAAGAAGATTATTCACATAGAATTTAAGATCGAATGGATAGAAGACCTTTTAAAGACATAACAAGTCAGAAGATACTGGATTAACAACTTCAACATGTTGAGAAAAGACTCAACCTAGAATTCTATATTTAGCTAAATCATCATTAGGTGTACAGGTGAAATAAAGGCAGCTTTGGAAAAGCAGAGATAATAATTGAACCACTCACAAACCCTGACTGAAAAGGCCAGAAGAAAAAAAGGTATAACCAAACAAAAAACAAAAACAAACCCATAAATACAGAGAACAAAGTGATGGTTGCCAGAGGGGAGAAGGGGTGGGGGGCAAAATGGGTAGAGGGAGATACAGGCCTCCTCCAGTTCTGGGATGAGTAAGTCACAGGAATGAACGGCACAGCATAAGGAATGTGGTCAATGATATTTTAATAGCAACATAAAGGTTCAGATAGCTATGCTTGTGGTGAACATAGCAGGACATACCAACTTGTCAAATCACTATGCTGTACCCCTGAAACTAACATAACATTTTGTGTCAACTAGACTCAAAAAAATGAAAATTAAAAAATTTTTTTGAAAAAAGTTTTTCAGAAGGATATTAAACACAGAAAAGTGGCTTGCAAGAAACAATACTGAGCAAATAAGTTGGCAAATATGTAAATAAACCTAAGTAACTCTAACTATAAAAAAAAGACATAATGATGAAAAATAAATAAAAAATACACAATGATGACAAGCATAAGAGTAGACAAAAAACAAAATAGAATGGGTACAAATAACAGGTAAAATTAAAGTGAAATCATCTGAAGGCTCTCATACTTTGAGGCATGGGTACCTAATGTCTTATAGACTTTTGTAAGATAATTATATTTACCTTTGTATGTTCTCATTCATTTGGGGAATATGAATAATAGTGAAAGGGAATATAAAGGAAGGGAAAAGAAATGTTGGGAAATATCAGGAAGGGAGACAGAACATAAAGACTCCTAACTCGGGGAAACGAACTAGGGGTGGTGGAAGGGGAGGAGGGCGGGTGTTGGAGGGGAATGGGTGACGGGCACTGAGGTGGACACTTGACGGGATGAGCACTGGGTGTTTTTCTGTATGTTGGTAAATTAAACACCAATAAAAGTTAATTTAAAAAAAAAAAAAAATTAAGGTAACAACAAAAATGTGGAATAGATTATAAACTTCCGCATCAATGGATAAAAGAAGGGGGAATTCAGACTATCTGGTAAACCAGAAAGAAAGGAAGAGAAACAACAAAAAGAAACAGAAGCAAAGAAAAAGCATGGTATTATCAACTGAAAACAAAATGTAAAATGGTGGAAATAAACTAATTATACTAGAAACACCACAAATGTAACATCACTGGGGAGCCTCGGTGGCTCAGTCGGTTAAGCATCTGCCTTCAGCTCAGGTCATGATCTCAGGGTCCTGGGATTAAGCCCCACAGTGGGCAACCTGCTCAGTGAGGAGTCTGCTTCTCCTTCTGCCCCTCCCCCCTGCTCATACACTGGCACACACTCTCTCAAATAAATTGATAAAATCTTAAAAAAAAAAAAAAAAAGAACATCGTCAATGAAAAGACAGATATTCTCAAGTTGGATGTTTTTTTAAAAAATTGGATACATAAAACATACACATAAAAACATCATGAAACATAAAACATCATGATAGAGAAAGGCTGAAAATAAAACTAAGGAAAAGTAAACACCAGGCAAACATTGATCGAAATAAAAACTCTGGCAATATTAATATTAGGTACACCTAATATTAGACCTAGGACACCAAAAGTTTTACTAGGATAAAAAAATGGTCCATTACACAACAGTAAAGGTAATAACTTCACGAGGAATGAGGCTCCTATACCTGAATACCTGTTATGAGCAATACTGCCTCATAACATCAAGTGAAAATTTACAGAATTGAAAGGTGAAATTGGCCAAGCCACAAAAGTTATGAGATTTTTAACATACCTCTAGTTAAAACAAATAAATCCAGCAAGCCAAAAATGATGACAGGAATGATTTTGACATCCCAAGTTTGAGCTAATGAACATATATACAGAACACTGTTCACAACAATTAAACACATTGTTCTAATTTACACATAAAACACTTATTAAAATAAAAAAAAGATGCCTAAACTCTAAACCACAATGCAAATCTCAACCATTACCAAAGCATCAGTATTATGTAAAATGCAATAGAGCCAACAAGCTTCTCCTAGACCTAACCCTCCTGTAGAGAATAACCACAAATTCGAACAAAATACAAAAAACCCAATGATCCGAAGGACTAGAAAGTGAGCCAATGCAGAAGACTCAGGGAGGGGAGAAGGTGGTGGTGTGTCAAAGCTAGGAAGAAAAGAACAGCACAGGGTGCTGAAGGCAGGCCTAACTGTGCTTTACCGAGTGCCTTATAACTCCCATAGAAGGCCTGTGATCCTCAGACCGGAAGATCCAAAGGACAGAATTCAAGGCACAAAGTGGTGAGGAGGTAACTGAGGACATGCTGGAAATGCATTCCCATAACTGAATTACATTGTTGCTGTTAATCCCTTTCTATGCCTCCTGTATAAATTAAATTTTATCATACATATGTGTGTATAGGAAAAAACATAGTAGATACAGCCTTCAGTACTATCCGTGGTTTCAGGCATCCACTGGGGGTCTCGAGTGTATTCCTCAGGATGGTGGTTTCTTCTGGGGAGTAAGTTGGAGGGATGATATGGGACAGAGTGAGAGGGAACACTCAGTCATATCCATAAACGTTAACTGCTCTCAAAAAAGGAAAAAGTTCTGAAGCAGACATAGTCGACCTTAACATTGGTTAAGTCTGAATGCTAGGTTTATGGAATTCTGGTTTTTCTTGTGTGTGGTTTTTGTTTTTGCCTTTGTTTTTGTTTTTTTGTTTTCCCAGTTGAAATATTTCAGAGCTAAAAATAATTTAAACCTGCTACATTTGTTTACTTCTATATTGTCTGGCTCCCCCATCAAACCATAAGCTCCCCATGCACAGGGACTGTGTTGTGTCAAGCTCATTCTAGCGTGCCCAGGGTTCGGGTGGCGGGGGGGGTACATTCATTCAACAAATACTGAATGGCCAAATAAATGAAAAACAAGAGGAAAAATGTAAGCATTATGACCTCTTGACCTCTAAGGGCAACTGCTGGTCTAGAAACACTAAGATTCCTTGATTTTGTTGAGGATTTGTTCAAGAAGCAAGAATGGCAGATTTAAGAATAATGAGAGCTTTCATCTCCTAGCTCAGTGCCCTGTAGGGTTTTTCTTTCTCTCCAACTTAATACAGAAAGAAGGCATTGAAGTCGTCCCGAGGATGAAGAATGGGGAGGTACAAGTAATAATTATAAGCACGGCAGCTGCCACAATAGCTAAAATTTGATAGTGGCTAAGTGACACGTGTGCATTATCTCTTGTAACACTCAGAAAGCCACTAAGAGGTATATGACACTACTTAGCTGCAGATGATATTGAAGGTATTGATGATATTGACAGTGGCTCAGTCCTATCTTGTCTGAGACTATGCAGCCCCTTCAAGTATCTGTTTATCAAGAAAAATATGTGAATAGATTGCCAGCCAACTATGCTCTCTTTTTACAGAAAGGGTTTCTTTATCCGGCTTGTTTCCAATTCCTTCTAAATTTGCCTTTTTTTTTTTTTTTTAACATTTTAGGCATCCATGAATGTTCTCATGAATATACCCCCCACCCCCAACAATGTGGCTGGAAAGATCACATCACCCCTCATCTGCATGTTCCTTAGCAATGACCATGAGAAGTGGACAAGACCAGCATCCTCGTCTCAATGTTACAGATGAGAAAACACAGGCTGTTATGGGCTGGATTATGTCCTCTAACCCTCAGCATCTTAAAGTCTGTGTTTGAAGAGAGGGTCTGCACAGTAATTAACTGAAAAGGCCATCATCAAAAGGCTCTAATCCAATGTAACTAGTGTCCTTAAAGAAATGAGAGATTAGGACACAGACACACACAGACGAAGACCATGTGAGGACCTGGAGAAGGTGGCCATCTACAAACCAAAAAAAGAGGCCTTTGGAGAAACCAATCCTACCAACATCTTGATCTTGGACTTCTGGCCTCCAGAACTGTAAGGATATAAATGCTTATTGTTTAAGCCACTCAGCCTGTGGTACTTTGTTCTGGCCGCCCTAACAAATTACAACAGAGGCACAGAGATTTCAAGGGACTCTTCTGGGGTCACACCCAAGAAAGACAGAGTCAGTCACTGTTCTTCTTTCTTTTCCCCTGTAATAATAATTCTTAAAATATCAGTGTCTGCCTTTGGAGTTAATTTTTTTATCTGTAAGTAAAGTCTTACATTAAAATATTAAGATGTAAAAACTCAAAGTAGCATTTTAATTCCATATATTTTGAGTTCTTTTTCTAGGTAAGATGCAGAACACCATTACCACTGAAATAGCAACAACAAAAAACACTGTATAAACCATAAAATCATTTTTTTTAATCCACTGGAGAGCTGAGGCCTCACTGAAGTTTAAAGGAGAACCAAATTTCAGAGGGATTGAGCCCTTCCTAAGTGAACAAAGACCAAGAGCCACATTCATCCCTGCCACACAGGTGGGATGAGGAGCTAAAGCAGCATTAGACAGAGGATCTTGTGGAGGTTAGAAGGAACCAGCCAGGGCAGCCCGGGAGGCTCAGCAGTTTAGCGCCGCTTTCAGCCCAGGTCATGATCCTGGAGTCCTGGGATCAAGTCCCACGTCAGGCTCCCTGCATGGAGCCTGCTCCTCTCTCTGCCTGTGTCTCTGTCTTTCAAAAATAAATAAATAAAATCTTTAATAATAATTAAAAAAAAAAGGAATCAGCCAAATTCTTATGGACCATGTCAGCCAAAATGATGGATGAGGTCTGGAGTAGGGGTGCCCTGCATCTATTCCACCAGAATTTTACCACATATGGTGGCCTGTAGGAAGTCAGTACAAAGACAGAAAATGGAATGATACCTCCACAGTGAGGTGGGGACTGGGATCTAAGCTCTTCTGGTGCTGGGACTGGGATCTAAGCTCTTCTGGTGCTGCCCCAAGACATGTGAAACTAGTGGCAAACTGCAAGTAGTTAAAGTTGCAATCCAGATCAACCCACTTCAACTCCTGATTAAACAATAGAGATTATCTCCTGAGCCCTTCTGCCTCTTTGTCACTACATAAGAAGCCAACCGAGGCTGTCAGAGAGGGAAACAACTGCCCAGAAACCCAGCCTGACCATGCCTCCCTGAGGTCCCATCTCCTGCTCTGCTTCTCAGTTCCATGCACCCAGAGCAGTGATGTTGTAAGTGGTTAAGCCAGTTTGATTTCTGTCATTTCCAACCAAATGAATCTTAATGGACACAAAACCCAAGTCCCAACCAATAATTTATTACAGATCATACGCACGATTGTATATATATATTTTATGGCTGAATGTGCAAATTATTGCATAAATTGGCAACACACAATTTCTAAAGGGTTATGGTGTCCTCCAAATACTCGCTGAAATTAACTTTATAATGCTATAAATGGACCAAACAATACTACAAAATAACTGCAATGATTTTCTAAAACAACCGTAACAGAACCTAAACTACAAAGTACACATCAACATCTTAGCAGGTACCATTTTTGGTGTATTTGAGTTAAAATGAGCCCACCAAAACACCGTAGGATTCCTATCTTGACAGTGCCTGGTAGGAAATTAGTTTTAATCTTCTGCCATCTACCTCAACCAACCACATGTTGGTTGACCACCTACCATGGTGGAGGAGACAAAGACTGAAATTGTTACTAAAGCCCAGGAAAATGGGGAGATTCTAAACTGAATCTGTATGGAGACATTAAAATAAACACAGAAGACAGACATTTAGTATTAATGTCAAAATTGAGAACCATTTCCAAATATCCAAAATACCATTTTTGCTGTTGAGAATAGCTCCCAAAACCTCCAAAAACTCAAGGTGTGACAAAGAGAGAAAGAGAGAGAGAGAGAGAGAGAGAGAGAGAGAAAGAAAGAAAGAAAGAAAGAAAGAAAGAAAGAAAGAAAGATAGGTAGGTTGGTTCACAGACTCCGTATTTTTCATGCCAAGTTCCAATGTGGAATGATACTTCATGAATCATTTTATAAAGTTCTAAAAATAAGGAGCAATAGAGGTAATAGGATCAGCCTGTCTTCTCTCTAGGAGCCCCAAAGACTGCTAGAAATGCAATCTCGGTGGTACCTACAAAAAGGCAGTAGGTCCTTCCTGGGGGCCTTCACTGTACAGGCTAGCCCCTCTGTCTGCCTAGAGAACAGGATGGCTTATCACAGTTCAGCGCTCAGGTAAATTGAGTGGTTCCTGGAGGAAGAAGAATTATCCGACTCCTCACCTGCAAGAGCCAGCTGGTTACTCCCAGGCCAGGTCCAAGGTTGGGGTAGCACAAGATCCAAGGCAAGACAATGACACCTGGAACAGCCACGTTCAGCCATAAAGAATATGTTCCCATAGGAAATCTTAGATGATTCATCTGATTCCTATTTCCAGGAAGCCAAAATTGTATCTTCCTGGTTTCCCAGTAAATTGATTTTCTCAATTTCTCAATTAAATTTCTAAATTCATAGGAAATTAATCCACATTAGATAAGGGTTAATTGCTTTATTACCTAAGCCTAGTAGAAGGCTCACGGTCTTTCTCAATACGGCAACAAAACTTAGGGAGTATTTCACACAAAACAAGAAGGACCAGAAGGGAAATATATACTTTTCTCCTGTGTCTGTGTTCCTACCCAGGACAGTCTGAACTGGTCCCAACTTAAATATTCATGTGGCTCTGAGCACATGAAATGTGGGGGCAACAAAGGGGAGATGATTTTTTTAAGCAAATTCAGAAATTTCTTGCATGGCTGCTCTTATTTTAACTTTGTTTCTATCACATCCTCCCCACTCTGGTTTTGTTCATTTTATTTCCTTCATTATAAGCTAAACACTCTATCAAAGGGTGCCTTGAAACCAGCACCAGGGACCAAAAAAAAAAAAATGCAAACCCGAGCATAATTTATCATTTTGTCAGCAATCCCGGGTATCATGCATGCCCCTAAAGAGGATGGCAGTAGGTAATGAGACAAATATTCCATGATATCATCCACAAGCACCCTGGGTTTCTGATCCTAAACTAGCCGTAGATGAGCGCTGGCTTGAATAGAGGGAAAAGTGAGAATAAAATGTATTTCCCTTGGACTTCATGGTGGGGCCCTGCCTGGTGGTTCTCACCTGAAAAACCCACTTCCGATGGCCCACCGGTGCTATTACTCATGTTTCATACTCCTTAGCGCGGCAATTCTCAGCGCCTGCTGAACATTAGAACCACCTAGGGAGATTTTAAATCACCAGATGCCCAGGCCCTGCCCGAGACCAATTAAAGCAGCTCTCCTGGGGGGAGGACCTAGGCGTGAATTGTTAAAGCTCCCCAGGTGATGCCAATGGGCAGCCAGCCCTGAAACCCATTGCCTCAGGGTAATCCCCCGTCTCTGAAACAATATATTCAGATTAGCAGAAAATGCACACAGGTGTAGAGTGAGCAACAGTCACTTTGAAAGCAGGCTTTAAAAAAAAAAAAAAACTGCCCCACCAAAACTGACAGGTGGCTGATTTTTTTTCTAAAGATTTTGTTTATTTATTCATGACAGAGAGAGAGAGAGAGAGAGAGGCAGAGACACAGGCAGAGGGAGAAGCAGGCTCCTTGCATGCAGGGAGCCCGATGCAGGACCCGATCCCAGGCCCCCAGGATCACACCCCAAGCCAAAGGCGGTGCTAAACCACTGAGCCACCGGGGCTGCCCACTGGCTGATGTTTAAAATAACACACCAACATCAAGCCCAAACACACAACCAACCAACTTACCCAAACACCCGGCCTCCTTTTAAAGAGTTTTTTGGTTTTTTTTGTTTTTTTTTAGTTTTATGCTGAGATCCACCTTCCCCTACTTTTGTAAGGGTACAGGAAAGAGCAGAGCAAAATCCTCATGTATGGTGGCACTCTCTATTTACCACTCAGAGCTCTCCTGTGGTTTCGGATATGGCCGTAGCTCAGTAAAATCACCTCCAATACCTCTGTGCCAAATGTAGACCAGCTAAGGAAGGCCGCTACCTGGATACGACCAGGTCTCCACGAAACAAGTAAGCTGAGCTGCAAGGCTTGTTCATATACCCTAAAGCTGTTCTAAAGGAGAGTCACATCACTGATATATTTCCAATGTTACTAGAATACCGAACAGAGACATTATATGTCTATTTTTTTTTATCCAAAAAGAAGTCTTGGTCAGCCATGGGGTTCCATGCTGTCCAGGGAGGAAATGCCACTTGTGAATAACAGTTTATCTGTCTTCATCAGGGGACACTACGCAGGATGACTGCCGGTGTCACTGCAGTGTCAATTTCAGTGACCGTGAAAAACTCTTAAAATACCTGACTGATCGGTAATCCACAGGTTGCTCAAATAGATGTACAAAATGTAAGAACCCTGGGTTCTTACCCCAAGCTACTTATTAGAATCACCTTTAAAAGCATGGACACCCCAGTCACACCCCACACCAACTGGATCAGGAGACTGGAGGGACAGGTCAGTGCAAGGCATTGTTTAAAGCAGTGGTCCCCATGCCTTAGAGTACATCAGGATCACCTGTGAGACTAAGGATTCCTGGCCCCACCCGCACAGCTTCAGATTCAGGAAGTCTGGAGAGGGCTGAGAACGTGCATTTGACAGGTTCCCAGGCTGCAATGCTGATGCTGCTGAGAATCATGGCTTCAGAGGCCCCCAGGTGACTCTGATTAGTGCAGCCAGGCCTGAGGACCCCTGTGTTGAAGAGCAAACTCTGGCCAGGGAGGGAGGGAATTCTCATTCTAGCTCTGCCACCAGTGTAGGGTTTGATAACAAACAAGCCATCCAGGTTTGGAGGCCCTCCACTTGTTCTTAATCTATGCAATCGAGGCACAGCATGAATGAGATCCTGGGTGCCTTCCCTTTTCAAAGGGCTGCTACACATGAAATGCTGACACTAATCTACACAGAGAGGAAAAGGCAGTGGTCTTAGGGGCAATTAAAGTTTCAAAATCTAGGGAAAGGTAAGTTCTTGCTCACGACTTCAGGGCATTTGGGGACATGGAGCAGTGTCGAACGGCGTATACTGTCAATCATGCTGTTTCCCAGACTCACCTGTTAGCACCTGGCAAAGCTGTCCAGGTATGTGGGCCTCGGTGGAGGGGCTGGGTGTCAAGGACCATTTGCGTCTGACCAGGTGCTCTCCTCTGCTGAGCAGGCCCTGGGAATTGTTGAGAGGCTGGATTAGCACCTGTTCCTGCCCAAGCTGGATGAGGCCAACCTGCCCAGAAAGAGGAAAACGGGACGTGAATCATCCTCATTCACACACACACACAAACACACACACCCATGACCCCAACAACCTGATGGCAGCAAGGCCACCTGGCTCTGGCCTGGTCCTCATGTCGGGGCTTTTGTTTTGCAGGCTGCTCCAATTTACCAAGCCCAAAAAGGAGCTTTTGTGTGATTTGAAACAGCCGACCTAGCGGCTATTTTGGGGAAGGGGGCATGGGGTCAGGAGTGCAGAGATATCTACAAGAGTACCCACCTTCCAGGTTCATGTTCAAAAGAATTGTATTTTATTATTAATAAAATGAAATTTTCTTTTAAAAATTTTTAAAATAATCCTCCAAAATTCCACTTGAGGAGGCAATGTCAAAAGTGTTGGGGATGAATGACAATTATATCCTTAAGGGGGAGTGGGGGGGAAGAATGCATCTTATCCCTGGGGATAATAAGAATTAAAAAGGATGGAGTCAGTCCTGTAATATTAATAGCTTTGTGACAGGGGATTTGTACATTCTTTCAGAACTTGTGGTGTTTAAGAGAAATTGACAGGGTATCCAGTGGATTGGATTTGTGATTTTTAATTTAAAGTACATCACAGACTTAGATTTGTGATTTTAAAGTCTTATTAGGTTTATAAGCAGTGTTAGAATGTATAAGAGAATTTAAGACTTCCCATGTTTATAGGACTACTTTTTAGGTTTGTAGGAACCACTGAAATACTTGCAAAGGGCTTCTCAGCCAACCAGAGAACTTGAAAAGGAAACAGAATATGTTAAATTTCTCAATGCAGTTTTAGAATTTTAAAAGTTGTTAATCACCAAATTTACAAGTGGTGCCAAATTTTATCCAAAGCTTCCTTGAAAAGGATTGTAAAAAGACTTATGAGATAAAAGGGATTCAGAGGACACTTATGTCGATGAGCACAGGCAAATGTATAGAATTGACTCATACTGTCGACCTGAAACTAATATGACACCATTAATTATACTTCGATAAAGAGTTCAAAAAACTTGTTAGATTAAAAACAGGATATGAGTTGTAAATTGAAGTAAAAAATTTAAGAACTAGGATTTTTAATTTGCTGCTTTAATACAGTGAATATTAATCCTAAAATAAATAGATATGGTGCAGAGAACTCTTCCTATCCCTTGGAACCCATGCTGACAGCATGAAACCAATTTGTGCTCCTTCCCCAGGATACCTGCTGCTAGCTTCCCCCCTAAGGTGTCAACAAAGCAAGGTAAACCTCCCACAAGGGAACCAACTGGGCTGTGCAGTCCATGGTGCCTCCTCCAGGTGGATGCCCAGGACCACCTTTGCTAAACAGATTCAGTAGATCAAGCAGATAGATCAGTGTTTGGCTGAAATGAGCATCATCTCTTCTCTCTCCCCCTTAGCCCATTTTCTAAAGGCCGTGTCACACTGAAGCGGTGGCTCTCAAACTCCAATGCATGTGAAAATCACCCAGATGTCCCAGGTAGACCTCGAGAACGTGCATTTCTAACTCGTGCCCAGTGACACCAACACTGCCGGTCCAGGGCCCACACTTTAAGAAGCACTGCTCTCCATCACATCAGCTCCTCTGGTCTCAAGCATAGAGCTCACTCAAGCCAAATGGCAGATCTCCTCTACATTCTGAAAGAATGCCTGGATACCAAGCCTCTTTGAAAGCAACTCAGATCAACTAATAAGATCGCCCACAACCTTGAGTGCCCAAAACACAGAGTGAGACCGTACTTACAGCTCTAAGCAGATTTCAAGGTTTCCATTTTATTAGAACTTCTGCCAAGAACTACTCAAGAGATTTTACTGCCCAAATAAAACTGTCTTAAAGTGGCAATGCATGACCTGTAGGAAAGCATGGCTTTCCTCTCTCTCCTTTGAAGTTAAAACTTGAATTTGTTCACGAAGATACTTTGGGGAGACAGAAGTAGTAGAAGCAGAGGTGGCTGTGGGGATATGCAGAGCTCTACTCAGGCTCTACCTAAAGAAAGCCTCAGCGCAGAACACACACCTCAATAACCATGGCAAACACTTCCATGTGTTGAAATAAAGTTGGCAGGTGTGGCACAGCACACAGGATGAGCCCCCACGTGGAAGGAGCCCCATGCTCTCCGGAGGACATGCTCAACTTGGACTCTTCCTAAAATGCTCCGGCTTTGGCAGCTTACAGTCCCCCCCTGAACTTAGCACTTTTAATGCTGGTTACCCATTTGGGCTAGTGTTTGCATTCACAGGCTATGGTGTAAAAGGTCAGGTAGCAGGTAGTTCTCATGCAATGCAACATAGGGGCATGGCCCCTTGGCAAGAAAGCTTGCCTGTACATAGAGCCTCAAGCATAATTAGCCCTTTTGCTTCAGCAGGTCTTGTTTGGAGGGACCCACATGCTGGTTTCCACTCCTTTATAGACAACAGTAAGATAATTACATGGATTGATGGACTGTACTCTACCTGGCAGGGACCCAACCTGTAAGCCGACATAGCCAGGACTAGCACCCAGGAGGGAGGGGGCTGGACACAGCCCCCGCCCCCCACCAGCCAGCACAAGGAAGGACTTTGCTCTGCCCCACCTCCAGTCCCAGTCTGTCACTAGGCTCCCTGGAGTGTCTCTTAATGTTCATCCTGTCATCATGTGGCCAACAATAAAAATATCCTATTGAAAAGTGCCACTTGCATCCCCCCCCACCCCCGGCCCCAAGGCATACATGCCATCTAGCCCAGGGCAAATACTCACCAGCCCTCCTTATCTTTCCTTGACCTTCCCCCTTCCTCCGCTCTTCCTCCCAAAAACATCCCCTTCCCCTGGCACTCTGGTGCAGCCCACTGCATTATGGGGCATTTGTCACAACTCGATAGCTTGTTCCTTTTGAGACAGGATCACAATTAGTCCTGATTTCTCCAGTACCTTCCACGTAATAGTTGCTCAAGAAAATGCAAATGTAGAACAGAATGGATTGGAATGGAATAGGATCGGATGAACCGGACCAGCAGGGACTTTCTGCAATCCCCCTCACTCGATGTTTTCATCCCCAGCTATACGGTAGAGCCATATGAGAAACTCCTGATGCCCAGGCCCCACTCCAGGCCAACTGAACCAGAATCCCTGTGGGGTAGAACTCAGGCAGTGGGACTATGAGCCTGCCAGGAGACTTTCAAGTGCAGCCAGGGTTGAGAATCACTGTGCTAGTTTTTAACTAGCTGCCAGAGATGCTGGCCACCTCCTGCCTTGATTGAAATGTCTGGAGGTAGCCTGGATTTGAACTGGACCTTCCTCTGACCTTGTTACTCTGGCTTCTAGCCCCCAGCCACCCTGTGGTCCCAGAAGCTGGGCAGGGCTGCTTGGATTTGCATTAATCCTCTGGTCACCATCTATGCTGAGGTGAGACACGGGGATCTTCTTCCAAGGCCTTCATGTCATACCGATTGCAGCGACAAACAGCAGTAACAAGCCAGTTCCAGGAGACAAAAGAGGCCTGCAGACTTCATCTGAAGACACACAGCTGTAAAGGAATGCCTGTAGCAGACAGAGCTGGAAGTCCTGAGGCCGCATGGTTTTAAAGGATGCAATCATCCTCCATGAAATGGTGCTCTTAAAAGAGAAATCTGAAATTTTCTAAGATGTGGTATCCTACTACAGAAATGTGCATTAAATAAAATGCATCAGGTATCACCGGATACTATAACTGTTCTGAGTGGCTCCTTTGCAATTCTCTTTGTTCTGGGTGCTTGCTTTGAAGGGTTTCTGTACTGCGTTAGGAGAGTATTATAAATCAGATCGTGTTAGCTCCATCCCAACCTCCGAAGCATGACTAGCCCTCCTGGCAGCATGGAAAATGCACAAAGGATGTATGGACTTTTATCACCTCCTGACATCAGCACAACCTCTCAGCATAATGGAGAAAAATGCTTTCAAGATAATGTAAAAGAAAGGGGAGCCCAGGTGGCTCAGCGGTTTAGCGCCGCCTTCAGCCCAGGGCGTGATCCTGGAGACCCGGGATTGAGTCCCACGTCGGGCTACCTGCATGAAGCCTGCTTCTCCCTCTGCCTGTGTCTCTGCCCCTCTCTCTCTCTCTCTCTCTGTCTCTCATTAATAAATAAAATCTAAAAAAAAAAAAAATCATTAAAAAAAAAAATCTGTCATACGTATGCTCCGGGATTGAGGAATACACTTGTCTGAGGGGATGACGCTACGTGACCTCACTGTCCTATGAAGACCTCACTGGAGTTTCAGGGCCTGGGGAGCCCTCCCAGCCCCTTCTTCAGGAAGCTGTGGCTCCTTGGTTAACTGGCGTGGGTCTTGGGTGGCCTTCTCCCTGTCTATGGGTTAGTGTGGGTGGTTTGGGAGGATGCAACAAATGGGGTTGTTAGTTTGCTTCTTGCTTGAGCAAGAAAGTATCCAAGAAGGGAAAACAATCCTGTGACTGCAGGCCCTCCTGTACCTGCCTCCAACTTTCTGGGGAGGCGGAGCTTCAGGGGAGCTCACCTGACCCCACACAGGCAAGACGGCTTCCAAACCCCCATATTGAGTCCCACTGCCCCTGTCCTGGAGTGCCATCCAGAGCCCCCTTTCAAAGTCCAGCTGCTGTCTAAACAGATGCTCAATCTTCTTCCAAAAGCCAGCCTGCCCCCTGTAATGTGGGCCAGTCGCTGCCAGCTTCTCCCCCTTTCTGATCACTAGAGTCAGTCACAGAGAAGTCAGCTCTTCCTTCAGAATCTCTCTTGCATAGATTTTCCTTCCCACTCCCGCAATCCAACGCTTGAGGGCTCGTCACCCGGTGCTTCCAAATGCCTTCCTCCTCCAATGCCCCCCACACTATCATCAGGGACCCCCCTTAGTCAAGAACCAGAAATGCTCCCCATTGCCTCTAGGCTGGTGATCCTCAAAAATGTGGTCCCAAGCCAGCAGCAGCACCTGGGAACCTGTTCAATTCAAGCTCTCAGGCCCACCCAGACAGACTGGATCAAGGACCCCAGAAGGCGGGCCCGACAACCACGGTAACGAATCCTGCAGGGAACACTGATGCCAGCTCAAAGCTGAGAATCACTGCTCTAGGAGAAATTCTAAATGCCTTAGGTTGGTACCCGGGGTCCTGCCTCACCTAATCCACATGCTCGTCCATTCAGTTCATCTCCTAAAAAACCATCTCCACCCCCATCCCCATGGCACAGCCACCTGGTAGGCCCCTGGTATAGGGAAGAACCTGACCTTGGAGGCTCTGCCATCACTCCTCTTTCTTAGAAGCTGAGGCCTGCCCCCTTCTGCTCCAATCCTCCTTCTCCCTGAAGACCTCACCCCACCCTCAGTCACCCTGCAGGCTCCAGCGTACCCTCCTTCCTGTGTGAATCTGGACTGTTTTCTGAGACAGGGTCCATGTTGTATTACTCCTTGAGGCTTGCTGGAAGCCCACCAGTGTGTCCAAACAGGGCAGGTGTGTGATAATGATCTGTTCACTTAGTCAACAGTGTTGACTGACTGGTTGATTTATAGCTGGAAAAGTCTGGGCCCCATAGGGCAACAGAAGAAACGAGTTTTTAATGCCTTAATGTGCCAGGCTCGTCCTAAATGATTTCACAGACTTTATCTTACTTGATTCTGTCAACAGCCACACAAGGCTGACGTTCTTTACCCCCCAAGTGGCTGCAGACAGGACCGTTGAGAGGAGGTGGCTCACTCACGATCACAGCCCCCAGGCGACCATGCAGCCTCACTTCCTAAAGAACAAGAAGGTGACCGTGCATCTGTATGCAGAGGCATGCAAAGGATCAGCAGTGACTGTGCATGGCTCCCTCTGATAAACTGGTTGCAAAACCATCTCCCATTGCATACATCCAAACCCAGGCAGCTGTAGCATTTTAAAGCTCAGGAAATAAGCCCCAAGAATGCAATCAGGCGAAGACATCTTCGGTTTAGCATCCCATCTTGCACTTCTCTTTCTTTTTTTTTTTTTTTTTTTTTTTTATAATGCTGCCAATGACACAAGAGTTCAGATGCAGAAACCTAGTTACAGAGTGTAACTGGAGAGAGATCCATGGACACCATGATGCCCATGAGAGCAGTGGGGGCAGAAAGTCACTGCGCGCCCCCGTGAACATGATTCTACAGCAAGATTAGATTAGATTAGATTTCTCCCATCCAAAATTTTCCCTTCAAATCCTCCACGCCTCCCAATTCCACACTGTCTTTTCCCTATTCTCCTGACTTTCCTTAACATCCACTCAACTCTTTATGAGGCTTGAAAGATACATGTGCATTTTCCAAGTACATTTACGCTGTACATGATGAGCTCTTCAGTAATATCCAGTGATGAATCACTAAGGACAATGTGCCTTCGCCACACCTATACCAGTATGATGATGTAGGACACTGTACTTTGGTCTCTGTGCTCCCTTCCAAATGATCTCCATGCCATACAATTTTTGCCACAGTGGATTCCTGCTCGGCTGCATGCAATCAAGTGATGCTGTATTAAAAAGCTAGGCAATTTTATAATCAGTCAAAAGAGAGCTTCTAAAGGGAGAGACAGCAACCTCCCAAACCTGCCCTCTTCATCAAAGGAGTCATGAAATGCAGGCTGTCCTCTCAAGAATGGAGTCCTCCAACTCTTCCAAGCTGCCTGCTCGATGACTGTCTGGCCTCAACCCCACTCTGTCCTTATCTGTCTAGCCCATGGAATAGAGAGGAGCATTCTCACAAAGCTCCCGAGTAGACAACAAATGATGTGCTGCCAAACTGGCCCCTTGTGCTTCGATCGAGCTGACTGGCCAGAGTCAGGTTGGGCTGGGCCATTAGGTCCACCCTCGGGGCCAACCTGGATGAGAGAGACTCCAAACACAGATCACGTGGAGTGTGTCTGAGATTCTAGAGAAAGCATGCCAGGAACGTCCCTGACCTTCTCTCTGTCCTCCCTCTGGGGTGGCCTGGCTTCTGAAATTTCCACAGCCTGGAGCTCCTGGGTGTTCTGTCTGATCTCAATATTTCTCTCACTGCATACACCTGGCAGGCCATGGCCTCAGCCCAGAAGGGAGGGACATTTTTAGTTGGGTGGACTCTCCTGAGCTTACATTCATCAAAGCAGAATGGCCACCGCTCAGCAGGCAAAACTCTCTGGCAGGGGCCTCCTCTGCTCTCTGTCCTCATGTATCGAGATGGAAGACAGCTCCTTTATTCACTCATTGCAGACTTTTTCAGGGACTGACATTCATTCTGCCCCTTAAAGCTCCATCTCTGCTGCCCGCTCTGGCAGTTTAACCTGATTTCAATTTTGCTCACCTTCCATCAGCTGGTCCAACTCACAGGAGGCAGCTGATCCAAACTTGCATAAATTCTCTGGGGGGTGGAAATACCTGCCTCACATGTCCCAAGTTCATTACTCTGAAATACACGGTTGTACAAACTCATCCAAAAACTTATGTAATGTCTAAGGACTCCCTGAAACGTAAACAAAATGAAGAATCATAAACAGAAAACAATTAACACTTGCACCTTTGGTCTCCAAAGAGCCAAGAAGGGCAGTTTATACAGCTTTTCAAGATAAGAGAGGGAGAACACCATGGGCCCACACCTCTGCCCACAGTCAAAAGCAGAAGAGGTAAAATGCAACATGATATTTATACTTCATGCCCCACAAACAAGTACCTACTCTAATTATGCATCTCCTTTAAACAGATACCAAACTTCTCTGGAGGCAGCACAGATGCCATGCAGCAGGGAACAGGGCCTACATTCCCCTGCACCTAACACTCCCCACTAAGCCATTTGGGAGATGTTTGATGCATCAGGATATAATTGCGACTCAACATTGGAATAAAGTTTTGTTGAGTATAGCCATGTCCATCTGTTTATTTACTGTCTATGGTGCCTTTATGCCAAAAAGGACAGTGTGGAGTTAACTGTGACAGAGACCACATGGCCCACGAGGCCTAAAATATTTACTATCTGGTTCCAGAAAATTTTGCCATCCCTGGGCTCTACCTGACCTTCAGGTACAAGGCGGCTTTGGAAGACTCCCATCTGTGGATGTCAGAAATCTCCTATTTGCTATCTCTCCTTCCCCACACCTTGTGGTTGAGCCTGTCCTGACAAACACACAACACACAGGCCCCATTCCATCTCCCAGGGCTTCCCCCTCAGTCAACAGTGACTAACACAACATTACCACCCACCTGCACTGTCTCAAGTGAGTCTGAGAACCCAAATCAAAGTGAAGCAAAGTGCCATGCAAACTCGGTTAGCCTGAGATCCTGTTGCCTTCCTTCTCTTGACAGGTCTCAGAACCACCCTGCAACCAAGAGGTCCACTCCAAGTCACCACGCCGTCTCTTCCTTCCTGCCTCCAGCCCTTCCTCTGCAGAGTGCACTTAGGAAGAAGTGTCCAGCATCCAGCTCACACGAACAGGATGAATGCAGCAGACTAAACACCAGAAGTGTCTGCTCCTGCAGGAATTTTAGAATCTCAAGTCTTAGAGGTCCACCAGCAGCTGGCACACACTGAACGCAAGCTCTTGGCGGGATTCCTTTAACTAAAGCACAGCGCCCTCACATGGCATCGAAGGGAAGGACAGGCTTCTCCAAACACTGGAGGACTGAAATGAACCAGCTCAGGGCTCAGATGCCATCTGTGAGAGGGCCCCGCATTCAACTCGGGGAGGATTTGGAATCAATGTTATCCAGATTTCCACCCTCGCTCCTTCACAGATAGCTCCTCGCTGGAAACTTTACACCAAGAAGTATAAACTCTGACCTCTAGAGAAACTCACCAAACCGCAGCAAATGGGATTCAGATGTTTCCATGTACAGTACAGTGATGTGACCTAGACTTTAAACACTTTGGCAAAAACAGGAAAAATGATGTGGGCCTTCCAGTCCCTCCCAGAACATGATACAGCCTTGACCCGAGTCCTACGGTGATCTGAGCCTTTCTCACTCCTACTTAAGCCTCCTCACCCGCAGCCCACATTCTCTGCCCCTGTTCCACATTAGCTCCTAACAGGCTGCCTCCACGGTCCATTTTCCTCCTTTAACCAAAGACGCCAATTTCTTCCAGCCTAGCAAAAGTAGATTACATTCTGATCAGGGCTCAGAAAAGTCCTGCAAGGGGAACCAGTGAAAGCCAATCCTAGGAAATTACCCCCAGAATTCCTCTACATAGCTGTGAAGAAAGCAGAGGTCTTTCATAAAGACTTAGACCCCCAGGCTCTCTGGCTCTGCTGCAGAGTCTCTAGGACTTGTCTCAGACTCCGTGGGTAAGGGCTAGAGAATTCTAGATGGTAGAGCAAGATAAGGCGGAGATGGGGGGAAACAGTTTCTTCTGCTAGGGAAGAAAAGACATGAAAGAATATCAGAAACTGCTTCCCCGGAGGCCAGTCATGTCGGAAGGTACAGAAACAACTCGGGTGTTTCATGCACTGAGCCGATACCAAGCTTTGTTGGGGGCAGCCCATCTGCCAGCCATGTGCGCTCCTAGGGGGCATGGAGAAGCGGAGAGGCTGAGAAGCAATTGGCTGGGCACCAGCGTACAGTGATCAAGGGCGAGCACAAGCAGGGCAGAGGTGCGCCAGAACTTCCCCTGCCCTTCCTAGCACTGCCACAAGTGCTTCAAGTGTAGCAGGGTGCAGTCGCTGCTGCCACAGCAAGGGAGCTTCTGGGGACAGGAACACGGTCTCATCACCAGTGTAAGCATCCCTCAGGCCGGGCTGAGGCTGGCTGCCAGGCAAATACCTGTTTGTGCTGTAAGAGAACAGGAGTATGAACACCCCCTCTCTTGGTTTCCAAGGTTCAACTAAGAAGAGAAGGTTAGTGGCCTGTTAGTCAGGGGACCCCTCCAAATTTTCGTTTTCTGGGTACAGAAAGATTCAAGGGGGCAGAAGGGAGGTGAATGCTCACTACCCTACCCCCACATCCCAGAACAGATGACACGCACACGTACACGCCGGCGCGGGTGCAACGGAACACGGGAGCGCGCGCCTCTCGGCCTCGGGGCCTGACGGGTTTCGCCCCCCAGACCCGCGCTCCCCGCGGCGGGTGCCGCGCAGCCCCCAGGCAAGCCCCGAACAGCGGGGTACCTGTGCACTTGGGACGGCTCCGTACAGCCGCTGGAAGGCACCGGACCCCCCCACCCCTTGGCTCAGAGACCCTCCGGAAGGTCGGGGCAGGAGAAGCCGAGGTTCCCTCCGGGGGTTGAACTACCCCAGGCGCCGCCACCCGCATCCCAACCTGCCCCGGGACCACCCCCGGCCCGCGACTAGGCGACGGGCAGACCCGGAGGGCGCGGGCAGTACCAGGCCGCCGCCGGCGCCGCAGGCGCTGAGCGAGACGAGGGAGCCCGGGTGGCCGAGCACGCGGCCCGAGTAGAAGCACAGCTCGGCGGGCCGTCCGCGGCGCCCGGCCGCGCCCGCCTCCTCCACCTCGAAGCCGCGGGACAGGAAGCGCAGGTCGTGGCGAAGCTGCAGGTACAGGTCGCGCCCAAAGGCCGGCAGGTGCAGCAGCAGGGCGCGCTCGCCGGGCCGGGCGCGCGGGGCGCCGAGGGGCGCGCGGGGGCGCCGGCGCTTTCGGGGTCCGGGGGCGCCGGGCAGCGGCGGCAGGTGCACGTCGTCGGGACGCACCCGCCGCGGCAGCACCACCTCCACGTCGGCCGCCGCGTCGCCCACAGCTGCGGGGAGAGAGCAGACGCGTCAGCGCCGCGGGGCCCGCCCGCCCGCCCGCAGCGCACCGGGTCCGGCCGGCGCTCCCTCCCCTCCCGTCCCCTCCGCTCCCCTCCGCTCCCCCCCCCCCCGCCCCGCCGCACCTCCGAGCCGGCCAGCGCCTCCGCCCGGGCCCCGCGCCACCCGGGGAAGGGCTCCAGCGCGGCCGCCCCAGCTCCTCCGGGGACCCGGCGGCTGCACGGCTGCACGGCCGCCCGGGAGCCGCCTGGAGCTCGGCCGCGAGCGCTGTCAGCGGGCCGCCGGAGCCGGAGCCGGAGCCCGAGCCGGAGCCGGAGCCGGAGCCGGAGCCCGAGCCGGAGCCCGAGCCGGAGCCGGAGCCCGAGCCGGAGCCCGAGCCGGAGCCCGAGCCGGAGCCCGAGCCGGAGGAGCCGGAGCCCGAGCCGGAGCCGGAGCCGGAGCCCGAGCCCGAGCCGGAGCCCGAGCCGGAGCCCGAGCCGGAGCCCGAGCCGGAGCCGGAGCCGGAGCCGGAGCCGGAGCCCGACCCCGAGCCCGAGCCCGAGCCCGAGCCCGAGCCCGAGCCCCGCCGCGCAGGCAGGCGGGCGGCGCCAGGACGCCTCGGGAGGGCAGCAGGAAGGTGGCCGCGAGAGGCACGGGCGGGCGAGGAAGGGGCGCTACCTGTGCCCGGGTCCAGTCCCCAAACCAGCAGCAGCAGCAAGGGCAGCACGAGCGGAGGCAGCAGGGCGCCGTCACACATGGTACTTGGGAGGAGCAGCCCCCCGGACGGTCGCGGCGGAGCAGGAGCGCGCGAGGCGGCGGCGCCAGCCGGAGTGAAGCCCTCCAGCCTTTGGAAAAAGTAATTAGCGCTGCGGACAAACCCAACGTGGTAAATCGCAAGCCCCGCCTTCGCCTCGGAAGGCAGGAGGCGATTGGACTCCCGCTTCCCCCTGCCCCGCCTCCCCCTCTCTCATTGGCCAGGACGGGTCTAAACCAGGGTGCGTAGTTAGGTTGTAAGCACTTTCTTACACGTGGTTTCTGGGCAGTGGCGCGGATGGGACACCAGGTGGCGCCAGGGAGCCTCTCGGAGCCGCGCTACCCCGGACGACCCGGGAGGACACCTGACTGGTCTCCCGAGTTTGTCCTCCTTATCAAAATCCTCTCTGCTCCTGCTGCCCAGCATCCCAAGAGGACAGTCCAGATATCGTCCTGGGCAACCGGTTTCATTCATAAAAGCATATTCTCTCTCCCTCTAGAGTAAAACCAGTTGGGTTGTTTGTGGCCCGGCACTTTCTGGCACACCTGCGTTTGCGCCTGATGGCTACATACAATGCAGCGGTGTTTATCTAAAGCCTCGCACCTGCTGTAGTCTTTACCCTCACAGAAGCCTGTAGTACAGGCATGTTCTTACAGACTGAGAAACTGAGAGGGAGAGACTTTAAGTTACCCAGTAAGTTTCTACCACAGCAAGAGCTAGAATTCGTGGTCCTGATTTTTTTCAAAGATTTTTTTATTCATAAGAGACACAGAGAGAGAGAGGCAGAGACACAGGCAGAGGGAGAAGCAGGCTTCCTGCGGGAAGCCCAATGCAGGACCCGATCCTAGGACCCCGGGATCACGACCTGAGCCAAAGGCAGATGCTTAACCACTGAACCACCTGGGTGTCCCTGTCATCCTGGCTTCCAGTCTAGTGCTGCTGACAACCAACAGCAAGCCAGAGGCTTCAACGGCAGACAGGAGGCAAGTATGAGCCCGATTTGGGGGTCAAGAAACTCACACAAAGTGGCAAAGCCTGGACATCAAATTGAGTTCATTCTTTTCCCACCAGAATATAACTGAGGTTTGTAAGAAAGATGATTCCTTCAGCTTCCTGAGGAGCATCTGGTAGAAAACAAAACAATTAGCTGAAGCATAACAATTCTCAGGTTTCTCCTTGTCCTTCCTTGTCCTGTTTTCTGTTTCTATTTTCTCAAAGCAGAGCAGTTACAGCACTCCTACTGGACCCTGAATCTAAAATTTATCACAGGATTACATGTCACCAGAAGGAATCCAGAGGTGAAGGTTGTCCAGCTTCCATGACATTTAATTAACCTTGGGAGTGGACTGTGTCACGGATTCTCAGTAAAGCCCACCACTGCATGTCCTCCAGGGTGTGGCTGATAGAAACTTGTTCTGCTCTGTCTATCCCTCCCCTCCACAGGGGCTGGTCACTGCTGAGCGCTCAGTAGTCCCTCCACTGCTTGGGCGGGGGGGGGGGGGGCGGGGAGCAGGTGGAGGATGCCACACACGTCCAAAAAAGGCTGGGGGCTTTTCCCCTCCCCTTTGATGGCAGCCTCAGCGAACTGCTGATAGCACAAGAAATCATGGTGAGCTTCATGGTGCAGCTTTGTTAGCAAAAGAGCCACTTCACAGACCTGCCCCTGAAAGCCAAGCTGTTTCACAATTACTTCTGCCATTTGAAGTAGTCCTTGTTAACCTATCAGATGATGCTCAAATGCATGAGTCCATAGGAGCATGCAAACTAAAGAAAGCAACAGCAAGGTACTGTTTCATCCACTAGACTGTCCAAAACCAAAGAGCTTGGAAATATTAAGATTTGGAGAAGACATTCTCCTGTCCATGGGTGGGAGTGTAAGTTGGTACAGCCCCTTTGAAAAACAATCAGGCAAACTGTAGTAAAATCTCAAATGTACACCCTACAACTCTGTGATTCCACTTCTGCTTAAACTACCATAGTGAAATACTGGCCCATGTGTAAGAATGTTCACCACAATGTGTTATTAAGAGCAAAAATATTGAAAACCTGAATGCCCAACATTAGATAAATGGCTACTAGAACAGAAAGCATCAATTAAATGCAATAATCTCATATTTATAACAACGTGGAGAGAACTCCAAGACTGGTTGTCATATTTTTTTAAAAATCAAGTTGCAGAAGAATGCATATGAATGTTAATACTTCTGTAAATACACAGTATTAAATTATTTGTATTCTGAAGTCATAGGGAAGAGTCTGGAAGGATACACACCAAACTTTAAAAAAGTTTCTAAAAACGTGTACTTTTTAGATTAGATTAGATTGCCTTAAAGGATGCCACGTCAGGGCCCAGGCAGGATAACTGTTACCATTCTAGGTATTTCAAGCAGGCAGAATTTAACACGGAGAATTGAGTACAGAAGTTAGGGAGAGCTAAAAGGGTAGATTTAGTGATTATATCCTGCCCCTGCCCCTGCCCCTGCCCTGTCTCTGTCCCTGCCCCTGTCCTGTAATACATTCCAGCCCTAGGGACCTCTGCTTCCTGCTGCACCATTAAAGACACTCTTAAGGTTGGTTCTGGATCTACCAGATGCGTGAACTAGACCAAGGCTCTGTGCCTATTACTACATCAGCAACTTCGAACACCTGCTGCACTCGATCTTTATCTCTGTTCCTTGCCATCTGATCTCCTGCCAGGGCCTCTTTTTGGCAGAGTCTAACAGGAAGCCTAAGAAATGTGGGGGAGAAACGTCAGGGAGTGAAAAGCAGCACTTAAAAGTAAGCATGTGGAGCTGAGAGACAGACCTTCTAAGGGTCTTAATCTGGTCTAGATGAGTCTGAATTCCCTTTGCCCCTCACCATTGCGTTCATCAGTCACCATTAGAAGTTTAAGCCTCCCTTCCAAAATGATCTACAGTTTCAGCGCAATCCTTATCAAAATTCCATTGGCATTTTTCACAGAAATAGCAAAAACCCAAATTCATATGGAACCACAAAAGACCCCAAATAGCCAAAGCAATCTTGAGAAAGAGCAAGAAAGATGGAGGTATCCCACGGCCTGGTTTCAAACTACATTAAAAAGCTATAGTGATCAGAACAGTAGGATACTGGCATTAAAAACAGACACATAGACC
Source organism: Vulpes lagopus (assembly GCF_018345385.1). Taxonomy (NCBI): domain Eukaryota; kingdom Metazoa; phylum Chordata; class Mammalia; order Carnivora; family Canidae; genus Vulpes; species Vulpes lagopus. The sequence continues at coordinate 100,752,416 of NC_054827.1, read as the reverse complement.
AATGGAAGAGAATCAAAAGCCCAGAAATGGGGGTGCCTGTGTAGCTTAGTTGGTTAAGCATCTGTCTTCAGCTCAGGTCATGATCCTGGAGTCCTGGGATCGAGCCCTGCATCGGGCTCCCTGCTCAGTGAGGAGCCTACTTCTCCATCTCCCTTCCCCTGGTCTCTCTGTCTCTGTCTCTGTCTGTCTGTGTGTCTCTCTCTCACACACACACACACTCTCTCTATCTCGAGTAAATAAATAAAATATTTTAAAAAATAAAAAGACCAGAAATAAACCCAGGTATATATGGTCAACTAATACTTGACTAGCCAGCCAAGAATTCTCAAGAACAGACAGCCTGTCCAATAAATGGTGATAGGAAAACTAGATATTCACATGCAAAAGAGTGACATTAGACCCTTATCTTACATCACTCACAGAAATCAACTTGAATTAGATTAAAGACGTAAATGTAAAACTTGAAACCATAAAACTCACAGAAGAAAGCACAGGGAACAGCTCCTTGGCATTGTTCTTGGCAATGATGTTTTTGGATGACACCAAAAGTACAAACAACAAAACCCAAAATCAGCGAGTGGGATTACATCAAATATTAAAGCTTCTGTGCAGCAGAGGCAACCATCAACAAAATGAAAAGGCAACTCTAGAATAAGGAGAAAAAAAAATCTGCAAACCATATGCCTAAGAAGGGGTTGATATCCAAAATATATAGGGGAAGCATACAGTGTAATAAAAAATAATAATCTGGGATGCCTGGGTGGCTCAGTAGGTTAAGCATCTGACTGTTGGTTTCAGCTCAGTTCATGATCTCAGGGTCATGAGATCAAGCCCTGAGTCAGGCTCGAGGCTCCATGTTCAGCGTGGAGTTAGCTTGGGGTTCTCTCCCTCTCTTTCTCTCCCCTCTCCCCCTCGCTTGTGTATGCACGTGCTCTCTCTCTCTAAAATAAATAAATAAAATATTTAAAAATAATAACAATAATCCACCTTAAAAATGGGCAAAGGACCCAAATAGACATTCTTCCAAAGTAGGCATACAAATGGCCAACAGGTACATGAAAAGGTACTCAACATCACTCATCATTAGGGAAAAGCAAAACCACAATAAGATATCACCTCACACATGTTAGGAGAGCTGTTATCAAAAGGACAAGAGATAGCAAGTGTTGTCAAGGATGTGGAGAAAGGGGAACCCTCAATTGTTGTTGGAGGGAGTGTAAACTGGTTCAGCCACGAAGGAAGACAGTATGCAGGTTCCTCAAAAAATTTGAAATACAACTCCCATATGATCCAGCAATTGCATTTCTGCATGGAATTACATCTGAAAAAAAGACATTACACTAGGTGAAATAAGCCAGTCACAAAAAAGACAAATGCTATACAATCCTACATATATGACATACCTAGAATAGTCAAATTCATAGAGACACAGGTAGAATGGTGATTCCCACAAGCCAGGGGATGGGAAATAAGAGGTTGCTTAATAGGTACAAAGTTTCCATTTGGAAAGATGAAAGAGTTCTGGAGATGGAGGGTGGTGATGGTTGCACAATAGTATGAATGTACTTAATGCCTCTGAACTGTATACTGAAAATGGCTAAAATACCATTTAGGTATTGGTATGTGTAATGTGTATTTTCCCACAATTAAAGGAATGCTTAAAAAAGGAGAAATCATTACCATAGGCTATGATCTCAGTTTATCTTAACACACACAAATTGACTTGTCTTAATTTTGTGGAAGGACAGGGCTTAATCCCATTTCACGGATGGAGCAGAGGGCTCAGGGTGAGATAAAACAAGACCAATAAGCAGACAAAAGCCCTACAGGTGGCAGTGGTGATCTGAATCTGATGTAAGGGAAGCTGTCCTCTGGGTCTGGCCGTCAAACAATTTGTTGTCCTCATGGTTGACAAAACTCAGCTTTGCAGCTTGTCCATGCGGTTTGTGTGAACGGCTCTATTCTGGTGGGCAGTGGTCCTTTTCTGATTGTATTGTCCAGCAATGGACCCCAGCAGGTCGGGGTCTCTTGTCAGACACTTCACAGTGGACACCTGGGTTTGGATGCTAGTAGCCATCAGAGACCATCACTGTTATTGTTAGTGAAAGCAAGATAGACTCTGCCAAGACCCACCATTTCAAAGCCCATACTTAGAAATAGAGGGCCCAAGACACAGACTGGGCTGAGTATAAAGAGAACTGTAGGCACTTAAGCCAAATATGATCCTCTTGAATTCTCCACCTCAGGGCTTTCTTAAGCTGGTAATCGGTGAGTCCAAGGGCCAAGACTCATGTGTAAACTTGATCTGTTTGTGGGTGGGAGAAGGCCCCTGGGCCCTAAAGATCAGTAGGCACTGGTGGGGTCTTGAGAGAGGGTGAGTGAGGGGTTTCCACATCACAGCCTCCTTTTTTTCATTTGTTTTTATTGAAGTTCGATTTGCCAACATATAGTATAACACCCAGTGCTCATCCCATCAAGTGCCCTCCTCAGTGCCCATCACTCAGTTACCCCAACCCCCTGCCGCCTCCCCTTCTGCAACCCTTTGTTCGTTTTCCAGAGTTAGGAGGATGGTTTGTCTCATCTCCCACAGCCTCCTTTTAGAGACTGGGTTCTTGAGGCAAGGAGCCCTCCTTCTCCGCCACCAGTGAGATGCCACATACTCTCCAGCAGGGGGCGTCCAGCATCAGCCTTGTCTTCCTAAACCAGAATTGGTGTGAAATGCAGTGTCCCTGCTCCAAAGGCAAGGTTTTTCGGATTTATACTTCACCCCTTCCCCGTTGAACCAGGACCCTGGCCTGAAATGCAGCTACTTGGCCAGCATCCCAATCCTCTGAGTGAATCTTGCTAACCTCTCGCTGTGGGGTCTGCACGCTCTTCCCTGTACCTCCCTGTACCATAGGGTGCTGGCTGCATTTGCTCTACTAGGAATGGGTGCCCTTGCCCCATAAGACCATTCCTGCCTGACTCTGGGAATGGCCTCTGTCTGGAAATTCCTGCCATATTCCATTCCTGATCACCGAAACAGGCCTTCAGGGCGACAATGCAGAACAAGCCCAAGTTCCTACTCCTTGGAAAAGTCTTTTTTTTTTTTTTTTTTTTTTACAGTCTAGCTATTATTTGTTCAATCAAGGCTGCTTCTAGCCATACCCATTCCCAGTATCCTGGCTCTACCCACTCACCCCTAGGCTGTGCCCGTAAAGTCTCAGCCTGCCCAGAGCTGAGTGTCCACCAAAGCCTTCAAGTGTCCCCATTGTTGCCAAAACGACTCTGTTATCATGTCCTTCTAAAGGTCACCAGAGGCACCCTCTGACCAGGAGGCAGCATTTGCAGCCCTCATGTGTCTGGATTAGCAGGAGGAGAGCCGTTAGTGCCAGACAGGAGCACAGAGCTTCATCCCAACCACTTCCTCACCCCAGCGAACAGGTGAGAAAAGCAGTCTATTTTTTGCTGTTCTGTAACACACCTTTCTCTTCTTCGATGACTTTCTCCTCTTTCAGCATCGCTTCTTGAGGGACCAAAGAGATTCTGTCCCAGTTCTTCCTTTGCTCAAGGAAAGCAGCTTGTCTGAAATACTAGGCTAAAAAGTGATGCAAACACTAGCCAAAAATCAGAACGGACCCATATTTACAAGTGATTTTAGTAAATGCCAATGATGATGGCTCAGGTGGGTGTGGTAATGACAGAGTATTCAACATATGGCAGCTGTCTACAAACTCAGACAAAACCTAAGTTAGATTCTGTGATGGTTTTAAAATACACTTGACCCTTGAACGCTTGGGCTTGACCCTTGAACACTTGGGCTTGAACTCTGCAGGTCCACTAAAATGCAGATTTTTTTTTTTTTTACAAATACAGTACACTACTATGTATTTTTTTCTTCCTTATGAACTTTTTTAAAGAAGATTTATTTATTTACTTATCCATGAGAGACACAGAGACAGGCAGAGACATAGGCAGAGGGAGAGCTCAATGCAGAACTCGCTCCCAGGACCTGGGGATCATGACCTGAGCCAAAGGCAGATGCTCAACCGCTGAGCCTCCCAGGTGCCCCCTTCTTTATGACTTTCTTAGTAATATTTTCTTTTCTCTAGCTTACTTAGTAAGAATAAATATGACATGCAAAATGTGTGTTAATCGAGAGTTTATGTTATCAGTAAGGCTTCCGGTCCACAGTAGGCTATTAGTATTTAGGTTTTGGGGGTGTCAAAAGTTATATGCAGATTTTCAGCTGCACAGGGATCAGTACCTCTAGCCCCCATGTTGTTCAAGGGTCAACTGTATATCTGCTAATTATGATCCTTTTCCCTTCCACAGGTGGAACCTAATTCTCCCACTTGGAAAATGTACTATACTCACTGACTTGCTTTTAACAAAGAGAATGTATTGGGAGTGACAGAGTGAGGCTTTGTGATTTCTGCAGCCATGTCAGGAAAAGAATACACTCTCTGCCTGTTGTTCTCTCTCTCTCTCTCTCTCCCTCCCTCATTTCTTTCTCTTCTCTCTCACTCTCTTTTATCACTCACTTTGGTGTAAACCAGTGGCTCTGCCATGAGGATACTTCAAGCAGCCCTGTGGAAAAGCCCAATGAAAAGGAAACCAATTTGCCAGGACCAACTAAATAGCCATTGAGTGAGTCACTTTGAAAGTGGATATTCAGGGCATCTGGGTGGCTCAGTCGGTTAAGTATCTGACTCTTGATTTCTGCTCAGGTCTTGATCTCTGGGTCCTGAGTTCAAGCCCCACATTTTTTTAAAGCAGATTTTCAATCATTAGTCAAGGCTTCAGATGATTTCAGGCCCTAGTCTTAGAGTCAGCCCCAAACATTATGAGCAGAGACAAGCCATCCCCACCCTGCTCTGGCTGCACTCATGACCCACAAAAACCAAGAGAAAATAAATTATAATTATTTTTTAAGCCACTAAGGTTTTTGGTGGTGGGGGGGAGTGCATAATTTGTTACATAGCAATAGTTAACTAATACAGATTCATAACACATACTAAAATTAACTCCAAGATAGATCAAAGATTTGTATGAAAACATTCATTCAATGATGGCCTGCAGGAAGTGGTCATTAGGAGTTCCATCTACTTAGAAGCAACCTGCAGGGTAAGCAGGGTGACTACATTCACAAAAAGCAGCTAGACAGCTGGTTGGTCCCCAACCTTCACTAAGCCTTGGTCCAGGTCCAGGGATGAGACTGACTGGCTTGCCTGGAAAGCAATGAGTGTAGATAACTTGAATCTGTGCCTACACGTGTTAGGCACCATCAAAAAGAAACTGGGAGTCTCAGTACCCAGAAGATAAGCAGAAACACTAAAAAAAAAAAGTCATACAAGAAAGAAGTATAATATGTGCTTGGCTTTGCACAGAACAACTTTTACATAGTCATCAAATATAAACACTGAGATGATTTTCAAGGGATCAAATCAACCAGAAAGAAATGCCAGAATAAATCATTCTGGCTACAGAACCAACTGTAAAAATTATCACCCTGGAAAATATACAAAGAATAAACACCAAAGGAAGAGAGATGGGAAGTTTAAAAATATATATATGAATAAAAGTGTAAGGGGAAAGTATCTTTACCTTCCAAACTGCAGAATCAAAAGATATAGCCTATGGTTAATAAAATAAGAAGTAGAGTAGCAGTAGAGTTATACATATACATACATATACATATAATTTTTTGAATTACCAAGGCAATCAATAAAAGAAGTAAAAATCCCTTCTATTGGGATAGGAATGTGATAAAAGTGAGGTAAATCCTTATCCATTGTAGCAGTAAATCAACTGATATATCTAACCTTGAGATCTAAATAACTAGTATAAGAATAGTTTTTTTAATGAAATGAAGGAAGCCAGGGATGCCTGGGTGGCTCAGCGGTTTAGCGCCGCCTTCGGCCCGGGCGTGATCCTGGAGTCCTGGGATCAACTCCCACATCGGGCTCCCTGCACGGAGCCTGCTTCTCCCTCTGCCTATGTCTCTGCCTCTCTCTCTCTCTCCCTCTGTGTGTGTGTGTGTGTGTGTGTGTGTCTCATGAATAAATAAAATCTTTAAAAAACAAAAAGAAAGAAATGAAGGAAGCCATCAGAAAAACTAACAGAAATAGTTAAAAGGGAATGAGTCTGCAGTTAGAGTTGGGGCAAGTGTTATCGTTTCACACTTCAAGAATTTTATCAGTTGCTTTCTCTGCTGAATGTAGTTATTTTGGATTTTTAAAAAATATTTTATTTAATTTATTTTAAAGAGAGAGAACAAGGGAAGGACTGGAGGGACAGAGGGAGAGGGAGAGATAATCTCCAACAGACCTTGTTCTGAGCTCAGAGCCCCATGTGGGGCTCAATCCCATAACCCTCAGATGGTGACCTGCACCAATATCAAGAGTTGGACCCTTAACCCACTGAGTCACCCAGTTGCCTCTGAGAATGTAGCATTTTGAAAATATTCAATTCTTTAAAAAATTCCAATGCATTTCCACCTTTAATATATTTGACATATTGCTCTTGTGTTTTCAAGTAGGGTGCATTTATATAATGTAATATACACAAACTACTTAACCTTAAATTAATCCTGTGAGGGAAAAAATATTATCTCTCCTTATCAGATAGGAAAAGTGAATTGAAAAAAGCTAATGACTTACCCAAGATGACTTAGCAAATTATTTCCTTAAGAGTTATAACTTACTAAAACACTAACCATTTCTGTGTCAATCAGTTGAGCATCAGACTCTTGGTTTCAGCTCAGGCCATGATCTTGGGTCATGGGATCAAGTCCCATGGTAGGCTCTGCATCAGCTTGGAGTCTGCTTGGGATTCTCTCACTCTTCTCCCTCTGCCCCTCCACCCACTCATGCATTCTCTCTCTCTCTCTCTCTCTCTCTCTCTTTCTCAAATAAATAAAATAATTTTAAAAAATAGTGACCATTTCTTACAAGTGTCCATAAGGCACAGAGTCCCACTTTATGGATGAAAATGTAATAGCAACAAAGATATATAATTGTTTTCCCTGGACCCTAAAGAGATAGTTGATGGCCTTGGCTCCTATTTCTGCCCTGCTTTGTTGCTTTCTCTGGGAGAACTGGTGACCATCAACACAGCATGTGAAAAAACTGGAAAAAAGGTGCAAAGGTCTCATCATAACCCTTTTTTTGAGTATTAGTAACCACATTCTACAGATGTGGCCGAAACACTAGAGAGAATTAAGCGTTGTGCTCATTGAGGCCACATAGTGGGTCAGTGGGAGCTTTTGGATTTGAATCAGTGTTGGGGTACTGGAATCATGGTCATTAATGGGGGGAGCTGGGAAGGCACCTGGGTTGCTCAGTGATTGAGCATCTGCCTTTGGCTTAAGTTGTGATCCTGGGGTCCTGGGATCGAGTGCCACGTTGCGCTCCCCGCAGGGAGGCTGCTTCTCCCTCTGCCTATGTCTCTGCCTCCCTCTGAGTCTCTCATGAATAAATAAATAAAATATTTTTAAAAGGGGAGGGGACTGGAAGAGAAAAAGGAAGTTCACTTGCTTGTAAAGGAATTATATGGCTGTGTAGTAAATCTGTCTCTGTCTGTATAATTTAAGGCAGGGTTTTTCTCTCCTCAGATCTTCCATTTTCTCATCTATAAAAGGGGATGGTGAGCTAGACTATCTTCTTTTTTGAGTTTGAACTTGATTTTAGCCTAGCTGATGATATCAGATAAATAAAAATAAAAATTCTACTGGGAAGAAAGAAATGAATTGCCTTTTTCACAGAGAATTTGATCATCTTTGTAGAAAATCTTAAGAAATCTACCTTTTGAAGCTCTTGGTACTAATAAGTAAGTTCAACAAGGATCCAAAATACAAGATCAATGTAAAAATTTCAATTGTATATCTATACATTAGCAATGAAAAATTAGAACTTAAAATTTTAAAATACCATTTATAATTGCACAAAAATATGAAATATTTAGGGACATGTCTGGAAAAAAAAAGATGCCAATGACCTGTATGCTCAAACTATAAAACATTACAGCAAAATTTTAAAAGACCTAAATAACTGGGAGATGTACAATATTCATAAGACTCAATATTGCTAAAATGTCACTTTTCTCCAAATTGTACATTTGATGTGTGATTTGTATGTACATTTGATATATCCTCAAAGTCCCAGCAGACTTTTGGAGAAACTAATAAGCTGAGTCTAAACTTCCTATGGAAATGCAAAAGTCCTAGAAAACAATTCCGAAAAAGAATAATTTGGTAGGCTGATTTGAAGATTTATTGTATATCTATACTAATCAGGACAGCATGTATTTGTATTAAGTCAGACAAAAAAGATCAATGGGGCAGAAAAAAAAAACCCAGTTATAGACCTGCACATATGCGGATAACGGACTTTTGGAAAAGATGCAAAGGTGGGAACGCATAGTCTTTTTAAAAATGTGGCTAGAAAAGTTGTTTATCCATAGGAAAAAAAATCAACATGTATGCCTTGCATCATGTACAAAATTAATTCAAAATGGAACAGAAACCTAAATGTAAAACTTAAAACTTCCAGAAGCATAGGAGAAAACCTCTGGGACTTTCATGTAGGCAAAGATTTCTTAGGATATGACACCAAAAGAATGGTCCATTTAAGAGCATAATCATAAACCAGATTCATTGAAATTTATCACATTTGCTGTACACAAAACACTGTAACAAAATGAAAAGACAAGACACAGGCCAGGAGAACATATTTGCAGAGCATATATCTGATAGGGTACTTATATCCAAAATATATACAGAACTCTCAAAACTCAATAATAACCCTATTCAAAAATGATAAAAAGATTTGAATAAGCATTTCTCCAAAGAAGTTTCACAAATGGGGGTGCCTGGATGGCTCAGTAGGTTAAGCATCTGCCTTGGGCTCAGGTCATGATCCTAGGGTCCTGGGATCGAGCCCCACAGTGGGCTCCTTGCTCATTGGGGAGCCTACTTCTCCCTCTCCCTCTGCCTGCTGCTCCCCCTGCTTGTGCTCTCTCTCTGTCAAATAAATAAATAAAATCTTTAAAAGAAAAAAAGAAGTTTCACAAATGGCCAACAGCACATAAAAAGATACTCAACATCATTAATCACTAGGGAAATGCAAATCAAAACCACAATGAAATACCATCATTAAGATGGCCACTCTCAAAAACAATGGAAAGTATGAAGTGGTTTTTTTTTTTTTTTTTTTTTTTTGAAAGTATGAAGTGTTGATGTGGAGAAAGTGAAACTGTCGTATATTGCTGGTGGAAGGGTACAATTGTTGCAGCCTCTGTATAAAAACATGGCAGTTCCTCAAAATGTCAAACATAGAATTACCGTATAGCTCAGCATATAGAATAGGGTTATGGGGTTGGAGAGTTATTGTGTAATGGGTATAGAGTTTCTGTGTAGGATGAATGATTTTCAAAAAGTTTTACAAATAGATAGTGGTAATGGTTGAATGACAGTGTGAATGTACTTAATGCTATAGGACTGTACACTTAAAAATGGCTAAAATTATCTTATGTTACACATATTTTACCATAATAAAAAACTCAATAATAAGACAAAACACACCCAATCAAAAAAAAAAATGAGCAGGGGTACTTGTATGGCTTATTCGATTAGGCAGTCAACTCCTGGTTTTGGCTCAGGTCATGATCTCAGGGTCCTGGGACCAAGCCCCGCATAGGGCTCAACACTCAGCAGGGAGCCTGCTTGTAGATTCTCTCTCTCCATCTCCCTTTACTTGCATGCTCTCTCTCCTCTCTCTCTCTCTCTCTCTAATAAATAAATAATATTTGAAAAAAGAAAAAAATGGGGAAACTTTTATTCAACATAGTACTGGGGATACCTAGCATAGCAATCAGACAAGAAAAGAAATAAGAGGCATCTATATTGGTAAAGAAGAAATTAAACTGCCACTATTGTACATGACATGATATTATACATAGAAAACCCTACAGACTCCATCAACAAACTACTAGAAGTAATAAATGTATTTAGTAAAGTTGCAGGACACAAAGCTGATACCCAAAAATTGGTAGCATTTCTGTATTTCTACATTCTAATAATAAAGTGGTATAAAGAGAAGCTAATAAAACAATTCCACTTACAACTGAGCCAAAAATAATAAGCTACCTAGAAATAAACTTAACCAAGGAGGTGAAAGACTTGTACTCTGAAAACTATAAAATATTAATGAAAGAAATTGAAGATGCACAAACAAATGGAGAGATATCCCATGCTCATGAATTGGAAAAATTAATATTGTTAAAATGTCCATACTACCTGAAGCAATCTACAGATTCAGTGCATCCCCTATCAAAATACCAACAGCATTTTTCACAGAACTAGGAGAAACAATGCTAAATCTGTATGGAAGATCCTACATAGCCAAAGCAATTCTGAGTAAGAAGATCAAAGTAGGAGACATCACAATTTCAGATTTCAAGATAAACAGTATGACACTGACACAAAAATGAACACATGGATCAATAAAACATAATAGAAAACCCAGAAATAAACCAATGCTTATATGGTCAATTAATCTATGACAAAGGACGCAATAATATATAATGGAGAAAAAACAATTTCTTCAATAAATGGTGCTGGGAAAACTGGGCAGCTACATGCAAAAAAAATCAAACTAGACCACTTTCTTACACCACACAACACACATACACACACACACACACACACACACACACACACACACACACAATGGACTAAAGACCTAAATGTGATGCCTAAAACCATAAGCATCCTAAAAGAGAACACAGGCAGTAATTTCTCTGACCTTGCCATGGCAACATTTGTCTAGATATGTCTCCTAAGACAAAGGAAGCAAAAGCAAAAATAAACTATTGGAACTACATCAAAATAAAAAGCTTTTGCCCAGCAAAGAAAACGATCAACAAAACAAACAAACAAAACCCCACAACCTACTGAATGGAAGATATTTGAAAATGATATCTCTAATAAGGGGTTAATATTGAATATATAAAAAAACTCATGCAACTCAACACCAAAATAAACAATCCAATTAAAAAATGGGCAGACGGGGGTGGGGGGGCACCTGGGTGGCTTAGTCAGGTAACATCTAACTTGATTTCGACTCAGGTCATGACCTAGAGATTGTGAGATCCAGTCCCAGTATGGAATCTGCTTGATATTCTTTCTCCCTCCCTCTGTTCTTCCTCTCCCCCATCTCTCTCTAAAAGGTAAAAATAAAATAAAATAAAATAAAATAAAATAAAATATTAAATTAAATTAAATTAAATTAAATTAAAAATGGGCAGAGGACCTGAATAGACATTTTTCCAAAGAAGACATACAGATGGTCAACAGGCAGATGAACACATGAAACATGAAAACATCATTAATCATCAGGGAAATCCAAATCAAAACCACAATGAGCTATCACCTCACACCTATCAGAATGGTTAAAATAAAAAAGATAAGAAACAACAAGTATTGGTGAAGATATGGAGGAAAAAGAACCCTCATGCATTGCTGGTAGGAATGTAAATGGTACAACCACTATGGAAAGCAGTATGGAGGTTCCCCCAAAATTAAAAATAGAAATACCATATGATCCAGTAATTCCACCACTGGGTATTTATACCCCAAAATGAAAACACTAATTTGAAAAGATATATACACCCCTATGTTTACTGCAGCATTATTAACAATAGCCAAGATATGGAAGCAACCCAAGTGTCCACTGATAGTGATGAATGGATAAAGAAGAACAATGGAATATTATACAGCCATAGAAAATATGATATTGTGCTATTTGAGACAACATGCATGGACCTTGAAGGTATTATGCTAAGTGAAATAAGTCAGACTGAGAAAGACAAATACCACATTAATTCACCTACACGTAGAATCTAAAAGAGCAAATGGATAAATGCACAAAAAGCAGAATCAAACCCACAAATGTAGAGAACAAACTGATGGTTGTCAGAAGGAAAGGGAGTGGTGGAGTGCACAAAATGAGTGAAGGGGAGTGGGAGATACAGACTTCCAGTTATGGAATGATTAAATCACATAAATAAAAGGCACAGTATACAAAATATAGTCACCAAAATTATAAAAGCATTGTTTGGTGACAGAGGATAACTATGCTTGTAAGCACAGCCTCACTTGCAGAGAAGTTGAATCACTCTGTGGTGGTATACCTGAAACTAATATACTCAAATAAAAAAATCTTTTTAAATGTGCAAAAGATTTGAGTAGACATGATGCCAGAGAAGAGATACAGATGAATGAGAAGATTTGAAATGTCCAATTTCATTAGACTTAGGGAAATGCAAATTAAAGACCACCACAAAATAACAGCAATATATCTATTAGAATGGCTTTAATAAATGATACCAAGCATTGGTAGATTATGGAGGAACTGGAATTTTCATGCCCTACTATGAGTATGTAAAATGGTACAATCAGGGATCCCTGGGTGGCGCAGCGGTTTGGCGCCTGCCTTTGGCCCAGGGCGCGATCCTGGAGACCCGGGATCGAATCCCACGTCGGGCTCCCGGTGCATGGAGCCTGCTTCTCCCTCTGCCTGTGTCTCTGCCTCTCTCTCTCTCTGTGTGACTGTCATAAATAAATAAATAAAATTTTTTAAAAAATGGTACAATCACTTTGGAAAACATTTTGGCAATTCCTTTAAAGGTTAAACATATGCCTACCCAGCCATTCCACTCTTTGGTATGAAAGCGTGGCTCCATACAAAGACTTGTAAATGAATGGTCGTGACAGTTTTATTGTAACAGCCCCAAATTAGAAACAACCCAAATGACCATCAATAGGTGAATGGATAAATAAATTGTAGAATACGCAGTATGCAATGGTATGTACATACAATATACAATGAAACACTACCTGGCAATAAAGACGAATGAACTATTGATACAGGTGACAAGACCAGTGAATCTCAAAATAATTGAGTGGAGGAAGCCACACACACACACACAAAACCAGAGTGTAGCATCCAGGATCCCATTTATTAAAATTCTAGAAAATGTTGGGATCCCTGGGTGGCGCAGTGGTTTAGCGCCTGCCTTTGGCCCAGGGCGCGATCCTGGAGACCCGGGATCAAATCCCACATCGGGCTCCCGGTGCATGGAGCCTGCTTCTCCCTCTGCCTGTGTCTCTGCCCCTCTCTCTCTCTCTCTGTGACTATCATAAATAATAATAAAAAATTAAAAAAAAATAAAATTCTAGAAAATGCAAACTAATCTGTGCTGACAGATCAGTTGTTGTCTGGGGAAGGAGCAGGTACAGGGAGCTACAGATAGAAGAAAATGGAAGGGGATGGGAGGAGTCTTTGGAGAGTGCTGACTATATTCACTATATTGATTGCAGTGATGGTTCAGCGGAGGCGCACCTATGTCAAAGCCTATCAAAGGTCTGGGTGAGGGGCACCTGGGTGGCTCAGAGTGTGAAGTGTCAGACTCTTGATTTGCTCAGGTCATAATCTCAGGGTCTTAAGACCCAGCCCCCTGGGCTCCCTGCTCAGCAAGAAGTCCTCTTGGCATTCTCTCTCTCTCTCCCTCTGCCTCCCCACTAAAATAAATAAATAAACAAACAAACACATACATATATTTTTTTAAAAACCAGTACATGTGAAATACGGGCAGTCTGTTGTATGTCAACTATGTCTCACTAAAGCCATTTCAATGTTGAATTTAAAGTGCAAATAATGGTATAAAATTTTGACAATACTTTCATGTAATTAAAGCTCAGAACAGGGGCACCTGGGTGGGTCAGCGGTTGAGGGTCTGCCTTTGGCTCAAGGCAGCTCCGCAGGGTTCTGGGGAGCCTTGGGGGATCCTGGGATTTGAGTCCCGCATCAGGATCCCTGCAAGGAGCCCGCTTCTCCATCTGCCTACGTCGATGCCTTTCTGTGTCTCTCATGAATAAATAAATAAAATCTTTAAAAAAAAAAAAAAGCTCAAAACAACTATGTATTGAAGACAGAAAGTGGACTGTAAAGACATACATTAAATATGCAGACTGGACATCTCTACTGGGGAGTGGGAGAGGAAGGAGTAAGAAGAAAATAATAGAGAAGCAAAGAGGGGCTTTGGGTGGCCCTATGACCACAGCGTGCACAGTGTGATTAGGCCCAATGTGTGCAACTCGAGTCCTGGGGGAGCGGAGGGGAGGGGAGGGACGGGGTGGTGCAGGAGAAAAGCGGAGGGGGCCAGGGAGAGAAAGAAGTGAAGGGCGGGAGGGGCGACAGTTCGACGCTGGGAGCTTGAAAGACAAACGGGGTTTGGAGCAACGCCTCCCTCTGCTGCTCCGCAAACCCGCCCGCGGCTGGGGGCCAGGCCAGGCCTGGGCTGCTTCCCGGGGCGAACCCACGCGGCCATCAAACGCCCCTTCCCTGGAGCCTCTGGAAGGTGCTGCCAAGAACAGAAGGGGGGAAATCCATCCCTTTGTCCCTCTTTCTCCCCCTTGGACCCGATTTCTTGGTATCCTCCTTATTTTCCCCCAGCTGCGGAGGTTGCGGGTGGGGGTTGCACAGGGTGCACCCGGGCGGGCTCGGCGCGCCGGGCTCCCCGACGCTGCGGAAGGCACCCCCCACCCCAAGGCGGTGATGCGCCCCCAGCCTCGGCCCAAACCGCTTCCCGAGTTGCCCGGGCAGGTGCGCGGCCGCCGCCGGCGCGGGAGGGAGAGGCGGTGTCCCCGCCCGCCGGCGCCGCCCTGCACCCTCGCGCCCGCCCCGCCCTCTCGCCTCTCCCGGGCCGCCGAGCACCAAGCTCGCGGGCGCCAGGAGCGGCCTCTCCAGAAGCTTCTGCACAGCTTGCGCCGCGGAGGGGTGTGTGCGCGCGAGGGCGGGCGCTGCGCCTTGCTGTCGAGGACGCCTGGGCGGCTCCCAAACTTTTCAGGCTGGAAGTATTTTTATTGTGATAATACACAGTCCCCAAAGCGAAATCAAACGGGTGGCCAAACGCCCCCCGGGGCTCCTCCAGTTGGACAGACGGACTGAGACACCAGGGCACAGAGCAGCGGACAGATCACCGCGCGGGGGAGGGGGGGGGCGGGGGCTAACGGGGAGCGAGGCTGGGACAGAGGAGGAGGCCGGGCTGCGGGGGAGTTGGGAGGAGCCAGGAGAGCTGGAAGGGGACCTCCTGCCCACTCCACCTAGACCTGCTGGACCTCCAGGCCCCTCCCCTCCTGCTAGCTCCTCCTCTCCACCACCCCCTCCCACCCCTTTCTCTTCCCGGCTCCCTGGCTTTCTCCTTTGCTCCCCCCCACCCCCCCCCCCACCTCCTACCCCAATGCCTCTCTCTTGTCCACCCCTCCCTTCTGTCTCTCGTTCACTCTTTCGGGTTTGCTAGGTTCTCTCTCCCTCTAGGACTCCAGACTCTTCCCCACTGCCAGCCCTGCCACCCCACACCCCCAGCCCCAGTCAGGCATTTTCTCCAATGGCTTTAATCAGAGTGACACCACATTGACCGCTGTGTTCCTGGATGTCCATCCTGGACTCGAAGCCCATGGTTTGACTTGGGTTATTAAATTGCTGCAGATTTTTTTTCCTTTTAGAAATGGGTATAAGGGGGTCATTGTCATGGCCCATTTAATAGAATGGAGGGTCAGAAACACCCATCATCCCCCCCCCCCCCATATTCTTTGTCACCCTAAGCTAGGTTCCATTGCTGGGAGGAGAAGGAGACAGCCTTCTCTGTCGTTATTTACACTGCCAAAGTCCCAATGTCTGTTTAGACTTGACATCTCTGCTGCATTTATAGTTATTCCCAATTCATTATTAAACAGCTGAGCTCCAACGGATTAAGGGGAATTCACCAAGGCCCAAGATAGTGGAGAATAGAGCTTGGAGTTGTTTGTTGTTGTTGTTTTTTTTTTTTACTCCAAACGCTTACGTACTCATTTTTGCCGACTTTATTTTTTAAATGTAGAAAGTATCTCAATACAGAAGTGTATAGAAAAGCTATATGTATGTTTAACAAAAAATAAAATGAATACCCTTGAACCTATCACTCACACTAAGGACTAGAACCACCACCATTACCTTAGGAGCCCCTGCCCTCATGCTCCCTAGATTTCTGCACCTGCTTCCGCACCGATAGACAATAGCTGTCTGGACTTCTGCATTTATTTTGTATGCCTTCTACCTAAGTAGGTATCCCCACATAATATGTTGTTGAATTTTAGAAAACCAAATAGCAGAATAGCCCCTATTAGGGACAGGCTATCTGGAGAAAAATTGTTGAACAGGGTCTCTCCAGGTCATAGTTCGGTCTGGCTCCCCTGAGAGTTTTCCAAGGGCCTATTCTCAGAAAGTATCATGGCAAGATCATGAGCAAGTCCTGGAAACAGAGGTTTTAGCACACTAAGTTTACAGGGAATGACTGGGTATGGCTCTTTCCTCAGTAGCATGTAGAGGAAGGAATGAGATGCTTAATAATTTTGGCTTCTAGGCCAGCCATGGCTGCTGGAAGACAATACAGGCCTTTGGCATCTCTGTAAATCTTAAAACATTGATCCCTTTTGTTCCAGACTGTCTTTTCAAGGACATTTTTACAAAACAAAAACAAAAACACATCACATTTTGGAAGATAGAGGTAATGTCTCTAGCAAACAGACTTGTTGGCTGTCCTGGATAATATAGATAATATTTCCCTGGGGCTAAGACCAAGCAGGTTTGCTAGCAGCTCCTTTGCAATGGTTAATTTAATGTGTCATCTTGATTGGCCATGGGATCACCGGATTAAACATTATTTCTGGGTGTGTCTGTGAAGATGTTTCTGGATGGATTCACATTTAAATTGGTGGACTCATTGAAATAGGTTGCCCTCCCTGGTGTGGGTGGGCATCACCCAATCCATTGAAGGCCTGAGTAAAACAAAAGGTGGAGGAAAGGGGAATTTGCCAGCCTTGGTCCTGCCTCACAGCTTGAACTAGAGATGGCAGTGCTCTCAGCAATAGTCATCCAAATTATCCGGATTTTAGAATAAGACCCTAAAATAAGACCTCCTCATTTTCCCCTCCAAAGAGTGCCACTTCTTGTGATAATTGATTCCAGTATCCTACCCAATGACTTAGCCAATCGCATGGGGGTATGTGGTTTATTTTTGGAAGAAAAGATAGGTGGTAGAGAGAAAGGGGAATTAGGTTGATGCATTGGATCCTTTCTGGAAATTTTGCAGATACATTGAATTCTTGCTTTAATTAATTTAATTTAATTATTATGCTTTAAGTGGAGGGGAACTATGGCCATTTCAAGGAAAAAGTTTTCACGAGTGAAGTTTGGAGGTTGTCCAGATTTTCCCCTACAGAACTCACCTATTACTGAGAATAAATAAATTTGAAAATTCATTTTCAAGTAAAATTGTATAGTGATATGGGTTATTTTGGTGCTACAGATTTTACAGGATAAAACAGAAGAACATCCTGCTTGGGCTCTGACATAACAAACTGGGTCACTTTTGACTGTGAACTCTTATTTCCATGTTTTGGCTTCTTTTTCTTAAAAACAAGAGAGTTATGTAGTTAAGGTAATGACAGCTGTATAAATTCAAATCTCCCAACACATCCTCAAAAAAGTAATACAGAACAACATAAACAACTGTACCTTCACAAAACCCACATCCTCCAAAAATCTGGAAGACAGCAAATGTTCAAGTGTCATGTAAGTAGAAAAATTCATACTACATCCCAGTGAGCAAGCATGCTCTCACCAGAAGCCTCTGAGGACAGCAAGTATTGTACTTTACAAAACAAAAAACAAACACACAAACAGAACAAGAAAAACCAAATAAGGGGAAAAAAGGGAGCTAGCGACAGGCCCAAAATTGATCTCAAATTTTTTCCAGAAAGAGAATGTCTACTCAGTGTGAAGATCCTGAAGCCAGTCTGGCAGACCAGAGTCTTGGAAGAACATCACTTCTGGAGACACTTTGCATACATTTTCATGAGAATCCAAATTTCTAGGGTGCCAGGCCTTAGAGAGTCTCTGTGTAGCTATCACACTGGGTCCCCTGTGTTCCTGGTTTCTGACTGCACCGTAACCCTGGGAACAAAATGGAAGAAGTGACCCTCCTGAGAACAGGCTGACCCTGGGATCCATAAAATCTCAAGTTTCTCAATGAAATTTCTTCTCGAGTTAGAATGAGAGGGGGTTTTGGCAAAATGCAAGTGAAATCTAGCCAGGTTCCTCTGGTCTAAGATAGAATTGGGGGCATTTGCCAACTCAAAAACATTTGGGCTTATCACAGCCTTTTCTTTTTAAAAAACCCCCAAGGCTGGGGCAGCCCAGGTGGCTCAATGGTTTAGCGCCACCTTCAGCCCAGGGCATGATCCTGGAGACCTGGGATTGAGTCCCCCGTCCGGCTCCCTGCATGAAGCCTGCTTCTCCCCTGGCCTGTGTCTCTGCCTCTGTGTGTGTGTGTGTGTGTGATGAATAAATAAATAAAATATTAAAAAAAAAAAAAACCAAGGCTGCTTGTAGTTGAGCACTTCCTTTGTCCAGCTATGCTTGGTGGCACAGCCAGGTCCTCAGTAGCGGAGGGTATTCTCTGCTGTAGCCCATCCCAGGACAAGCAGGCTGGCTGGAGACTTTTCACCAGGGTGACCAGTTAGCTATGTGCTACAGACAGATGTCAAGTGAAGGGCTGCCTGTCCCAGGGATAGGACGGCTGCCTGGAAGATGTGACTCTGGAGTCAGGGCACATTGGTTGCTCTTCCTTAATGTGGCTGCCCTGTTGCTAGCTTCTTATCATGTTCCTGAGAGTGTGAAATAGTGACGGAATCTACTGGACAACTGGTCGTTTCCTCAAGAACACTGGCTTCTCCTGTTCTTTAAAAAATCTTCACTAGGGCAGCCAGGTGGCTCAGCGGTTCAGCGCCGTCTGTGGCTCAGGGCGTGATCCTGGAGACCCAGGATCAAGTCCCATGTTGGGCTCGTGCGTGGAACCTGCTTCTCCCTCTGACTGTGTCTCTGCCTCTCTCTCCCTCTGTGTCTCATGAATGGATAAATAAAGTCTTAAAAAAATAAAAATAAATAAAAATCTTCACTAAAGTATAAAGCACATATAAAAAAATGGGCCAAACATAAATGGAAGGCGCAAGGAACCATGACAAAGGGAAAGCCCACATAATCAACCTATAGAATAACGAGAACATTGTCATCATAAGAGAAGCCCCATTGGCACCTGCCATCACTGCCCTTTTAACTTTTGACCCTATCGTTTAATTTTGCTGGTTCTTAATTTTTTTTGATTCTTGAGTTTTATAGAGATGGAATCAAACGCAATTTGTACCTACTCTCTTTGACTTAAATCATGTTTGTTAAAGTCGTTCATGCACACATCAGATTATGTACTGTGATAGTTCATTTCCATTGCTATGGATTCTTTCATTGTCTAAAATTACAATTTGTTTTTAACAGCTTTATTGAGATCTCATTCACATACCACAAAATGGACTCTTTTAACGTGTATATTTCAATCTTCTTAGTAGTTCACAGGGCTGTGTAGTGATCACCATAGTCTAAGATTAGAACGATTCATTGTTATCCTGTCACCATGAGCTGTCACTTTTAAAAAAAAAAACTTTATTTATTTATTCATGAGAGAGGCAGAGATAGGCAGAGGGAGAAGCAGGCTCCCTGTGGGACTCAATCCCAGGACCCTGGGATTACCACCTGAGCCAAAGGCAGATGCTCAACCACTGAGCCACTCAGGCTGTCCCCAAAAAAGTAATACAGAACAACATAAACAACTGTACCTTCACAAAACCCACATCCTCCAAAAATCTGGAAGACAGCAAATGTTCAAGTGTCATGTAAGTAGAAAAATTCATACTACATCCCAGTGAGCAAACATGCTCTCACCAGAAGCCTCTGAGGACAGCAAGTATTGTACTTTACAAAACAAAAAACAAACACACAAACAGAACAAGAAAAACCAAATAAGGGGAAAAAAGGGAGCTAGCGACAGGCCCAAATTGATCTCAAATGAGCTGTCACTTTCTATTCCTCTCATGACATGCCCACCTTGAGGAACTACTTTTTGTCTCCCTGGATTCATCTATTCTGGGCATTTTGTATAAATGGGATGCGTCTTTTGTTGTGACAAGCTTCTTTAACATAGCATAATGTTTTCAAGGTTCTCCCATGCTGTAGAATGCATCAATACTTTATTTATTTTTATTGCCAAATACTACTCTCTTCTGTGACCATACACATTTTATTTCACTTTTTGGGATTCATACATAATGCTGCTATCAACAGTTGTATATAAGTTTTTGTGTGTCCATGGACTGGGAAACAATATATTTAACATGTCAATTGTTATATAAAGGAGTTGATTGATCTACAGATTCAGTATAATGTCTATCAAAATCTTAGTTGTCTTTTCACAGAAATCAGCAAGATGATCCTAAAAGTCATATGGAGATATAAGGGATTCAAATAGCAAAACAATTTTGAGAAGAAATAAGGTTGGAGGAATCACATTCCTGGTTTCAAAACTTACTGCAAATCTATAGTAATCAAGACTATGAAGGCATAAGGAGAGATAGCTAGACCAATGGAGTAGAATTGAGAGTCCAGAAATAAATTCAGAAAAAACCCTCATTTTAGCCAGTATAGTGCATGTATAATTGTACATCAATAGTGGTTTTAATGTCCCCTTCCCTAGTAACTAAAAAATTTACAACATTTTAGATTTTCTTGGCCATTACGACATTTTCTTTTGTAAAGTGCCAATTCAAGTCTTTTGCCCATTTTGACTTGTCTTTCGCTGGTTGAGTTTTATTTATTTATTTATTTATTTATTTATTTATTTATTTTTAATTTTTTCGCTGGTTGAGTTTTAGGCTCTCATCATATATTCTGTCTACAAATTTTGGGCCGAATATATATATTACAAATATGTTCTCTCACTTTGTCAGTTTTCTTTTCACTTCCTTAACGGTGTTCTTTGAAGAACAGATATTATAAAACTTAATTATAGTCCAACTTCCCAATTTTTGCCTTTGTTGTTAGTGTTTTCATGTCCCACTTAAGAAACATTTGCCTATTGCCAAATATTGAAAATATTCAACTATGTTTCCTTCCAAAACTTTAGAACACATTCTAAAAAGCTAGAAGCTATTCTAAAATCTAGAAGTTTTTCCAAAACCTATGTTTTCTTCTTTTTTTTAATTAATTAATTAATTTATTTATTTATTTTAAAGATTTTATTTATTTATTCATGAGAGACACAGAGAGAGAGAGGCAGAGACACAGACAGAGGGAGAAGCAGGCTCCATGCAGGGAGCCTGACATGGGACTCGATCCCAGATCTCCAGGATCATGCCCTGGGCTTGCTATACTGCTGAGCCACCGAGGTTGCCCCCTGTTTTCTTCTGAAGTTATCTTTCACATTTAGATTCATTATCTGTGGGGTTAATGTTGCACCTAGTGCAGAAATGGGAACTAGACACATTTTCTATATGTGTTTCCAATTGAACTAGTATTATTTATTGAAAATAACTATGCCAGTTATTCATTTGTTTATTGCCTCTCAGCTCATTTCACCTTTCAATGCCTTCTCTGCACAGAGCTCCTTAAACAGTTCTCCATTATGTGAGCAACATGTTACCCTTTCCCAGCAGAGAGCGCTGGAGGGACACTGGAAGGGGAGGAGCTTCTCCTGCTGTTTCCACAGCTGCACACTCAGTCAGCCTTGTGAGTGTCAGGACATACAGTGGTGTTTGCCTAAGCCACATGCCCAGTATGTGTGCCCCCTTAGCAACTTGGCAACACCACCCCAGCCTGATGCCCATCTTTCCATGGCATCTTGGACACAGACACTGCGCACTCTTAACCTCTGACTTTGGCCACTGTCTCTACTCTGTCTGCACACTTACATGCTTGGTCTCCAGTTGTGGCTTACCTGCAGCACAAGGCTTGCTTCCTGCTTGCCCCCACAAGTCTGGTCTGGCTCTGTTTGGGGCAAACCAGAGAATTCTGGCATCCAGGGGGCTCCCATCATACTGTCTCTGAAGAAATCTGAACCCTAGCCTGAGAAATGGGACCCCTCTCCCAAGTGTGAACCTCTTTGGGTACTCTTGCTTAGCTCTGGGGTCCCCTTATATCTTACATTTTCTCTTGTATCATAGCTTCATAATCTATAAAGAATTAAACTTCCCCACTCTAAGTCACTGTGTAGTTTCTGTGTCCTGATTGAACACAAACTGATACAATAAGCATCATCTCCCATTGCAGTCTGGGGCAGCTTCCTAGACACATATGAATATGGCTAGACTCTATTCTGTTTCATGTGTCTTTGTCTGACCTTGAGTCAGTAAGCACAAGAATGTTATGAAGGTTTCAGTACTGAGGTCTCAGAATTTTTTTGTTATATTTATGCTCAGGTAGTTGAGTTTTTATGCCATAATAAATGGATTAAATTTTTAAATTTTGATTTTCTATCTTTTCATCCCTGGTGTATAAATACAGATAGTCCTCAATTTACAATGGTTCAACTTAAATTTTTAAATACTCAGTAGAAATAGTACTCCTCATTTTGAATTTTGATCTCCTCCTGAGGAGGAGGTACAATACTCTTGTGATGTTGGCCAGCAGCAGTGGGCCCAGCTCCCAGACAGCCACACCATCACAAGGGTAAACAATCCATATACTCACCACCATTCTGGCCCTAACGAGCCATTCTGTTTTTCACTTTCAGTGTGGTATTCAATAAATTACGTGACATATCCAACAATTTATTATAAAATAGGCTGTGCTGAATAATTTTTAAAAATTGTTTATTTAAATTCAATTTAATTAACATAGACCGTATTATTAGTTTCAGAGGTAGACTTTAGTGATTCATCGGTTGTATATAACAGCCAGTACTCATCACATCACATGCCCTCTTTAATGCTCATTCTCCAGTTACCCTATCTCCCACCCATCTCCCCTCCAGCAACCCTCAGTTTGTTTCCTATAGTTAACAGTCTCCCATAGGATGCCAGGGAGGCTCAGCAGTTGAGCTTCTGCCTTTGGCCCAGGGCATGATCCTGGAGTCCCAGGATCAAGTCCCACATCAGGCTTCCTGCATGGAGCCTGCTTCTCCCTCTGCCTGTGTCTCTGCCTCTCTCTCTGTGTGTCTCTCATGAATAAATAAAGTCTTTTTTAAAAAAGAGTCTCTTATGGTTTGTCTCTCTCTCTCTGTTTTCATCTTATTTTATTTTCCCTTCCCTTCCTTTATGTTTATCTGTTTTCTTTCTTAAATTTCACGTATGAGTGAAATCATATGATATCTGTCTTCCTCTGTTTTATTTTGCATAACATAATACCCTCTAGTTCCATCCACATCATTGCAAATGGCAAGATTTCATTCTTTTTGATGGCTGAGTAATATTCTATATATATGTATATGTATATATATATCTCACATCTTCTTTATCCATTCTTCTGATGATGGACATCTGGGCTCTTTCCATAGTTTGGCTACTGTGGACATTGCTGCTATGAACATTGGGGTGCATGTGCCCCTTCAAATCACTCTGTTTGTATCATTTAGATAAATACCTAGTAGTGCAATTGCAATGGGGTAGCTCTATTTTTCACTTTTTGAGGAACCTCCACACAGTTTTTCAGAGTGGCTGCACCAGCTTGCATTCCCACCAACAGTGTAAGAGGGTTCCCCTTCCACCACATCCTCACCAACATCTATTGTTTCCTGACATGTTAATTTTTTGTGCTGGATGATTTTGCACAACTGTAAGTGTTCTGAGCACATTTAAGGTGAGCCAGGCTAAGCTATGATGTTAGGTGTATTGAATGCATTTTCAACTTCTTTCCTTTTTCTTACTGAAGTTTGATTTCTTTCTTTATAGCTCTTTTTTTTTTTCCTTTTGCCTTTTGGCCTCTCATCTATATGCATATAAGGCCAAAATTTCCTCCTGGCACTGCTCTAGGTTCTGCCCACATGTTTTGATCTGTTATTTCTTCTTTATCATTCATTCTAAAATAGTTTCACGTTTTTGTTTGTAACTTTGACACATGGATTATTTATGAGCAGGGTCTTTAATTTCCAGGCAGTTGAGAATTTTCAAACTATCCCATAGTTCTGGTTTCTGGCTTACTCCCCTGTGGACAGAATCATACTCTGTCCTGTTAAAAAGTAATATATTGAGGCTTTCTTTCTGGCCCACCTATAGTCCATTTTAATATGTGTTCTATCTATGTTTGACAAAAATGTGAATTCTCTTGTAGCTTGGTCAAGTGTATTAATTAGGTCAAGTTTGTAGATTGTCTTATTCAGGTCCTCTATATCTCTATCCTTTCTTTTCTCTTATTTAACGCTCTGGTATTAAGAGAGGTGCATTAGAGTCTTAGTTTTTAGTGAATATGCCTGTTGTCATTTTAATTCTGTCAGTATCTGCCTTACTACTTTTGGATAGTTGTGTAGAACTTAAACCACATGGTTTTGAATTGCACGGGTCCACTCACATATGGATTTTTATATATATAACTACAGCACAGGACTGCAAATATCTTTTCTCTTCCTTATGATTTTCTTGATGACATCTTCTTTTCTCTAGCTGACTTTATTGTAAGAATATAGGGCATAATGAATATAATGTACCAAATATGTGTTAATTGACTGTTTATGCTATCTGTAAGGCCTCCTGTCAACAGTAGGCTACTAGTAGTTAAGTTTCAGGGAGTCAAAACTTCAAGGGTCAAGTATAAGTTATCTCCTGTGCTTTTAGTTCTTTCTACATTTTTTGGTATTTATTTCTTTTTTCTCTTATTTGTTCTTTTTTTAATGTATATTCACTTAATTAACAAATAGTGTATTATTAGTTTCAGAGGTAGAGTGCAGTGATTCATCGGTTGCCTAGAACACCCAGGGCTCATCACATCACGTGCCCTCCCTAATGCCCATCACACAGTTACTCCATTTTCATCTGTGTCTTTGTGTTTAAAGTGTATCCCTATAAACAGCTCATAGCTGGCAGATAGTCTGCATTTGGGTCACCTCTCTTTCTGGGCTTTCCTTTGAGAACTTAGGGGATTTTCTTTTTATCCTCAACACTTGGTGCCACAGGAATGTCCTTAGCATTTTCTCCTGCTGTGAAGCTTCAGAAGTTGACAAGTGTCTCAAGGGTCCAACTGGGTGTCCACACCTTCCCAGTTCCCAGTAGGATTACTCCAACCCCCACCAACCAAAAGTTTGTGCTGAGTTCTTTGTCCCACAGAAGTAGCCCTCTTCTGGAAGCTACCTATGGATTCTCAGATTCTCAGACTCTCACTCAGCCAGAATTAGGAAGTGTCCCCATGGAAAGATTCATCCCAGCAAGCCTGAATCAACTCACTCTTCCCTGGGGGACATTCGGTTCTGTCTCTGCCTACTGGATTTTTTCTCTCCCAAGCACTGGTCAATCAATCCCTTTGCTTTTCTAAAGTTTTGGCTTCACTCTGTAGCTTCTAGTCCACATGCCGTCAGAATTCAGCAGATGTCTACAGGAAACAAGAGCACGTGCTTGAGGCCCTCAGCTTTATAGTACATGGCTTCCTGGTGCTGCCAAAAGCCCCAGTTGGCTTCTCTGGTGACAACCAACCCCCTGCTTCCTAGCACCAGCAAATGCCCTCAGGCAAGGCGGGGGATTCCCAGCTGCCTTCTGAAAGGTTATCTTCCCCAAATTTCCAAATCTCTCTAATCTTCATCTACAAATCCTACATCTACTACAGCTCTCCAGTGCTTCTATACACAGGATTAAAAAATGTGTTCACCTTTTCCAGTTGGTTCTCAGCAGGAACATTAGCTAGCTGAGGCCTACTTCACCTACCTAGAGGTAGAGGGAGAACTATATTGATGTTTTCTTTTTTAAAAAAGATTTTGTTTATTCCTGAGAGACACAGAGAGAGAGGAGGCAGAGACACAGGTAGAGAGAGAAGCAGGCTCCCTGAGGGAAGCCCGATATGGGACTCATCCCAGGACACCAGGATCACGACACCTGAGCCAAAGGCAGATGCTCAACCACTGAGCCATCCTGGCACCCCAATTTTTTTTTGACTTGCAATGTTCATAAAATTTTAAAAACTTTATTCGGGTAAAACTGACACATAATAAACTTCACATATTAAGGTGTATACAATTTTATAAACAAGTATATGTATATGTGTATATAATTGTACATATGTATAAATGTGTGTATATATATTTCAGATATAGATTCATCTGAAAACAAGACTGTAATTAAGATAATAAATGTACTTATCACCCACAAAGTTTTCCTCAGACTCTTGTGTGACCTCACTGACCCACCCCTGTTCACCTCTCCCCTCACTTCAGGCAACCATTAATTGGTTTTCTGTCACTACGGATTAGTTTGCACTTTCTAGGGTTTTCTAAAATTGGAATATCATGGAATTTGTGCTCTTTCTTGTCTGCTCTTGGGACTCAGAATTCACTCTTCCACATTGTTGTGTATATCAACAGTTCGTTGCTTTTTCTCACTGAGTAGTAGTTTATTTATAATATAATAATATAATATAATATAATAATATAATCCCAGTTTATTTATCCATTCATTTGCTTGTTGACATTTGGGTTGTGTCCAGTTTTTGACTATTATGAATAAAGCCTTTATGAACAGTCTTATAAAAATATTTATATGGACATATGCCTTTATTTCTTTTGGTCAAGTACCTAGGAGTAGAATGACTGGCTCATACAGTAAATGAGTGTTTAACTTTTTAAGAAATGCCAAATGATTTTCCAGAGTGGCTGTACCATTTTACAGTCCTACTGGCAGTAGATGAGATTTCCACTTGCTCACATCCTTGCCAACACTTACAATGGTCAGTCTTTTCAATTTGAGAAATTCTAATACATGCATGGTGGTGTGGTTTTAGTTTGCATTTCCTTAATGACTGATGAGGTTGAGTTTTTTTTTTTTTTTAATGTGCTTGTTTGCCATTCACCTATCATATTTGGTTGAGGATCTGCTCAAATCTTTTGCCCATTTAAAAATTTTGGTTGTTTGTTTTCTTAATATTTAGGCTTGAGAGTTCTTTATGTATTCTGGACACAAGCCCTTTATTAGATATGTGATTGGAAAATATTTTTCTCCCATTTTGTAGCTTGTCTTTTCATTTTCTTAACAATGTCTTCGGCAAAGTAAACATTCCTAATTGTAGTGAAATCCAGCTTATCATTTTTTTCTTGTATCAACTCTGTGTTTGGTGTTGTATCAAAAACAGTCTGTCTGTCTGATCCAAACGTCCCAAGATTTTCTCCTACGTTTTCTTCTAGAAATTTTTGTTTTGTTTCAGATTTTATGTTTAGATTTATGATTACTTTGAGTTAATTTTTGTATATGGTATGAGATATGGATCCAAGTTCTTTTTTTGTTTGTTTTTTGCATGTGGCTAGCCAATTATTTCATCACCATGTGCTGAACATTAGTTTTTTTTTTTTTTTTAAGTTAAACCAGTCTTGCTTCTCTCTTAAGAATAAACTTAGTGTGGTATGATGTATTTTAAAATAAGTCTTTGAATTCTATTTGCTTATAATTTGTTCAGGATTTTCAAATTCATGTTCATCATGAGTGAGATCGGCATGTAACTTTCTTTTCTCATAATGCTTTTGTGAAATAATCAAAACTATCATAGTCTCACAAATAAAATTGGGACATGGTTCCTCTTTTTCTATTTTCTGTAAAAGTATATATTGACTGGCATTATTTATCATTTAAATATTTGGCAGAATTCACTAATGAAACCATTGGATCTGCAGTGAGCCTTATGGGGTAGTTTAATGTTTACAGTTATGGGATTATTTCATGCAGACCTCAATCCTGATCCTGACTAATAGAGTGTAATCTCTGATCACAGTGCAATTCAGCTAGAAATTGACAATAAAAATAGTACTAGAAAATATACAGGTATTTATTTTTTTTAAAGATTTTCTTTATTTATTCATGAGAGACACACAGAAAGAAAGAGAGAGAGAGGCAGAGACACAGGCAGAGGGAGAAGCAGGCTCCATATAGGGAGCCCGACGTGGGACTCAGTTCCAGGACCCGGGATCACACCTTGAGCTGAAGGCAGACTCAATATACAGGTCCCAATATACAGGTATTTATAAGTTAAGAGATACACTTCTTTTTTTTAAGTGATACACTTACAAATAACCTATGGGTCAAATTGCAGTCGTAATGGAAATTTTAAAATATTTTTAAAAATGGGATGCCTGGGTGGCTCAGCGGTGGAGAATCTGCCTCTGGCTCAGGGCGTGATCCTGGAGTCCTGGGACCCAGTCCCATATTGGGCTCCCTGCATGGAGCCTGCTTCTCCTCCCATGGCCTATGTCTCTCTGTCTCTCTCTGTGTCTCTCATGAATAAATAAAATCTTTAAAAAAATTTTTTAAATCTTTTTCTTGGAAATTTTCAAAATATTTTAAATTAAATGACAATGAAATGACTACATATTAAAATTTCTCTGATTTAACTAAAGCCACACCTAGTGGGAGACTTTGTGATAAAACAGAAGAAGGGCTGAAAAATGTATAAATACTCTTATCAAAAAGTTTTCTAACTTTCAGTCTACAACCCAAACAACAAGAGGGTATTATAAAGATAATAGTAGAAATTAATGAAATAGAATCAAATATATAGTAAAGATGATCAAGAAAGCCATCTTTCAAAGGACTAGCAGCATCAATAAACCCTTGCAAGACTGTTTTTAAAAAAGACAAACAACAAATGTTAAATTATTTATCAAGTTATCAGAAGAAATATTGCTACACTCCTACAGATTTCAAAAGAATCCTAAAATGAGAGTAAGAACTGTTCATGCAAATAAATTTGAAATTTTAATAGACTAAATGGACAAATTACCAGTAAAATAATAATTAGCAATTAATTACACCTAAAAATTACACCTAAAAATGAGTTTTATAATTATTAAAGAAATGGAACCCATTACTTAAAACTTTCTTAAAACAATAGGCCAAGCCTGGGTGACTTTACCAAAGGATTTCAACAAACATCTAAGAAAGGTTCAATGACAATCTTCCTCGCATTCTTCTGGAATAGAAAGAGATAATATCCTAATTTGTTAAGGAAATTATAACTTAAGAATAATGGTTCGTGACCATAATGAGGATTTTAGCTCTGTGTATATGTCTTCTTTGCTTGCTCTGTGTGTGTGTGTACCAATTTGTATCTCTTCTTTTCTAGTTGCATCTTGTTACACAGAAGTATGACATGATTATTGCTGTACGGAATTCTAAATGTGTCAGGGCCTGTGTGAGTGCTGAGTTGTCATAGACTGTGCTAATTATTTATTACCTCTCAGCTCCAAATCCCTCTTCTAAACTCTGCTCTGTGGTGCTGATGCTGGTTCTCTACAAACTGCATGTCCCAGACCTCCTTGCCAATTGGCTTCTTGTTAGGTTTGCTGGCAGGAACAGTTAGGAAGGCACTC
Organism: Vulpes lagopus; assembly: GCF_018345385.1. Classification (NCBI taxonomy): domain Eukaryota; kingdom Metazoa; phylum Chordata; class Mammalia; order Carnivora; family Canidae; genus Vulpes; species Vulpes lagopus. The sequence continues at coordinate 100,722,959 of NC_054827.1, read as the reverse complement.
ATTGGAACTAGTTAACTAATTAACTGGTATGCAGGGAGACGGGAGAAGGGAGGTCTTTCCTACTTTCCAGCTTCCATTGGCAGCAGCTGATAGCCTGGCCCTAACGCTCAGAACCAGCTTCAACTGAATCCCTCAGAAATGCCAGCAAGAACCAGCTGGTGCTCCTTTGAGAAACACAGCACCAGCCCTCTGCCTCTTTTACCTCTTTAAACCCTTGGACTGGGGGCACCTGGTGGCTTAGGGTTGAGTGTCTGCCTTTGGCTCAGGTCATGATCCTGGCTTCCCAGGATCAGGATCCAGTCCCACATCAGTCTCCCCGTGGGGAGCCTGCTTCTCCCTCTGCTTATGTCTCCACCTCACTCTCTTTGTGTCTCATGAATAAGTGAATAAAACCTTAAAAAAAAAGAAGGAAAAAGAAGAAAAGAAGAAGGAGAAGGAGAAGGAGAAAGAAGGAGAAGGAGAAGGAGAAGGAGAAGGAGAAGGAGAAGGAGAAGGAGAAGGAGAAGGAGAAGGAGAAGGAGAAGGAGAAGGAGAACCCTTGGGCTGACCCATTGTGCCTCAATAAATATGCTTTAATCACATCAACACAAAGAGCATCCTGCCTGGAGATGAGTCAAGCTGCAGATTTAAATCTAAATTCTGCCATTTATAAGATGGGCGACTTTGGCCTATATTTTGGAAACAAAGCTAGGACTCTTTCTGTGCCGAGTGCTTCAAAATAGATCTTATTAATCCTGACAACATACCTCAGAGGAAGGCCTTATCCTTACAACTAAGACAGTGGTGGCTCAGAGGGATGAAGAAGTTTCCCCAGGCTGCACATCTCATAGGTGGTGTGCTATGACTTCAACATGGGGCCACTGGACCCCAGAAACCATGCTCTGTGCAGTTCATCTTGCTCCCCACAAGCCCCTGTCCCCTTGTCCACACACTGATGAAATGGAATTCATCATTTGGATGAAATTATATGAAACAGCACAGATGAAATTAGGTAATTTTGAATCTTCTTTTTTTTTTTTTCCTTTTTTAAATAAACAATCTGCGGCTCCATACTTAGTGGTAAATCCCAAGCCCCCTGATTGGGGGTCTGGCCTTCCCATGCTTTTACTCGTTGGCCACTCTGCACGATCCACTGAGTTGCCCTGTCCCATGTGCCATCTAACCTGTTACCCTCCAATCTCCTGCCGGAACCTAGGGTGGCTGTCCTTCAATGCCTAAGGGCTCAGATTCTTCTGCTTCTGAAAACCAATGACTTGGTTGGGCCCAGGTCAAAGGCTCCTAGTCCAGACTGTGTTGGATATGAAGCCCAACAGCATCCAGACCCTTCCTTACATGGTATTTACAGCCTTCAGTGAGAAGCATTGATTTCTGTCTTCTAAGATGAAGTTCACATCCTAGGATCTCAGTGTAAATGTTATAAAGCCCTTTGTTTTCCCCTCCCTTGGAACAGCGGCATCAGAAAGCCTGGGGCAAAGAGACTTGGAGCCACAACCCAGCAGCCTGTGTGAGGGGCAGGGTGTGCATTAGTCTGTGCCACATTTGGCACACGAGGTCTCCACCATATCTGCTTCAACCCATGGGGCAAGTGCAGAAGAAGTCTGGGGGTGCAGCCCAGGGGGTCCAGCCCAGGGGGTCCTGTCTACGTATGGCTAGGTTTGTTTGCTGATGTCATTGTTAGAAAAAGAAAAAGGTGCCCATGGATGACCTAGTATTCTACATGGTAAAGCAGACCTGTTAGTAGAGTTCCAGGGAACCTTCCCACCACCTACGGAAACCAACAAGAATGGTACGTGTGAGGTGATGCCCAGCGCCCAAGAATGGCTGGCCAAGGATCTCAAGTGCTTTTGTCCCAAATCCCAGATGAACTGCTTGGGCACCCACAGCATCTGCCCAGGGACAGATGGCTTCCCAGAACAGCCCTGGTAGGGGCTCTTTCATCTCTTTCTCTCTGTGGCCTACTCTCTCTCGGAAAGCCTATGGATTTTGGTCCCTCCTCTGCCCACCCCCCTCCCCAACACCCCCCCCCCCCCACACACACACACCTTCTCTTTGATAGGAGCTTGAGGGCCACCTGGTGGAAAGTTTTATTTGCAAGGACAAATGAGAGTGACAGCTTGGCAAGGGTTTATTTAAAGCAACAGGTTGTAAGTGGGGAAGCTGCCAGACAGCCGCCCTGGGTGTATAGGCAGCTCTCTGCTTCCCTCGGACAGAGGATAGATTTTCAGCAATTGCTTGACATTCTGTGCACCAGTAGCCTTTGTTTCCTGCCTGAGACAGGCTGGGTTACTGCCTTGCTGTAACACCCACAGATACTGGGGCTGAATGGTGGCTGTTCACAGGGACCCAGGGACACCAGCAGGTAAGTCTCTGAGGATATACGGCTATCACTGGGGTAGAGCCGAGGAAACTGCCAGAGGAAGCAAGCAGCTTGCAGAGCAGAAGCCTTGAGGGGAAGGTGTGGGGTTTCCTGTTCAGATTTCAAGTGGGAAGGCTTCAGCCACTTTGTATGGATCCTGAGTTCTGCCGGCCTCTCTGCTATGGCAAGGTACCTGAGTCCTTTCACTTGGTATGACCCAGTCACACGGGCAAGTCCCTTCTCCTAGATGGACTTAGGTTTTCTTGTTTAAAAATTGACCTCCCTAGTAATCCTAAGTAGTGACCTGCTGCTTTTCTAACACCCAGGGCAGAAAGTAAAGCTCAACAAAATCATCTTATTAAAGGAGTTAACTGGAAAATGGAAGATAAAGCATTGTCCTCCCCCAGAGTCAGCAGACAGTGGGTAGAACCACCTCTCTGTAGAGTTGACGGGAATCCCCAGACCTCCCCACAGATTTATTTGATTCCCCTACTGCAATTCCAGAGTATGGGGGTTTCCAAGAGAAGATCAAAACTAGTTGCACAAAATATTCCTAAGTGGTTGTAGATTGAGTAAAATGTCAGAAAAATGCTCAACTTATCCTACTTATAATGTATATAGGTTGGCCCCAATTATCCTCTTTTTCCAAACAAGCACATCCACAATCAGGTAAGACACCAAGGGTTCCTTCCATTTTATTTTTTTTATTTTTTCAAATTTTTTATTTATTTATGATAGTCACAGAGAGAGAGAGAGAGGCAGAGGCACAGGCGGAGGGAGAAGCAGGCTCCATGCACCGGGAGCCTGATGTGGGATTCGATCCTGGGTCTCCAGGATCGCGCCCTGGGCCAAAGGCAGGCGCCAAACCGCTGCGCCACCCAGGGATCCCTTCCTTCCATTTTAGAAACTTGAGCCAGATTCTCCTTCTCTCTCAAGATATTTCAGATGGAAAAAGGAGGGACTAATCTAATCCTGAAAGAGCCAAATGTTATTTGGTCTGGGTCCCCGAGACAGGAAGGCTCCCCCCAGTTTCCTGGGGTTATGCATCTGCCTTCAGCTCAGGTCATGATCTCAGAGTCCTGGGATGGAGTCCCACATTGGGCTGCTGGTTTAGCCAGGAGCCTGCTTCTTCCTCTCCCACTCCCCCTGCTTGTGTGCTCTCTCTCTCTGTCAAATAAATACATAAATAAAATATTTTAAAAAAAAATACTGGAAGCTCAGAGACTCCATTTGCTATCTGAAATTTTAACCTCCTACATAACATATATAAAGATAATCTTTCAGAAATCTAACATGACTGCAAAGCTTCCAGGTTAGTAGAAGGAAAACATGTCTGCACAGGAAATGCAAAATAATCCCTATAGAAAATATAGAAATGAGGGGAGAATTAAACTCTGAAAATAAGAGAGAACTTAGAACAAATAAAAGTGTTAAATCACAATAAATATGAATGGAAAAACTTACTTATTATGAGAGAAGACTTCCAGATAAGATGGAGTCAATGCACTTCTCCCCATTCTGTCCACTAAGTACAGTTTAAAACCCCAGATATTGTACCTCAGGCAAGCATGAGAAGACACCAAAAGGTGGAGAAAAGAAGGCAGACTGGCTAAGGACCTCAGAATCCAAGGAACAACACAGTGGTGACTTTGTTGGGTATTCCTTCTGCCTCATAAATCCAGGGCTGGAGAAGCTGGCAAACCATAAATGTCAATAGGCACAGACAGCCTCCAAGAACCCTGTTCTCTCAGCCAAGAACTAGGAAAGAAAGCTCAGCAAGACAGAACATTGACAGTAACTCCTCTACCCTAACACTGTGGGGAAGACAATGGCTTCACCCCTACTGCCATCAGCAAAGATTGGTGAAGTCGAAACTTCTGTACCAAGGCATACTGGCCCCCTCCCTTGCACTGGGCTGGTGTCAGAGAAGGCAGAGTGAAGAGCTGGGACTTTCACCACCTTCCAATGATAATGAGAACACACCCAGCTCTGCAGCATCAGTGGAAGCCACTTGGGGAAGCCAGGAGGTGTCCTACTAGCCAAGATAGTGCGAATGAATCAGCCTCTGTCTGGTGGGGAGCCTGAGAAAATAGAGTGAAATAACAAAAACAAAACAAAACAAAACAAAAACCAAAAAAGATGAATGTAGACTCAGGGACCTGTGGAGTTATAATAAAAGAGCAAACGTGTGTTATTGGATTCCCAGATGAAAAGGAAAAAAGAAAGGGGCTAGAAAAGTATTCAAATAAATAATATGGAAATTTTTCTTAATTCAGTTAAAGACAAAAGCCTGTAGATTTAAGATGCTGAGCAAACACAATATAGGAGAAACCCAAAGAAATTCATATCAACATGATTTGTAACCCAACTGTTAAAAACCTGAGACAAAACTTAAAGACTCAAGAGACAAATGACACCTACCAATAGGGGATAGGCGATTCAAATAATGGCAGATTTCTTATCAGAGACCATAAAAACCAAAAGGAAGCGATGCAACATTTTTCAAATGCTGAAAGAAAATAGCTATAATTATATAACTTATTTAGTATATAGTTATTTATTCTACAATTCTATATCTGGCAAAAATATCCTGGAATAAAGGGAAAGTCAGAACATCTTTAGCTGAGGGAAACAAGAAAATATGAGTATCTACCCTAAAAAATGTCTGAAGAGAATTTTCTTTTTTTTTAAATTTATTTATGATAGTCACAGAGAGAGAGAGAGAGAGAGAGGCAGAGACACAGGCGGAGGGAGAAGCAGGCTCCATGCACCGGGAGCCTGATGTGGGATTCGATCCCGAGTCTCCAGGATCGCGCCCTGAGCCAAAGGCAGGCGCCAAACCGCTGCACCACCCAGGGATCCCCTGAAGAGAATTTTCGAGGCAGAAAGACATGATCAAAGAATTAGGCTTAGAATACTGAGAAGGAAGAGAAAACAACTGGATTGAGTAACAATATGGGGGAATATGACAGGGTCCTCCTCTATTCAACTTTTCTAAATTCTAATTTGGAGCCTAAATTCTCACATTACCTGGTATGGTTCTCAAAGCACATAGAGAGAATCATGAAGGCAATTAATATTATAAGTGGGGTGGTAAAGGGACGTGGAGGCAAGTAAGATTTTCACGCTTCACTGGAATTTGGAAAATGTCAACACTAGTGATAAATTATGCATATATAATGTCATACCCAGAGCAAATAAAATACACAATAAGTGAAACAGTAAAATTAAAAAAAACCACAAGAATAAAATCCTCCAAATTTTTCTTTACAAATTCAGCACAATATTTATATTTAAAAAAACATTAAGGAGAACACAAAATGGAAAACTGCATAATAGCATTTTTATGAAAATATCCATTAAAATCTTAAAGTACTGACAAAAAAAAGTCAGTAAATTTAAAAATGACACAGCATGACCAGAAGGAATTGACCCCCTCAATGCCAGGCTAGTCTAATGGTTAGAAACTAGCAGTATTACGTTAACAAACAAAAAGCAATGACTAGATCAGCACTCCAAGAAATGAATTTCAACAACACTGATTCCTGATTTTTAAAAATTGAAGGAAAAAAAACCATAGGAGGAGCCGAAAACCTATCAGATAGGATGCCTGGCTGGCTCAACTGGTATCAAATGCCACTCTTGTTCTTGGGGTTGTGAGCTTGAACCTGACGTTGCATGTGTAGCCACCCATAAATAAAGGGGCACCAGGGTGGCTCAATCAGTTAAGTGTCTGCTTTCAGACCCAGTCATGATCCCAAGGTCTTGGGATGGAGCCCTGCATTCAGCTCCCTGCTCAGTGGGGAGCCTGCTTCTCCCTCTCCCTCTGCCCTCTCCCCTTCCCCATGCTTGTGCTCTCTCTCAAAATAAATGAATAAAAATTTTTTAATGCTATTTAAAAATAAATAAATAAAATATTAAAAAAAGAAAAGAAAACATCAGAAATATGATTGGAGTGTCAGACTACACAACTAGCATTTAAAGGTCAGTAGCTTTTCTCAATGTTAACAAAATAGAAAATAAAAAAAAATTTTTTTACAATAGTAATCAAAAAGATACATCATTCAGTATAAACTTTAAAGAAAATGTTCAGAGTCTATATGAATAAAGTCTCCCAATTCTACTGAGAGACACGAAAGAGGATTTAACTGAATAAGCACACACATATTACTCTTGCATAGGAAAACTCAAAATGATAATTTGTCAACTCCTCTAGGGACACCTGGGTGGCTCAGTGGTTTGGCCCCTGCCTTCGGCCCAGGGCGTGATCCTGGAGACCTGGATCAAGTCCCACGTCAGGTTCCCTGCATGGAACCTGCTTCTCTCTCTCTGCCTGTGTCTCTGCCTCTCTCTCTGTATCTCTCATTAACAAATAAATAAAATCTTAAAAAAAAAATCCCTGTCAACTCCTCTAAATGAGCTATAAATTCAAAGAAATCTCAAAATAGCATACCATCAGGATTGGGGGTGTGGGGGGGTGGACCTACCAAAAAAAACCTGTTGAATTCATCTAGTTTATAATGAAATAAATGTTGGAAGTAAAATTAAATAAAACTGTGAGATGAGCCAATGAAATTTGGAAATACGAGAGTAAAGATGGGTCACTGACCCAAACATTTTATTTATTTATTTTCTTTTTTTAAAGGCTTTACTTATTTGAGACAGAAAGAGACCACAAGCAGGGTGGAGGGGAGAGAGACAAGCAGATTCCCGCTGAACCAGGAGACAGATCCCAGGACCCTGAGATCAGGACCTGAGCCAAAGGCAGAGGCTTAATTGAGCCACCCAGGAGCCCCTGACCCAACCATTTTAAAACCAATTATAAAGTTTTACTAATTAAAGCAATTTGGTATAGGATGAGTACTTTGGTGAAATAGAATGGAAAGTCCAGATGGGAATCTAAGGGTGGTGTCTCAAACACAAGAAAAAAAAAAAAAAAGAAATAGTATTTAGCAAATGTCTTGAGGAACAAACAGCAAATTACTTAAAAAGAGAAAAGAATCCTTCCCTACCTTACCTCTTATACCAAAATAAATGCCAAAGAATCAATGAATCCCTGTAAGTTATAAAAAGAAGCATGAATGATTTGATGTATAAATTTGTTTAGAGAAGACTTTTTATTATAATATTTTCTTTCTTTTTTTTTTTTTTTAAGATTTATTTATTTGAAAGAGAGAGCAAGGGGGAGAAAGAGAGAGCACAAGTTGGAGGAGGAGCAGACTCCCAGAGAAGCAGGCTCCCTGCTGATCAGAGACTTGGGGCTTGACTGGGGGCTTGATCCTAGGACCCTGGGATCATTTATTGAGTGATTATATATACCAAGGTAGGTTACAAAATACATTATGTGGATCAACTAATTTATTTCTTAAAACGACGCAATGAGGGGCACCTGGGTGGCTCAGTTGGTTAAGCATCTCCCTTTGGCAGCGGTCATGATCCAAGGCTCCTGGGATGGAGTCCCACACCCAGCTCCCCGAAGGGAGACTGCTTCTTCCTCTCGCTCTGCCTCTCCCCCTCTTCATGCTCTCTCTTTCTCTCTCAAATAAATAATAAATAAAATCTTTAAAAATATAAAAATAAAATGACACAATGAAGAAAGTTCTGTGCCCATCTTACAGATCAGTAAACTGAAGGCTAAGAGATCAAAGAGACTCGCCCAAGGTAACACAGTAAATAACGGAGTAGGGATTTTAACCCTGGCAGCTTGGGTTAAATACTTCCTCCCAAGAATGTTCATGGAAATATTACAAGAGCTAAAAACTAGACACAATGCAAGTGTTTGGCAACTAAGATAACTTGAACACTTGATGATAAATTCCTGAGGATTACCTGGCAGCTCTTACAGAAATGAAGCGGATCTACGCATGCTGATATGGAAAGATCTCTATAGTGCATCACTGAGGACAAAGCAAGGAACAGAACAATCTGTAGACTTAGTCTGCCCATCTTTTGTGTTTAAAAAGTGATTGTATAATGCTGCCAATAGCCTGTATGGAACCTTAGTGCAAATTGGTTGAAGGCATCTTGTCTGGGTGTTCACAGTCCCAAGGGGGATACACAGAAGATGCCTCTGTGCCTTTATTTTCCCTTCACTTGGGCACATTAGTTTATATGGATAAAGGTAATGGAGGTATACACACGGATAATAACGTAAGTATATACTGAGAACCCAAACACCTGCCTCCACTCATCTCACCATCTCCATTAACGTGACTATTCCACTGTCTTCGTTAGCATGACTTTACTGTTCCCAAAGACTTCTGCTAGGCGCATACTGTACTGTTCATTTCAGGACCTTCTCGCAAGACCCATCAACTCTTCAGTAGGAAGCATCAACAGATAGCTTACTGCATAAGAAACTTACAACTTTTTGAAAGCTTCACCTCCAAATCTTGACCTTGTTGCTTTCAACAGTCCTCAGCTGTTATATCCTGATCCTTAACTTATCCTTAACTAGATCCTAATTAAGTCTTGGCGCTTGAAATTACCATAAACCATATTTCAAATTCTCAATGCAATCTGACTTTGCCCTTCCTCCTTGAGTGTGGCCAAGCCTCTTTGGGTGCTCTGTCTTAGCAACAGGTGTGTGAGGATGTTTGGGGATCTAGCGTTCCACAAAAGAATCATGCTAAAATGGGCATATGGATGTTTCTGGAAAGAATCACAAGGAACTTCATGAGTGCTTCCTTTTTGGAGAGAGATTGTATAGTTTTTCACTTTTCAGTTCGACATTATTTTTGTATTGTATGAATGCTGTAACTGAGTACATGTATTACTTTTATTACTATTATTTTCAATGACAATTGGGATTATCTGGTAGTGAGATTATGGACTTTTATGTATAAGATACTTTCGGTATCAAAAGTTTTTTTAAAAAAGATTTTATTTATTTGAGAGAATGAGAGAATGAGTAGGGATAGGGGCAGAGGGAGAAGCAGACTCCCTGCTGAGCAGGGAGCCCAACTCCTAGCTCCATCCCAGGACCCCAGGATCAGGACTTGAGCCAAAGGCAGATGCTTAACCAACTGAGCCATCCAGGTGCCTGGTATCAAAAGTTCTTATAAAAACGAAATGGCTGTGGTCAGCAACATCAGCTGTCTCATAAAGGTAAGAACTTAAATGTAGCTAGCTTTTTCATTTTAACAACTTATAAAAAATTATAATATACCTACAGAAAAGCATATAAATCATAAGTGTATAGTTAGGTGATTTATCACAAATTGAACACACTCATGTAAGCATTATCCAGGTCAAGAGGCAGAAAGCTACTGGCACCCTAAAGCCCACTCTGGCCCAGTGTAGGCATGGGGTCTTCCTTCTCCCCAAAGATAACCAGCAGCCTGACTTTTATTATCACATATTGGTTTTGTGTTCTTTGAATTGTATAAAAAACAGAAACACAAATTATATACTCATTTTCCACTAGATTTCTTCTGCAAAACAATAAGATGGTAAGCAGAAGCTATATTGTTGCAAATACCAGTTCACTTTCACTGCTGTATACTATCCCATGACATAAATATGCTGTAATTTATTTAACCATTCTACCCTTGAGGAGTATTTGGGAAATGCCCTGTGTGGGCTATTATGAATATTGCTGATAGGAATGCTCATGTGTATTCTTCTGAGCCATGTGCTCATGTGGACTGGATTCTCACCTAGAAGTAAAATTGCTGGATTATAATATGTGCAGGTATCCAATGGTAGGAAATGATGCCAAACAATTTCAAAGTTGCTCTAACTGCACTCCTCCAGCAGCCTGTGAGTTCTCTTTGTTCCACATGATCACCACTTAGTACTAGCCATCTTCCTAATGATTAATGAATTGGGCACCTTTTCATATGTTTATTGGACCTTGAAGCATTGTGTAAAGCAGCTGGTCAAGTGCCTTGCTGATTTTTTTTTTTAATTGGGATGTCAGATTTTTTTTTTTTTTTGGTAGTTCTTTATATATTTTGGATACGAGCCCTCTGTCAGTTTCAAGTGTTGCAGATATATTATTTTTATGGCTTGCCTTTTCCCTCTCTTCATGGAGTCTGTTGGGAAATAGAACTTCTTCATTATCATTTAATCTGATTCGTTAAAATTTCATTATGCATAATGCTTTACATTTTAAGAAATCTTTGCCTATCTTAAGGGCATGAATATAGATGTTCTCTTTTATTTTCTTCTGGGAATTTTATTATTTTACCTTTCACATTTAGATCTACAAAAAAAAAAAAAAAAAACCTGAAATTTATTTTGTGTATGATATTAAGTAGAGATCAAGTTTAATTTTAATCCCTTACAACCAATTGCCCATATAAGCATAAGGTTGTTCCTGGACTTTATATAATTTTATTTTTCTGTTTGTCTATCTTTGTACCAATTTCACAGTATTTTACTATCTTTTTGTAATAAGTCCTGGTTTTAGTAAAATGAGTTCTGGTTTGTTCTTTTAAAGATTGTCTTGGCCAGTCTCATTCCTTGGTATTTGTGTATGAATTCACACATTCACACACACACACACACACACAACCACACAATGTGTGGGGATTTTTGCATTTGTGATAAGAGTTTTTATTTCTTTTATTCAAGTCTTGTAATTTTTATTTCTTGAAATATTACATTGGGCAGGAAGAAAACAACGTTGAATATATTCAGGGTGATGGGCATCATTAAAAATAATGGCCATCTCTGTCTCAGTGATAGTCCCTGTGGAAGAGATTTCAGCATTTAGCCATTATAGCGTTATATGATACTGGCTTTATGCTTCCTGAAGATGCTATTTGTCAGATTAAAGAAGTTCCTTCCTACTTGTCTGTGTTTTGTTTTGTTTTGTTTGGGTTTTGGGGTTTGTTGTTTTCAGGTTTTTTGATTAACAGATGTTGAACTTTATCTAAAGCTTTTAAAGAGATGGCTTTTTCCTTTATTCTTTTTAAGTGATGAATGCCATTGATGTTTAAATAGTAAATCAATTGCAAGTTCCTGAAATAAACCTAACTTGTTTGTCATACACTTTTCTTTACATATTGCTGAGTTCAGTTTGCTCATGTTGAGGAATTTTGAGCCTATGTTCACAAATGACTTAGCCAATAATTGTTGGGTTTTTGCCTCCTAATATTCCTGTCAGATTTTAGTATCGAGATTATACAGACCTTCTAAAACAAGTGTGGAAGTGTTCCTTTTGCCTCTACAAAAGTTTTTGTCATACTTGTGTTTATTCTTCCTAAAGTATTGGGAGAATTCACTGGATGAGACACGTGGGCCTAAAGATATTTTGTGTGTGTAAGGTGGTGGTGGAAAACATTTTTAAAATTTCAGATTTTTTAGTCTTTTATATAGAAGACTATTTAAATTCTACTCTCTTTTTGTGTCTGTTGTGAGAAGTTGCATTTTCCTAAGAACTTACACATTTTATCCACACCTTTAAACTTATTGATGTAAAGTTGATCATAATATTCTCTTCTCTCTTGAATGTCTACTCACAGTGAAAATGGGGTGAAGAAAGAACGTTTAGAATAAATCCCCTTTATTAGCACTTCCACACACTGCCTGCTGCCATAGGACTCAGACGCCATGACCCCGGCTAGACCCCAGCCCACAGCGGTCTGTCTGTCCACACTGGGCAGAGCCAAGAGGCTCCCCCAGGTCAGGCCTGACAGCAGCCTTAATGTGCTAACTTGGCTCTGTCCCTCTCACTTACTTTTCCCTCCAATTCCCAGCAGGGTATTTCTAGAGGCCTGGAAAATCTTTTCTTCCACTTCCTAGTGAGACCAGTAATGAACTCTGAGAAGCCAAGCAATGTGTGTGCCAAATCCACCCTGCCACCATGCACACTGGATTCTGTCCTTGTTTTATTGTTAAGTCATTATCATTACAATAACATTGATGGCACAGTGGACTGCATTTTTATAAAGTCATCTGAAATAGTAGGAGCCCTTGCTTCTGGTAAGAAGAAAGGTTACCTTTAAAATTGACTGCAGAGGCCCTAAAAGTTGTTACAAAAATGTGTATGTACCTTTTTAGAGATAGTTGAGTGCTTCCAATTATATCAGTGAGCTGAAGTTGGCATAGCAATTTACCTTCCACATTTAAATACGAAAAGAGAACTGGAGGAGAGAGCAGCCAATATGCATTTTTTTTTAACCTTAAGTGAGAAGATATTTGGTACAGAGACAAGTCCAAAATAAATCATGGGAAAAACAGTCTGTTAACTGGAAACATAAAAAATAATGCCTCAATGGGATTTTCTTCCACCAAAAATAATTATAATAATATAATAATAATAATAATAGCTATGTCCTAAAGTGAGTGGAGGCATTTTAGATTTAAACATTATACATATAATGCATATGTTATTGTACTCATAAAAGCAAATAACCTGCAGAGAAAACTTGACATATGTTTTTCTGTTGCTCTAGTGATTCCTCAAAAAGAGATTTTGACGAGGAAAGAATTCAGAAGGGTTTTTGGTTTTTGATTTTCTTTACCCTGAAGGTTTTAAAAACATCTTTTTTGTTAAAAAAAAGACAACACCCCCCACCCCCCACAGACACCTTTGCTGTGCAGTGGCCTCAGGCTCCAGCAGCTGTAGCCCCCCTTCAAGTGGAGTCCATGTGGATGCTTTTACTGGTCTCCACAGCCCTGGCTCCCACTGGGCTTTATAATATGGCCCGGCCCAGAGCAAAACAGGATAAAGGTACAAAATGTGGCCCACGAATATGAAAGACTGGGCAGGGGGGGTGTGTGTGAAGGTGGGGGTGGGTGGGTAGGGGTGTGGGGGGGTGTTTGCATATTCTGCTCAGGCTCTTCCCTTACAAGGCTCTGCCTCTTCTCAGTCAGCAGGACCAGAAGTCTCTGAGATCTGCCCTGCACTCTGGGCTCAGATGTGCCCCCTCTGAGGCACCCCTTGAGGCTGGTGGCCCCTCTATCTGAATCTGTCTTCCCAGAGAGTCAGTAGCCCCAGTAGCTGTCATGACTAACATTTGTTCTTGGAAGCTTCTCAGGGTTGTTTTCCAGTCTTTTGTTTAGTTCTGTTTTACAAGGTCTGATTGGGTTGGGTAGCAGAGATGAAATAGTGTAGCATCCTCTTTCTGTTTACAAGATTTCCCTTTGGTCAGGAGCTCACATGCATGTTGTACCCCAAAGATTCAGGCTTTCTGGGAAATAATGGCTTGGTGAATGAACAGGCCTTGGGTTTGACTCCCAGATGGGCCCCAGGTGGATTGTACACCAGAGCTGAGCAGCTCTGGTGGCCCTAGGAGTGGCTCAGGACAGTGGCAGAAAAGCTTCCATCTTAGGGAGCCAGGGAGAGGCCAGCAAAAGACCAGAAGGAATGGGGCCCAGGCTCCCTCCCCTTGGCCAAAGGGTCTAGGGGTGGAGAATTTGGGGGAAATTTGAGCATCACCCTTGGGGGGCTAACAAACAAACAAAGTTACCAAATAAAATGGAACCAGCCTTCTGGATATCTGCATTTCTGGATAACTTCAGATATACTTAAGATGAATTTTTAAAGATTGTGCCTTTTGTTCAGGCCCTTTCAGTGCCAAGTTTAACCAGGGTTCTCCCAAACAGAGCTGGAATCACAGTGAGAAGAGGGTCAGGTCCCTGTCACATCACAGTGGACAGTATACACTTGCACTTCTAATATCTCATTTGATCCTTACTCCAACTCTGGGAGGTAGGCAAGGCGAATATTATCATTCCTGTTGGAGAGATGAAGCACCAAGGCTTGAAAGGTTTAAAGAACTACCCATGGCAGAAAGTGGCCAATGAGCCCCGGAAGCCTGGTGCCCTGTGTTGGTCCTTCCATCACTGCTGCATTGCCTCCTCAAACTCATTTTTTTGGGGAGGGAGGAGGGGAAATAAGCTGCTCTCTGTGACTGAACACACTTGAAAAAGTGGGTTACTTAGCACTTCTCAAGCCATCCTGAGGGTAAGTTGGCAAGGTCAAAAGGCCTACAACCAAGGGAGCTCCTGGGAAAGCCACATGTCTCACATATATGAATGAACACAATTGAACTAAAACGGTTCTCTAGAGAAATATTTGAAATCTTCGACCAGTCTGAGTCCTAACTGCAGTAAAATCCATAGAGATGCTATATTTAACATTTCAACACAAGTTAACAACATTTTGTTAAATACATCTTAGATGGGGAGAAGGTAGTAGTTAAAAAGAGGGAAGGGCAGAATCTGGGGTCTCTGTGGCTCCTGTAGGCCACAGTCATGGAGGGGGAAGCAACTCTGGCTTCTGGTAGCCCTCATAGCACACTGTGCCCTGGGAGCTGCATGGGATTCAAGCTAATGGCCCTGTTGACCATTGGGAATGAGGTGCCTGTTGGCCCCGAGGCCATTCTTCAAACAGTCTCTCTCTTTGCCTTTGATGACTTCTTCCTTCTCCTCCTCCTCCTCTTCCTCTTCCTCTTCCTCTTCATCCTCATCATCACTCCTCACATCCTGGATGTTCTAGAGAAAGGAAAGAATGGACTGTAAGTGACAACCTTCCAGAAAGAGTCTTGAGTGAATACAAAAACTCAAATCCCAAACACAGAAAGAAAACCCAATAATCAAAAGCCAAATATTCTAAAAATAAATAAATAAATAATAAAAAATAAAAAAAATAAAAAAATAAAAAAATAATAATTAAAAAAATAATAATAAAAAAACAAATATTCACCAAGGTAGACTATATCACAGGTCACAAAAGAAATCTCAACAAACTTAAAGAATTGAAATTATGCAAAGTATATTTCAAATCATAATGGAATTAATCTAGAAAAATATAAAAAATAGAAAAATCTCAAAACAGTTGGAAATTAAACAACACACATTTGAAAATGGATCAAAGTGTAAGTCACATGGGATATTGGAAATATTTTTTGCTAAAATGAAAATATAGTATATCAAAATTTGTCAAATGTAGCTAAAATGGTGCTTATAAGGAAGTTTATAGCATCATATGCTTATATTAGAAAAGAAGAAAAGTCTCAAATAATTTGAGCTTCTATGTTAAGAAACTAGAAAAAAGAAAAGCAAAGTAAACCCAAAGCAAGTAAAAGGGTAGAAGGAAATAGTAAAGAAATCAATGACATTGAAACAGGAAAAACAACAGAGAAAAGTAATAAAACCAAAAGCTGATTCTTTGACAGATCCGTAAAATTGATAAATCACTAGTAAAATTGACAAAGAAAAGGAGAGAGAAGGCACAACTTTCCAGGAAATAAAGAGGAGATTTGACTATCGATACTATAGATATTACAAAAATAATAAAATACATGAACAATATTATGCACAATATTATGAACAATATTGATTGTTATGAATATTATGAACAATAATATGAACATATTATGAACAATATTATTATACATGTATTTGAAGACTTAGATAAAATGTATCAATTCCTCAAAAACTACAGCCTACAAAATTCACCCAAGATGGCATAGATAACCCAAATAGTCATATAACCATGAAAGAAATTAAACTAGTTAAAAATCTGGAAAAACATCATCAGGCTCAGAACTTTTCACTGGCAAATTCTATGAAACATATAAAGAAGAGATAAGACCAAATTTCCACAATTTCTTCCATTAGATAGGAAGCAGAATATGTCCCAGTTTATTTTATGAGGCCAGAATTATCTTGATACCAAGATCAGAAAAAGACAATAGAAGAAAAAAAAACAACTACTACAGGCCAATATTTCTAATAAATATACACATAAAAATACCTCAACAAAATAGCCCCAAATGGCCCAAATCAAAACCATTAATAAAAATAATAATATATCACAATGAAGTGGGATTAGTCCCAATAATGCCAGGCTGGTTCAATATTTAAAATTCAATGAAATATAATCCATCCTCTCAATAACCTAAAGAAAGGAAAAATATACAATTATATTAGTTGAGGCTGAAAAATCATGAAAAATTCTACATCCACTCATGATTAAAAGAAAATCAGCAAAGAAGAAATAGAAGCTAACATCATACTTACTGATGAATGACTGAATGCTATTCCCCTAAGATTAGGAACAAAGCAATAATATCTACTTTTACCACTCCTATGCAACATTGCATTGGAAGTTCTAGTCAAGGTAATAAGATGAGAAAAAGAAATAGAAGCCATACAGATTGGAATGAAAGAAATAAAAGTATCCCTATTTGAAGATGACATGATTATCTATGTAGAAAACCCCAAAGAATCTCCTGAAAGCATAAATAAATAAATAATAAAGAATCTCCTGAAAGCTCCTAACATTCATAAGTGAGGTCACTACAAAGTTGCAAGATACAGGGTCAATACACAAAATCACACACACACACACACACACACACACACACACATACACACAATCTTGATTTCTAAACACTAATGTAGTTGGCTGAAAAAATGTCCTCAAGGATACTAGGTCCTAATCCCTAAAACTTGTGAATGTTATCAGATATGGTAAAGTTTTTGCAGGTAGCATTAAGTTAAGGATCTTGAGAAGATTATCCTGGGTAATACAAGTATGCCCTATGGCCATCCCAAGCATCTTTATAAGAGATACAATGGGAAATTCAACACAGAGAAGAGGCAATGTGAAGATGGATGTAGAGTGGTTATGAGTAAGGAATGCTGGCAGCCACCCAAAGTTGGAAAAGGCAAAGAACATATTTCCCCTACAGCTTCTGGAGGGAGCACAGACTTGCCATATCTTGGCTTCAGCTCAAATCTGATTATAGACTTCTGACCTCCAGAACTGTAAGAGAATAAATTTGTTGTTCTAAACTACCAAGTTTGTGGTATTTTGTTACAGTAGCCACAGGAAACTAACATGACTAGAAATGCATAACTAAAAACTGAAATTAAGAAATCTGTAATATTTACAATAGTTTTAAAAAATAAAATACTTAGGTATAAATCTAACAAAGCATGTATAAGATCTGTATGTTAAACTTACAAAACTGATGAAAGAAAGCAAAGATCTAAATAATTAGGGTGACATACTATGTTCATGGATTAGAAGGTTAAACACAGTAAAAAATGTTAATTATCCCCAAATTGATCTACAGATTCCACATAATACCAGTTAAAATATCAGCAAGATTTCTTGTACATAGAGACAAGTTGATTCCAAAAATTATTTGGAAAGGCAAAAACAAAAACAAAAACAAAACAACACAAACCAAATCAACCAACCAAACAAAAAAACCCAACCAAACAAACCAGAATAGCTAAATCAATCTTGACAAGAATAAAATTGGAGGACTCCAACTACCCCAATTTAAAACTTACTATAAAGTTATAGTAATCAAAACTGGGTGATATTAGCAAAAGGATAAGAACATAGATCAATGGAACTGCATAGGGAATCTAGAAATAGACCCACATAAATAAAGCCAATTGAGTTTTGACAAAGATGCAAAAGTGATTCAATGGAGAGAGAATACTGTTTTCAACAAATGGTGTTGGAACAGTTAGAAATCCAGAGGCAAAAAAATAAACTTCAAACTAAATGTCATACCTTATA
The DNA here is from genome assembly GCF_018345385.1 of Vulpes lagopus. NCBI lineage: Eukaryota > Metazoa > Chordata > Mammalia > Carnivora > Canidae > Vulpes > Vulpes lagopus. Next base: position 100,705,107 of record NC_054827.1, on the reverse strand, counting down.
CAAAAGCCAACTCAAAATGGGTTATAGATCTAACATACAATATGAGAACTATAAAACTTTGAGAAAAACCCATAACTTGGGTTGGGTGAGAAGTACCTAGATGTGGCACAAAAAACAAACTCCATTAAAAGAAAATGAATAAACTGGATTTCACCTAAATAACCTTAATATTATAAAAGATACTATTCAGCAGCACCTGGGTGGCTCTGTGGTTGAGCATCTGCCTTTGGCTCAGGTCATGATCCTGGGGTCATGGGATCAAATTCTGCATTGGGCTCCCTGCAGAAAGCCTGCTTCTCCCTCTGCCTATGTCTCTGCCTCTCTCTCTGTGTCTCTCATAAATAAATAAATAAATAAATAAATAAATAAATAAATAAATAAAATCTTTTTTTTTTAAAAGATACTATTCAGAGAATAAAAGGACAAGGTGTAAACAAGGGGATAGTATTTGGCAACTGCATAGCTGACATGTATGCATAATAAAGAACTCTCAAAACTCAACAATAAGAAATAAGCCAATTGAAAAATGGGCAAAATATATAAAAATAAGCATTTCCTCAAAGAGGACACAGGATATCAAATAAGCATATGAAAAGACGTTCAACACCATCAGCTATTAGGAAAATGCAAATTAAAGCCATCATGAAATACATCTATAAACCCATTAGAATAGCTGAAATGAAAAAATACTGACAATAGGGATCCCTGGGTGGCGCAGCAGTTTGGCGCCTGCCTTTGGCCCAGGGCTCCATCCTGGAGACCCGGGATCGAATCCCACATTGGGCTCCTGGTGCATGGAGCCTGCTTCTCCCTCTGCCTGTGTCTCTGCCTCTCTCTCTCTGTGACTATCATAAATAAATAAAAATTAAAAAAAAAATACTGACAATAGCAAGTGCCGACAAGGATGTGGAGTGGCTGAAAGGAAATCTTACATGTTGCTGATGGAAATGCAAAATGGGGATCCCTGGGTGGCGCAGCAGTTTGGCGCCTGCCTTCAGCCCAGGGCGCGATCCTGGAGACTCGGGATCGAATCCCACGTCGGGCTCTCAGTGCATGGAGCCTGCTTCTCCCTCTGCCTATGTCTCTGCCTCTCTCTCTCTCTGTGTGACTATCATAAATAAATAAAAATTAAAAAAAAAAAAAAAAGAAATGCAAAATGGTACAGACAACTCTGGAAAATAGTTTGATAGTTGCTTATAAAGTAAAACATACATTTACGCATATGTCAACAATCCCGCTTCTGACTATCTATCCTAGAAAAATGAACACTATGTTCATTTTACATTGTGTTCATTTAAACATAAAACAAATGTTTATAATGTCTCTATTCATAATTGTCAAATCTGGAAGCAACCCAAATGTTTTTCAATCAGCAAATGGATAAACGGTGGTACATGTGGACAATAAGATACTACTATCTACCAGTAAAAAAGAACAAAATGTTGACATTTACAAGCTGGGAAAATCTCAAAGGCATCATGCTGAGTGAAAAAAAAAATTGGTTTCCAGAGGATACCTACTATATGACATGCTAATGTCATTTACATGCTCTTCTTGAAAAGACAGCCTACAGGGATGGAGAGGGATCCCAGGAACAAGGGTGGAGGAAGGAGTGGTTTGGGGTGCAGGACTCATCCCGTATACTAATTATGGTGATGGCTACATAAATCTATCCCTGTGTTAAATTTCATAGAACTTTATGCCAATGGAAAAAAAGTCAATTTTACTGATGATGTTTAAAAATCAAACTTAGAAAGAAAGCAAATAGTGTGGTTTTTCTCAATGAACATTTGCTAAGTAAAGTACCATTCATGTAGGCCTTTTGGCTGTCCAGAAGTCTCTACTGTTGGTAATTAGGATGTTTCCTGTTTTCTTTATGCAGGAACTCCTTCCAGGACAGTTCATGAAGAGGTATGGGTTCCTCTTCTTCCCTCATGGTATTCTCAAAGAAATTCTGTGAGGGGAAACTCCCAGAAGAATGACATGGCCCCTGAGGAAGGGAGGTGAAATTGCTACAGATCAAGCTTCATTAAAAAAGATAAAAGGTGATGTGGATTACTAGAACAATACTGAGTACTCAGGCTCTGGGCAAGGCCAGTGTCAGACATGACCCCACACCCTTAAAACTGGCTCACAAACACCTTTATCAAACCCAGACAAGAAAAGAAAATTCTGATTATAGACTTCTGACCTCCAGAACTGTAAGAGAATAAATTTGTTGTTCTAAACTACCTAGTTTGTGGTATTTTGTTACAGTAGCCACAGGAAACTAACATGACTAGTAATGCCTGACTAAAAACTGAAATTTAGAAATCTGTAATATTTACAATAGTTTTAAAAAATAAAATGCTTAGGTATAAATCTAACAAAGCATGTATAAGATCTGTATACATGGAGGATGGAGACTGGTTCTTGACAACCCATCTTTTAAGATGTCAGCCAAAGCCAGATGAGTTACTTTCTCCTTCTGTGACCTACAGACCAAACCTGACCACCTCCGGGTATATGTAACCAAACACCTCCTCTGTGTACAATCTTGATGCCAAACATGGCTCTTGAAAAACCCAACATACACACGCACTGCTGCCTTAACCCCAGAAATGTAATGTCACAGGCTTGTCTCTGTACGATTTGCTCTTCTCCACAACAACACAGAAAGGGTCTCAAAATCAACAAAGCTCACTGTAAACGTTGAGGAATCAACTTGGTGTCTCAACAGCTAACATGTAATGGAGAAAGTCAGATGGGGTCCTTCAGGGAGCGGCCATGGTTGGCTGACTACTGCTTTCATGGACCATGCCCTTTGGGTCTCTTTTTTCTTCTTCCAAAGATTTTTGTTAGGGAACAAGGGGGTAATTTGAGTCAGAACAAAGAAAGTAATTCATCTCCAGAAAAACAGACTAGTATCTATTGGCCTGTCTCTCCAGAACTTAAGGAACTTCTTCAACTGAGACATAAACTGGCCCTCAAGGATGCTCCCCATCATGCCAAGCCACATCTCCACACCTTCACCTCTAGGAAAGGGTCCTGGACCATATGCAGCCTTCCAGTAATTAATGGCATCTAATGGTCATAAAAGTTGGGGAGCATTACTAACTTTCAGGAATCAGTGGCTAGGGATATTGGCCATGCCATAGCATGCATGACATCCCAGTGTCCTGCTGGACCTCTGTGTAAGTGAAACCCTGTTTATGACTATCCAAGCCTGGAACCTAATGCTATTTTACATTCAAGCACAGTAATTCTTGCCTGGTTTTAATATAGTCTCAATTTTCCAGGAATGCAGCTACGTAAACAATTCAAAGGAAGGCTACCCCTTGTTTTGTTCGGAGCTTCACAATTTCAGGAAATCATCACAGATGACAGACAATAATACCAGTGGCAATTGCATCCCCAGTACAAAATAGCTGTGTCGGTCTGTGCTTACAGCTGGCCCGGTTATGTGGAGTCTCCACACAAGCAAGCACAGCATCTGTCAACCTCAGTATGTTCCTGAATGTGATCTTGCACACGTATTAACACGTGAAATGGAGATCTTATCAGAAATGCCTTTCATTATATTCCTTGTCTACTACAATTATGGCATTCTATTGCTTTTTGAAATTGTGATTATAGTTCGGTTATACCACCCAGGAATTTAATTTCAGGCTAGTGAAGGCGGCATGGGTCTGACAGGATTGAGAACCATGGCCCTAGATGATGGATCCAGCTCAGAAAGGATTTTCAGATAGTAAGACTTTGTTAGATGGACATGTAGGTGGTTACACATCACGCAAGCTTACATAATGTAAATTGGAAATTGCGTGGTATTCAAATATTGATAAAACCTCATATTATATTGATAAAACCTCATATTATATTCAATGTGCCATCTATAATAAAACCATAACAGCAATGAAAACTTTAAAGGGATTTTTTTTTTCATTGCTCTAAAAATTCTCAGTGCTCTACCTATTCACCCTTCCCTCTCTCCCAGCCCCTGGTGACCACTGATCTTTTTACTGTCTCATAGCTTTCTCTTCTCCAGAATGTCATATGGTTGCAATTGTAGAGAATCCGAGTATATGGTCTTCTAAGTCTCTCACTTAGTTATATGTATTAAGTTTCCTCCATGTCTTTTCATGGCTTATGAGTTCATTTCTTTTTATTGATAAAGAATATTCCATTGTCTGGAGGCAACACAGTTTATGTGTATATTCACCTACTGGAGGACATCTTGGTTGCTTCCAAGTTTGGGCAATTGTGGATAAAGCTGCTGTAGACACTCATATTATACATATCCACATGTTGGGCGCTAGCCTAAGGAGTTAGTATGAATAATAACATTCCCTCCTCGCAGTAACCCTAGGACACAGGAGCCACTCTCTTTATTTTAAAAGAGAGGAAATGGAAGCTCAGAGCTCAGCCTTACAAGTCCACACAGCTAAGAAAGGCAAACAGGAGGAGAATCCTACTCGAAGCTTAGAAACTGAACCACAGTGCTTTACAGACCCCTACTGGAGTCATTTGCACAAACACTTGAGACAGGGCACCCAGGAAGCAGACACTCAGTTCTGTTTGAGGTCAGTTCTCCATATAAGAAAGCTCCCTCTCCCTTCCTGTTGAGCAGAGCACCAGCACCTCACCCTGTTTTGACTCTGCCCTTGGAAACAGCAGGACTGACTTTGAAGCATACAATCTGAAATAATGAAAATAATCCCTAATTACTTATTTTTACTATGTGAAACAAATACCAACATATTTTATTTTGTTCTGTGTCATTGCAACAATGATGGTTGGAAACTGACTGGTGACCTACTGATCTGCCACCCACAGTTTGAAAAATATTGGCTTTGGGTATGCCAGAAAAAAATGAGGCTTTTTTACATAGCCCAAATCAGACAAGTTTATGATATGAGCCATAATCCACATCCTGCAAAGCACCTTTTCACAACTCCAAGCCTTTCCCAGTAATGACAACACTTAACAGAAATCAAAAACAAGTCAAGCTTGCTCTAGTGGAACAAAGAATTAAATACTTGCTAAAGGTCAAGCCACCATGTTTTCTGGAACACTACCTGTCTGCTTTGATGGAGTGCCAAGACTTTGCTTCCACAGCAGCAGTGAGTCCCTCTCTTGGAATCAGCCAGTTTCTTTTCTTGCAATGCCCTTCCCTCAGACTGTTCTCTGAACACCAGCCCTGCTCCTTCCCCACTTTTAATTGTCAATGGGCTGCTAGAACTTGTCTACCAAATGTTGACCTAAACCCTCCTACAAATTGTTAAAGTCCAAAGAAAATGCAGGCATAAAGAAGGATCCAGAACCTTCTTTGAAGAGTGAATTGGATCTGGGCTTCAGCAGCCAAAGGGCTGTAGCTATTTATTTGGCTCAGTTCTCACACTTGTCAAAGCAAATCAAAGCTCACCTATTTACCATGATCTGCCCAACTGAGCCTCCCCTCAGTGAAGATTTCAGCAGCTGCCATTACAGAGAACACATTACTATTTGACAAGTAATAACATTCTTCTAGATAACGTTCTTCTAGAATTAGCAAAGATATCTAGCGTGCAAGTGAACTTTTCCCAGATATGATCGGGGCCCTCTAGAACATATTATTCATGATATTATTCATTCCACAATTGCAGTGGATGAATATAATGTTTTTGCAAAGTCTTTTAACAGGCCCCTTCTCACCTGGCAACAACCTTTAGTGAAAAGAATGAAGAACAAGTTATTCAGGTAGGAGAGACCTCGTCACAAGTTGTAACCGGGCTTTGGAGCCCCCACATCACTAAAAGCATCAATATTGGCAAATGTTATCTGTCTGGCACTCCAAGAGGGCAGAGAAGATATGTGTTCAGAGGATTGGTTGGAATCACAGTCACTGTGGCAATCAGCCTCCCCTACATGGGGAGAAATAGGAAACCTTGAAATGGGGATCAAAACAGCCTTCTTTAATTAAAGTTATGCTGAAGTCAAAACACCCCTTTGAAGGGCAGGTTCTAGGAGAGAAGGCATACAGCTGAACTGACCCACATTCAAAGACTCAAGCCTCCAAGAACTGGAATACCGCGAAAGCAATGCACACACTTCCAGCTTCTGCTAGTTCTCCTTTTCTTTTGGGGAACTCATAAAAAAATGCTTGAACCTATAATATCACATGACAATTGCTTTCGTTGGTGTCAAATTCTTGGACACAGAAGACCAGGACCAAGACTACAGCCCTTGCTCCTATAATCCTGAGTATAAGTCAAAGGAGTACCTAGTCTTTTAGGTTCTGTGGAGTTTGGATCCAAGGTGCTGAAAACATGACCTAAGATTGGCTTATTCATGATTTCCAATTTTTGTGACTGGGCTGTATACGCAGAAAGTTTCCCTTTGAATTTCAGAGCCAGACTCAAAAGGTGCTTTTGAAACTGCCCCAATTCACCAGTGTAAACTAGAATACAGATGATCCATGAACAACATGGGGCTTAGGGACACTGACCCCTGCACAGTTAAAAATCCACATATAACTTTTGACTCACCAAAAATTTAACTACTAATAGCCTATTGACTGGAAACATTATCAGTAACATGGACATTTGACTAAAATATATTTTATTTGTTATATGTATTATATACCGTATTCTTACAATAAAGTAAGCTTGAGAAAAGAAATATTAAGAAAATTATAAGCAAGATAAAATACACTTACAAAACTGCACTGCTCAAACCCATATTGCATAAGTATCAACTGTATATTCTGTTTTCCACTGATGGCTTTTTTTCATTTTATCAATCTGCTATCAATCTACCTAATTTCCTTAAGAAATGGATTCATTTTGCTAAGGCTTACAGGTTTTTAAAATTGAGCTTCTAAGAGAAAAAGCCAATTTCAGAGCTAGGTGGATTCCAGAGAATTTCTTGTTAAACATGTTCATTTTGCAGGTGAAATAAAAGCTACAGGACTGTGTCCCATCCAGCTGATTGACAGAGCTTAGTGGCAGCAGAGCTCAGATCACCCTGCATGGCTCTTGATAAAAATGCAGTTTTCTTTCATATTCTCTGTATTACCTAAAAATTAATTAAAATGTACCAGACTCTGTGGTAATCATCAAATTGTGATGGATGTAGAAAATGATTGGATTTCATAAATGTAATTTGCTTTGGGGATTAAAACCATTAAAATTAGTGCATTCTCCAAATTGCCACATATTGTGTCCTTTGGAAATGGCTTTAAATACTACATGCTTGGAAATGTTATTAACAACACTAACAAGGCAAAGATGCAAAATGATTTTGAAAAAAAAAAAAAAGAAAGAAACCACTAGGATTTAGGTAAGCAATGCTTAAGAAATAACCAAGGCAAGGCAGAGGATTAAATATATAGCCTAGGGGCACCTGCGTGGTTTAGTCTGTTAAAGGTACAACTCTTGATTTTAGCTCAGGTCATGATCTCAGGGTTGTGAGATCAAGCCCCGTCAGGCTCCTCACTGGACCTGGAGTCTACTTAAGATTCTCTCTCTCCTTCTCCCTCGGCCTTTCCCACTCATCCCCCTACACCCCACCCCCCACTTTCTCTCTCTCTCTCTCAAAAAAAAGTATATAGCCCAGAAAACGTATATTAAAGTTGAAATGTTAAAGTTTGTTTCAATATTAGCATCCAAGAAAGAACTCATATACTCCAGTAAGAAGGGGAAAAGTCCAATGTCACAGAAAAGCAGGCAAGGATATGAAGAGGCAATTCACAGAGGAGGCAACGTTACTGACAAACTATACAAAATGCTCAATCTCAGTAACCAGGAAAGCACAAACTAACATGAGATAAAATCTCACATTCTTCAAATATTGAATTTTGTAAATATTCAAAAATATTTGAATATGAAATATTTCAATATGTAAATATTGAAAAGTCTGATAAAATCAAAAGTTAGTGAGGATGTGGGGAAAGAGGAACTTTCATACACTTGGCTTGAGGAATCATTTGGCAGCATCCAGTAAACTTAACTTGGGAATCCTATCGAGAAACTCTCACATATGTTCCCAAGGAGACAGATATAAGAATGCTTATGGTAGAATTTCCTGAAAATGGGAGGATAAACACAGAGTGTGGAATATCTGATTGGTGGAATACTATACAGGAGTTAAATGAATTGGTCTACAGAGTTACACATATGGGTGTGAATGTTATGAATGAAGAAAACAAGTCACACAATTATATACACTAGATCATAGTATTCATGTAAAGTTTAAAAATAAAGCAATACTCTAATGTTTGTGGTTAAACCCAAGCATAATAAGTATATAAAAGCATGAGTGGAAGGATGTAGCTTCTGTGGTTCTCTTGGCAGATGGAGAGAGGGAGAGAGGGGAATGGGATGGGGTGGGATGTGCCGAGATATATAGCTTTCTTCCTAGTTTCTCTTAGGTGATTTCATCTAGCTCATGGTAGGCACTTGTGTCTATTTGATGAGAGAATGAATGAATGAATCTACCTCCACAACATTAAATCCCACCTAAATGAAAGTGACTCCCACATTTTTTTAGATTTACTTATGAGAGAGAGAGAAAGAGAGAGAGAGAGAGAGAGAAAGAAAGAAAGAAAGAAAGAAAGAAAGAAAGAAAGAAGAAAGAAGAGAGAAAGAAAGAAAGAACGAACTGGGGGAAGGGCAGAGAGAGAGAAGCAGAGAAAGAATCCCAGGCAGACTGTATGCTGAGCAAGGAACCTGATGCAGGGCTTGATCTTACGACCCTGAAGTCATGACCTGAGCTGAAACCAAGAGTTGGATGCTCAATCGATTGAGGCACCCAGGTGCCCTATGACTCCCAAATATATACTCCAGTGTGGACCTCTCCCTGACTTCAAATAATAATAACTAGACAATCTCCTCTCAGCTGCCTAACTGTCCCATCAAATGCTAGTCTCCTCTTCACCACTTTTCTCCAGTCTTCAATATTCCAGCAAATGGCACTTCCATTCATTCAGCTACTCCAGGTGAAAACCTCGAGATAATCTTCAGCTCTGCCCTGTATGGGAGACCTTGCTTCCCAGCCCAACACACTCAGTGGGGCTCCTTGATACAGACTTCTGCTTTTGTCTGCAACAACTTCCAAACTGCATCAAATCTCTGTGGCCAGGATCTAGATTGTGCGCTGGCTTGGCCCACGGGCCAGCCACCACCTATGACGTCAGAGCACTGAAACACAGAAGTCAGCCAGGCTATGCTGCATAGGCTCACCTCCTGAGCCTATGCACACACAACTTCCCACTCAGCGCACAGGTGTGGGTCCCCAGAGCTCCTTGCTGACCTGGAGTGCTCTGTAGCAGGACTCTTCATAGTTCTTGTGGGACAGTGCCATCTTCTTGGCTCAGAGGAACCACATTGCCATTGTTGGCGAGATTTCTGAATAAGGAAAATGCACAAAAAGTTCTCCCCTGCGCTTTTCTAGTGGGAGACAAAATATGATTTGTTCTTAGACAACCTCAGTCCATCAGCCCACATCCAAAAGGGAATACAGAACATTATCACGGCCCCTTGCTGGGCAGCTAGTGTACAGTGGCAACTACCCTACCCTGGAGTTTCCCAACTGGCACGCCAGGGAAAGCTGAAAATATGCAGAGACATTGATTCCTTCAACTCTTGGAGCAGCTACCAGAGCCTTAGGCTCCTCTTTCTTTGGACAGTTGCATCGGTTTCCCCAGCCTGCTGTCCTAGCATCGGTATCTCCATGCCCAGAGGGGAAGAAGGTGTGGAAGGGCTGAAAGGAGCTGAAAGAAATGTTTCAATACCTAGCAACCTGGCAAGATTTCCTCCTCAGTGTGGTGCCTTGAGCCAGAGTTGGGAAGTTGTGTGGCTCAAACTTGGATTCTCTGATTCTAGGGGAGAGGAAGGTGTGTGTGAAGGGTAGAAGGTGAGAATTAGCTGCCTCCAGGACATGAATGGTTCTGTTGCTTAGACCCAACACTCAATGAGGTTTAGAGGTGAAGAAATGATGAAAGAAAAAGGGTCACTAAGTGAATGAGAACAAACCAAGAATGACTGTTTGGCACAGTCAACCCTCCCTCATCCACTGTGCTCTGTACATGACCACAAAGGAATTGGAAAGTCGTGGTGTTCTAAACATTGTCTTCTCCCAGTTTCAACTGAACAACAAGCCACAATCTCATTCTCTCAATTCATCAGAACTTTTCAAATGCAGTTGCCTGATTTCAAAAGGAAATGGCTGGCAACCACTTGCAATCATCACTTGAGTAATTTTAAGCTGCCAATATTTACATCTGAAGAAATGCTACCCAGCTAATTATGCAGAGCTTGGCTTCTCAAGAAATGGTGTGTTTGGCTCTTCCTACATAACCCAACTTCCCTCTGTATAGAATGACACTGGCAAGTGAGAAAGCAAGGAATAATTTGAGAGCAACACCAACCACAAAGTGGAATCAACCAAAAGAGAAAGAAGTTCATTCATTCATTCCAGGGACCTCAGCCTGGGCACTCTTGACATGGTAGACCAGGCAATTTTTGTGTGAGGACTGTTCTACTTACTTAGGAGGGTTAACAGTACATATCCTTAGTCTCATCCACTAGATGCAATTGTGACATCAGAAGCATCTCTGGAGATTGCCAAATGTCCCTGGAGGGCAAAATCACCCCACTGGAGAATCACTGGTTCAAAAAAATATTTCTTGAGTCCCCATGCATTGTGCAAAAGCATGAGGGACATAATAGTGTTTATCTTCATATAGCTTATAGTCTACTGTGAGAGCCAAACCCCAAGAGCTCAAACATATAACAATAAATATATAACTACACATTTATAAATGTTATGAAATAGAGAATACTGCGATGTGTAAATTGGGGATCTCACTTAGATGGGGTGACATTAGAAAGCCATGCTAAGGAAATGGAACTCAAAGGTTGTAACCTGAAGGGGTGGTGAGGGAAGAGTAGAATAAAGAACATTTCAAGAAGAAACAGTATCAAGAAGAAGAAACAGTAGGTGCAAAGGGCCTGAGATGGGGGAAAGTCTTGGCATGCTTAGGGATCAGAAAGGCCAATGCAGGTGAAGCATAGTAAGAAAGATACAGCACGTCCTAAGATGAAGTCAGGGAGTTAGCATGGACCAGATTAGTGATTTCACAGGTCAAGGGAGTTCTGTTTTACCTTAAAGTCCAACCAGAAACCATAGTGCAGCACTGTTTGAGATATGGGGAGCATATCAGTGTCCAAAACAGACAAGGTTTCTATACTCAGAAAACATCTCCTCTCATGGAGGAGCGGGTGTATATATAACAGCATCTGCTATTGCTGTGTGTAAGTGGTGGGAGGGAATTCAGAGTGGCCAGAGGTGGAGCCTCTGGAGGCTGTGGTCATAGCGCAGGGGACAAGTGCCAGTGGCATGGATTGGAGGGGGGAGCATTGGTATTACATAAGAAAGAACAATGCCTTAAGCCCTCCAGGTTTGGAAGGGACATTTAAGCTCCTCTGATCTAGTTTCTTTTGATGCTGATATATATATACCTTTCTTGATAACCCAAGCAAAAGACAAGCACATTCCTGTCTGTACATCTCCAGTAATTATATAATTGTTCAAGAGGAGTCTGTGTACTTCCTTCAAACATTGGTCAGTTTTTTGAACATTTAAAGACAGTTAAATACTCTTCAAGCTAAATATTCCCATTTCCTTCCACTGATCCTCATATGATACAACATCAGAACCCCTCTCTGTGCTGTGTATTTCAGAGAACATCCTTCCAACCATAGCTATCAGCCTGCATTGTACTATGTGTGTAACACAATCAGCACCACCCAATTCATACATGACTTAACTACTTTCATCTCCACCAAAAAGGTGGAGAGTGCTAACAATAAACTTAAGGTCAAACCCTAATACCCTAATATCTACACTTTGGGCTTTATTTTTTTGTGTACTTTTTTTCTTATGTTTTAAGATTCCAGAATATGTAAATCTTTATCAATTAATCATGATTTCCCTGTTAATGAGGGCCAATATATCTGGCCCTGGTCTGTATTCCTAAAAACTGATTGCAAGGATTACCAAACAAAACAAATGTTGACAACGAAGAAAAAGCATAGTAATGCTAATAAGATAAAATGCTCATTTCAAATAAAGGAATAATCCCTGCCACAGCACTTCCGTACACCTCTGGGGAAGACATAAGCAGTTATGGTTTCAAAAAAATTATAGAGCTGTGTTTTTGAAATGCCTTAAAAGGAAATTCCGTGCTTGGGATTCTGTGCTTCTACATTAATGTCAAAAGCCCAGGAGGTCATGAATGACTCATAATGTCCCACTGCTTTCTGAATGGCTCCACATCTAAATCCACAGTTGGCAATGAAACAAAGGACAATATAATAAGCATTTTATGCTGTTTTGAAAGCAAACTTTTAGCTTTCACTGTATGAAAAGAAAAAGAAGTGCATTCAGAGAGTTCAATTTTCTGAACTACTACCAGCATACATTCCTTTTTGTTATATTAGTTCTTATTATCCAAGCTGACAAGGCCACAGAAAAAAACAATTGAGTTTTTCCTCTTTTCTCAAAGAGGTTACATTAAATTTAAATTGAATTCTATCAAACTTGGCTACATATGGACATTTCCCTTTAGTCACCTGGCTCTGAATTTTCTAGACCAGTGCTTCTCAAACTTTAATATGCATATAAATCACTTAGAGTTCTTGATGAAAATACAGACTCTCATTCAGAAGGTCTCTGGTGGAACCTGAGCTGCTACATTTCTAACCAGCTCTAGGTGATGCCTGGGCTGACAGTCCGGGACCACTGTGGTTAGCAAGCTGTTTCTTAGGCTACAGCCCCTCCCTAGATTGCTTCTCTCTATAAAAAGAAGTTGAAGCAAAGGGTTGCCTAAGGATCTTTCCAGTTTTAAAATTCCATGATTTCAACTATTTTTTATTTCTTTAATATCTATATGTCATGAGTCCTTTTAGTCCAGAAAGGGAATAGAAAATTAGCAGCATGTCTCACTTCCTATAACAGATGGTTGTTTAAAAATAATTAGTAAATCATCCTATAAAATGAGTCATGCCTTTACATCTCCAGAGAAATGTACTATTTAAAGAATTCTGGTTTTCTACAAAGGAAATGATCTCTAAGTGTTTGTTTCAACAGTCTGAATTTTCTTTTGTAAGGACTTTTTAGCATTAACACCTATGTCACATGAAAATCTATTGTTCTTGTTAAAATTTGCAAGATGGGAGTATTAGTTGAGGTCAGGTCTACAAACTCCACACATGTGGGAAAGAATGCAGCTAACTCTGCTTTTTAGAAAGCAAACCCAAGAAATGGAGAGCCATCCATGGACACTGGTCCAGTAGTGGAGAACACACACACACACACACACACACACACACACACACGTGGTCTTCTCTATTTCTAGTGGGTCTCAAGCTGAAAGGCAGATCAGAATGACACACTTCAGGGGAAGTATCCTATCAAAAATTCCAATGTCTGGGTCCTGTCTCCATAAATTCTGATTAACTGATCTGAGTTAGGACCTGGCCATGAGTATCTTTCTTTAAGGCTCTACAGGCCATTCTAGTCAGGTGTAATCAACATAGCTAATGCGTAACCAGTTGATTTTAAATAAAAAGTAGGAATCCTGGGAGATCCTCTGGTTGGTGTGAGAGTATAACTCATTCTATATTTGCTTTACATGTGATCACAATCCTTACCTGATGAAAATGTATGTCAGGCAAAATAATAATGACTTTTTTCATGAGCTGGCTTATATAGAATACTTCTGAATTCCGTTTAGACAAAAGGTCCCCAGGAATGTTTATGCATCTTTCATCAAATGTCATGATTTCCCATTGGTAAAGCAAAAGGTTCAAATGATTGGTTGATTAAGTGAAGTTTAACAGGAAGGAATGTAACTTCCAACACAAATCACCACCATCCCCAAATGGAGGAAATGTGTCTTGGATCATGTGAAAAAGACCTAAAAGTTGTTATCAATTTTAAGCTCAGTATGAGTTAAGAGTATAATGTGACTACCAGCCACTCAAAACAAAACTAGGCTGAGTCAACAGAAGTAGAGTTTTCACAAAAAGAGACATCAGACCTGCTTTTGTATTAGACCGTATCTAGAAACTACTGCTTATTTAAAGGAAAATCTGGGTAAAATGAAATGAGAGAGGTAGGTGAAAAGACTCAACAGTATACCTTAGGACAAGGTATGGTTGAAAGAGTTGGAGATGTTTAACCCACAGAGCCATGGGGGTGGTGGCTGGGCATACAGTTGGTATCTAAGGGCTACCATGTGGTGCTGTACTGTTGTATGCAGCTTCCATAGTGAGACATCATCAGGATTACTCATGAGAATTAGGAAGAAGTCTATTCTTTTTAAAAATATTTTATTTATTTATTTGAGAGACAGAGAGACAGAGACAGAGACAGCAGAGTGAGAGAGAGAGCAAGAGCTGGGGGGGGGGAGTGTCAGAGGGAGAGGGAGAAGCAGGCTCCCCACTGGGAAGGGAGCCCAATGTAGGGCTCTATCCTAGCACCCTGATATCATGACCCAAGCCAAAGGCAAATGCCTAATGGACTGAGCCACCCAGGTGCCACGAAGAAATCTACTATTAAAAATATTTTAAACCCTTAAGTTTGCAAATGATTTACTTGAAGACTTCTGGGTTTGAAGAAAAATGGTAGCCTGAATCCACATTCTTCCTTCAGTCTCTAAAAACAAACACAGAATCAAACGCCCTCAATTTTCCTGAGGAACAGAGATCACTGTTCAGATTATCTATAAGAAGAAAATATATATACAGATTCTAATGAGCTCCCACAGCCCTCTATCTTGTGACTGGGAAAGCAAAGAAGGCAATGTTGGAAAAACAAGCAGGATGAGTGTGTTGACTTAGAAGAAGCACAGACAGGGGATCCCTGGGTGGCGCAGCGGTTTGGCGCCTGCCTTTGGCCCAGGGCGCGATCCTGGAGACCCGGGATCGAATCCCACGTCGGGCTCCCGGTGCATGGAGCCTGTTTCTCCCTCTGCCTATGTCTCTGCCTCTCTCTCTCTCTCTGTGTGACTATCATAAATAAATGAAAAATTAAAAAATATATTTAAAAAAAAAAGAAGAAGCACAGACAAAATCACCTCCATAAAGAGAGAAGGAAAACATAAATGCACAGGTTGGGACCTGGTAGTTTTTAGCCTTTGCTAAAGAAAAGAGGCCCCAAAGTGTGCCATATAGGAAGCTGCATCTTTTGGGAAGAGTCAGGTATTTAAAGATGTGGTACTTTGATATAAGCAATGAAGGGAAAGAAGAAAAGTAAGGATGTTGCAGAAGAGAAATAAGACAATAGGTTGGCTATCATCCTCCCTTGTTCAAAAACTGGAAGCCTTTCTTGAGTGGAAAAGGAAGGGTAGTGGGAAGAGCCAGCATGTTACAATTGAGTACAACATCAGGAACTCCATGAAAACAGATCCCATGTGAGAACAGATCCTACCACCTGACCCACATGTGGGGGAAGAGAAGTACACTTGCTATCTAGCATCAGGAGCTACAACATGCAATGTGGTAGGTACTTACCACATGTGGCATTTAGCATTTGAAATGTAGTCAGTCCAAACTGAGATGTGCTGTAAGTGTAAAATCCATACTGGATTTCAAAGACTTAGCATGAAAAAAAGGAATGAATGAATCTCATTAATAACGTTTTGTACTGATTGCTGAATCATCATATTAACCTTAAATAGGATTATAATCCTCCCCTGATTAAAATACATATCGGGCAAAATAGGCAAAATTGAAATGATAATATTTTGCTTCTATTGTGTTAAATATATTACTAAAATTAATGTCACCCATTTCTTACAAGTTTTTAAGTGACATTACTAGATAACCTAAAATTATATATGTGGCTCACATTATATTTTTATTAGGTAGCATTGACCTAGAGGGAAAGATCAGGAAAAAAGAAAGAAAAATCTAACAGTTATACTTGTGTGAAAATTAAACCGGCTCTCTCAGGAAGTGTATAAACTATTG
Organism: Vulpes lagopus; assembly: GCF_018345385.1. Taxonomy (NCBI): domain Eukaryota; kingdom Metazoa; phylum Chordata; class Mammalia; order Carnivora; family Canidae; genus Vulpes; species Vulpes lagopus. The sequence continues at coordinate 100,689,112 of NC_054827.1, read as the reverse complement.
CTATTTAGAAAATAAAATACTGCTTCTGGCAGTGACAACTGCTTCTGGCCAGGATGGAAAAACAGGGATTAGATTATCCTAGCATGTTAAAGAATTAGGAAGTGGGATAAAATATATATATATATATATACCCAACCAAACAATAGTTTTTAGACACTGTTCAATCTCAGGATCGTGATTCCTGAGAAAAGGAAAATGGAGGGGAGCCCTGCAACTGTCCTAGCAAACCATCTCACCATTTCTAAACTGAACCCCAGTGAAGAACCCACACAGAGCCCATGGTTCCCACTGAGTTGAGGGAACAGAAGTTGGAGTTCACCAAAGTGAAGCTGGTATTCGTGGGACAGAATGCTGGAGAGAAGGGAGACCTGCAGAAAGAGAGCTCCAGAGATCTTCATGGAATTCCCTTCAGTCTTTGACTGAGTCCTGACCCGGGCAATTGTGTCAGGAAACTACCAAAGGCCAGGGTAAGAATCACCAGAAAAAGTTGGCAAAACAACCCCAGGAGCTCATACTGTATTGGCAGCTTGCTGTCTTCTCACCAGCCGGAGTGACAGGAGCTCTGAGTATATGGACATCAGGGAGAATGCTAGGAAGGATTTCACTTAATTGCCATTGACCAAAGGCTATTCCGGGCTCACCCTAACAAAGCTTGAAAACAAGCCTTTGAAAGGATCAAACTCATTGCAAGCACCTTGATTGTGTACAAAAATAAAATACACTAGTTGTACCACATTAAAAAAAAAAACACTATTCAAAACAACAACAAACAAAAACCACTATCTAAAAGGACTACAACAAAATCCAGCATGCAATAATATAAAATTCAAAATATCTGGCATCTAATAAAAAATTACCAGATTTGCAAAGAAGTTGGAAAATATGGCATATAGCCAAGACAAAATTCAATGAAGAGATAAACAGACCCAAGATTATGAGAGATGATGGAATTAGCAAACAAAGATGTTAAAATAGCCATTATAAATATCCTCCATATATTCAAGGACGTAGAGAAAAACACAAACATACTAAGAAAAAAGGAAGATACCAAGAAAAGACTAATATGTAATTTATAGAGATAAACAATACAATATCTGAAATTAAAAAAAAAACACACTAACTAGATGGGATTAACTCTGATCAGACATCACAAAAGAAAAAAATCAAAGATTGTGAAGACATAGCAATAGTAATTAATCAAAATGAAACATAGAAAGGGGATGCCTGGGTGGCTCAGTCGGTTATGTTTGACTGTTGACTTCAGCTCAGGTGGTGATCTCAGGGTCTGGAGATTGAGCCCTGTGTTGGGCTCTGTCCTCAGTGGGGAGTCTGCTGGAGATTCTATCCCTCTCCCCTGGTCCTTCCCCTGCTCATGCGTGCACTCTCTCTCTCAAATAAATAAATAAATATTTTAAAAAATGAAGCATAGAAGGGAAATGAAAAGACTGAAAATGAGTAAAATATCATTGACTTGTGGTCCAACGAAATGGTAATTGAGGTCTCAGAAGAAGAAGACAGAAAAGGAATGAGAGAAGAAATTATGAAAAATTTGTTGAAATCTGAATTTTATCTTATCTAGAAACCTACAGGCTCAAGAAGCTCAACAAACTCTAAGCAGAATGGACATAAAAAAAATCTTATCAAGATACATCATGGTCAAATTGCTGAAAACCAGTGCTAATGAGAACAATTTTAAAGGGGCCAAAATACAAAAACATATTCATTTAGAGTAACATAGATAAAACAGACATCTTGCCAGAAAGCCAGAAGAAAATGGATCAGGGAGAAAAACAAACAAAAAACCCAGAAAAACAAACAACCCCCCCCCCCCAATCATCTAAACCCAGTAAAAATATATTTATTAAGTAAAGGAGAAAAAAAGAAAAAAAAAAAAAAAGAAACCCTGAGAGAATTAATCACCAGCATACCTGCACTAAAAGAAATGAGGGTCTTTGTGAAGGGAAAAGAAAAGAGAGAGAGCAAGAGATACCAGACAAATAATATTTATACAGAGGGATATAGAGAGCAAGAAATGATAAAAATAAAGGGAAATATATAAAACACCAACATGTTTTATCACTTTAGAAAATAATTGAATGTTTAAAGCAAAATAGCAATATATATGGCTTTTAGAATACATATAATTAATATTTGTATACAGTTGTATATTTTTATATCTAAATTTATGATATATATTATCGTATTTTATTAAAATGCACGACAACAATAGCACAAAGGACAGGAGTAAATAAATCTTGCAACAAAATGAAGCTTTTGCAAAAAGCAACCTATAAGCAATTCTGTGTCTGTGCTGGACACAAAAAGACACAAATTATCTCTACAGAGAGGGAAATGGAGGTAGGTACTGATAGGTGGTGAGTCTCAACCCGGGGGCCCTGCTTTTCCCGAGAACATCTCCAGATGTTTCCAGTTCTCACCACCAGGGGCGGGATGGCTACTAGCCTCTGGGATTGGGGAGAGCCAGGGACGCTGCCAAACTTCTGCAGCACACAGGACAGCTCCCAAAGCAGTCACTTGGCTCCAAAGGTCACCAGTGCTATTGCCGGAGGACCCTGAGACAGAGCCAGGCCTGCTGGTGGCATAGATGCCTCCAGAATACATGCAGCTCACCCATGGGGAAGGAAGGCAGGTCTGTGGGCTGGGGCCGCCTGGAGACACTGGGAACCAGGGGGGCCACCTTCTCCACGGGTGACTCAGAGCAAGCAGGGAAGGTACCCAGCGCTCCAGATGTGTCACCTCCAGTGCCTGGCCCCCAGTGACTTTCTGAAACCTCTCTGGAAGGCCCGGCCTGACCTGGAACCCCCGGGGCCAGAGTAGAGGCTGGGGGCTCAGGCTACAGCAGCCTCCCCACCTGCCCTCTCCAGGAACCAGAAGGTGGCCGACTTCTCCCCAGACACCTCAGCAACCTGTTTCAGTGCCTCCTGGTAGGGCTGTGGCTCAATGACCCATTTCCTACAGCTCAGAACTTGTGGCATAAGAGAAACCGTGTCTTGGGCGTGAGGGGGGAGCAGGAAATAACTGGAACAGAGACCAACTAGGGAGACTGCGGAATATTGCGGAATATTTAGTTCAATGGTTAGAGAACCATCCTGTTCACATTAGCATGTTATCCTTCCCCCAACACTCTAAGGGAGTAGGGCAGCTATTGACCCCAATGAGAAAACCAAGGGTAAAGAATAAATAAATGATTTCCCCAAGGCCTCATGGCTAAGCACTTGGAGTCTGTGCCCTCTGTTGCCTGGTCTGCTCCCTACACAGGGACACGCAGACTCCTTGTGGGGACAGGTGTCAGGTCCCGGATCAGTCAGGCAGAGATGGGAGGCCCTTCAGGACCACGGCTCAGATCCCCCAGCCCTGGGAGGCCTTCTCTGGTCCTATCCTTGGTTGAAGGGAGCTGCCTCACTCAGAGTTACACCCCCTTCCCAGAGGGCAGCTGCATCCTGTGACATGCTCATGTCAGGGTACAGAGGTCCAGCCCCTTTGCCACAACTGGAAACCCCTGAAGGGCCACCCAGCTCTAGGGCTCTGCTGGGCTGGCTGAGGACTTTGTTATAAACGCACCACAGTTTTACTTCTCCCTCTGCCCCAGCCTCCTTCACCCCCTCACAAATGTGGACCTCTAGGGTACCCCTTAAATCCTCTTGTGCGCATGCACACACACACTCACAATTGATAAGGGGAGGGATGCCTGGGCGGCTCAGTGGTTGAGCATCTGCCTTTGGCTCAGGGCATTATCCCGGGGTCCTGGGATCGAGTTCCACATCAGGCTCCTTGCGGGGAGCCTGCTTCTCCCTCTGCCTGTGTCTCTGCCTCTCTTTGTGTGTCTCTCACAGAGTAAATGAATAAACTCTTTAAAAAAGAGAGACATCTGTGTGTGCTGTGCACATGGGTTAATGTGCCTGTGTGTGCATCTGTTTCACTACTAATAACATGGAGAATATCTGTTCCTTTCAGGAACATATAAAATTCAATTCTATTTTTGTGAAATGATATTTATTTGTTTGTTTGTTTATTTATTTATTTATTTATTTATTTATTTATTTATTTGAGAGAGAGAGAGAGAGCGTGTGCATGTGAGGAGGAGAGGGGCAGAGGGAAGGGGAGAGAGACAATCTTTTTTTTTTTTTTTTTTTTTTTTTTTTTTTTGAGAGAGACAATCTTAAGCAAGCTTCAGGGTGGCCCCGGTGGCGCAGTGGTTTAGTGCTGCTTACAGCCCAGGGTGTGATCCTGGGGACCGGGGATTGAGTTCCACGTCGGGCTCCCTGAGTGGAGCCTGCTTCTCCCTCTGCCTGTGTCTCTGCCTCTCTCTCTCTCTGTGTGTCTCTCATGGATAAATAAATAAAATCTTTTTTTTTTTTTTAAAAAAAAAAGCAAGCTTCACTCCCAGCGAGGAGCCTGATGTGGGGCTCGATCTCACAACCCTGAGATCATGATCTGAGCTGAAATCAAGAGTCTAAGGCTTCGACTGAACCACCCAGGCACCCCCAAGGCTTTTGCGCAATGATTTTAAAAATCAAGTACGAGAGATGTCAGTATGAGAGATCTTTTACCTCTTTTTACTTGGATCTTTGCCCAACCCTCATCTCCTTTTCAACTTCAGCAAGATATAACCAGTGGCTCAAGGCAACATCAGGGTGAACACTTGAGACCGTGGGAAAAAAGGGCAGGATTTGAGTGCTCACTGCTATCCTCAAAGATGCCTTTACTGGACAACTCTCCTTTGAAAAAAATCCCTTCCTTTCACAACAGCTTCAGCTGCCTTCCTGCCCATCAAAAGACCTGACTTAGTCTGATACCTCCAATGAACTAGTATTTTCAAAACCAATGTTAGGAAACACATAAGACAAGAAATTTAGAAGTATCCATAAAAGGAGCTAATACATGATAAAGTAAGTATGGAAAATCATTCAGATAATTAAAAATTCACAGGCAATTGCAGGGAAGTGGGATTTGCCACTTTTGAACAGACACCCAGCAGCTGAAAGCTAGAGATAACAGTCCTCCCTTGGCTGCTGGCATTCAGCCCCTGCCTATGCCTGGTTCCAAAGGATGGAGGATGGATTGAAGAGAACTGAAATAAAACCTTGTTTGACTTATTTAAAAACACAAATATTATTATTATTTTTCAGAGGCCCAAGTGCCTGGAATGAAGAGGTGAAAAGTCATGCTCTTTTTCATCAGCAGCAAGAAGAGGTGTCACAGCACCTGGGCACAGGCAACCTCAGAAACCATCTTAATAGAAAGAAGACACAATTTCGAACAAAATACTAGAAGAATTTCCAAATAGCTTGGAAAAGGCTACTGAACAACCTCATATGTCAAAAAAAAAAAAAAAAAAAAAAAAAGCCTGGATAATGCTATACTATCCTGTTGTAGAGAAACAGATATTCACTAAAAAGCTCACAGCAAAAAAAAAAAAATAAATAAATAAAATAAAATAAAATAAAATAAAATAAAATAAAATAAAAAGCTCACAGCATGGGTTCGGGGCTGGATTCACACAACCGGAGGAAGCTCTTCTGTCCCCACTGAGCTTCTCCCACTTCCCCATTGGGCAGGTGAACCCCTCTTTCCATTCTGAGTTGCTTCCATCTCATGATGTGAGTGTGGGGTTGGGTCTTCTCCCGCTCATTTATCTAGGAGCCCTGGTTGTGCCTGGAGGTCTGTTGCCTGGGGGTCTGTTGCCTGGTCCAGGGCAACAGGAATTCTCCTGGAGGCTGGCAGCTGGAAAGAGGCCAGTTTGCTCACAGGCCTTTTGCTGGATACATTTTCCTTCTGTTATTATCTCAGAGCCATGCAGATGGTTGCTGGTTCTACTTTGACTTCTTGAAATAGTCTCACACCTTCATGTTTATAAAAACTCAGATATATGACTGTTTCAAGCCACAGAATTCCCTAATGGGGATAGCCCTAGGGAGATTTTCTAGAGTGCTTTCTCTGAAGAGCTGGAATTCATGAATGACTGGTAAGGTAACGGTGACAAAGGTAACTGGGCAAAGTCATGATAAGGTTATGAAGTTTATAGTGAAAGAACACACGCTGTGTGATCCCAGGTATATAAGGTTTAAGAAAGTCGAGGTGTGTCTGGGCACAGTCAGTTAAGCATTTGGCTCCGGCAGTGCTCTCAGGGCCGTGAGATCGAACCCCATGTTGGGCTCCCTGCTCAGCGTGGAGTCTACTTAATACTCTCTCCCTCTCCCTCTGCTCCTCCAGCTGCACCCCCTGCCTGCTCTCACTCTCTCACTAAAATAAATAAAGAAATATAAAAAAAAAGAAAGTTGAAATTAATCTATGGGGAGAGTAATAAGAACAGTGATTGCCCATGTGGGAATGGGGGATGATCAGAAGTGGCACAAAGAATTGTATAGGGTCATGGAAATGTTCTATGTTTTATTTAGATTTTATTGATTTATTTGAGAAAGGAAGAGAGCATGAAGGGGAGAGGGGCAGTGGGGCAGCAGGAGAGGGACAAGCAGATTCCCTGCTGAACAGGGAGCCCAACATGGGGCTTGATCCCAGGACCATAAGTTCATGATCTGAGCCAAAGGCAGGCACTTAACCAACTGAGCCATCTAGGCAGTCCTGTTCTATATTTTAATAGAGTAATGGCTGCATGGTTTATACATTTATTAAAATTCACTGAACAGGGAACAAAAGATGGTGTTCATGAAAGCTGAGCCTACATCAGGCTAAAGGCACACACATAGAAACACATATAAACACACATTAAATACGTATCACTCATGTTTGAAGGACATATGTTCACAAACACAGAGCTACTAGGGAGGCAGATGAGCAGAGCATTAGCAACATAGGCTGTGAAGCCTTGGGCTTTGTGCGCATGACTCTGTATGACCTTGAGTAAGTCATTTAACTTCTTTTCTCACCCAGCCTCTCTTCCCCTAGAAAAATAGCACAGTTTTCTGTACAAGTGAGTGGTACACTGTGGTAGGAAGGCCTTGGCGGGGGCATGCTGTCCTGGTGGATATTTAGTGGTCTCTCCCAGTTCTGAAAGTCTGTTTTGTGGCACAGCCAAATGTATAGTATAGAAGAATAGTCAAACCTGAAATTCTTTAAGCCAAGCAACTTTGCACAGTTACTTTCTACAAGTTTATAAACTCCACTGTCCTTTCTTCAATAGATTGTTAAAGCAATTAACCTACATAAACATTCATAAATATGGAAATATAAACTGATAACAATTTTAAAAAAGATTTTATTTATTTTAGAGAGAGAGAAAGTGAGACCAAACATGTGTGTAAGTGAGTGAGGGGGAGGAGTGGAAGGGGAGGGAAAGAGACCATCAGACTCCCTGCTGAGTGCAAGCCCTGCATAGAACTCCATCTCAAGACCCTGAGATCAGACCTGAAGCTGAAACCAAGGGTCATATGCTTAACCGACTGAGCCACCCAAGTGCCCTAAACCAATAGCATTTTTGTAATACTTTATTTTAACCACCAGCCTTTGTGATATCTTTATCTCCTGTTTAGCAAAGGGCAGTTTTTAAATCCACTATTAACTACTGACAAGAGAGGTGGAGATTTGCTGGATGTTACAGATTTTGTATTTTTTCCCTAACATACGGATATCTGAGAGATCGTGTCAAAACGGATCGTCAGCATGTGAGTCACGAAAGTCAACTGCCTGAAGACAACTTAGCAAACGGTCATGGGCGCCCTTTGACTGACACCTGACTCAGCTGCAGCATATGGAAGCAGAAGGGAGGGAGGGCTTGACCAATTGCCAGGCCACTGGGAAATCACAGCCTCTCTGTGACTTGCCACAAAGAACCTGAATCAATAGGAATAATGGTAATGGCAGCTAACCTTCTCATGTGCTTGCTATGTGCTTGCTATGTGCCAGGCATTGTTCTGAGGGCTTTATCCTAGAAGGCAGGTGTTAAGATCATCATCCCCATTTCACAAGTGGAGAAACTGAGGCAATAAATGGAACTAATATGCCTCAGATCACACAGCCAGCAAACAGGAAAGCCCGTACTCAGCTATTCCTGACTTGCTTTACTAGGAAGTGATTTGAAACACACACACACACACACACAAATTACAAAATGTTTTCTTACGTTTTTAGAAAGCTCGGAAACAAGTTTTAGGATTTATGCTGTGTTTTATTCCATTTTCCTGATTATTCAGGTTGTTTATGTACTTTTTCTTACTCTGTGCCAGCTTTTTCAATTAATTTTCTGGTTATTTCAAATCCACAGTAATTAGAAAGGCGAAGTATTAGCAGTAAAGAGACTCATGTTCTAGTCTTGGCTTTGCCACAAACTTACTGTGCAAGTTTGGTTGAGGCCTGAGATTTCTCCTTTTTATGAGAAGGGCCCTTGCTTTAACTAAAAGAGTTCAGCATATGTAAAGTGTCACCTATGAACTTAAGAGACACTGCCTATTGGGAGCAGATGGCTGGGGCAGGTTGCCAGGGGCTAGTTGCTCTGTCCTCGCGTAATAGCTGCAAGCTCAGCTCCGCCCTCTGTGTCTTGGCTGTGCACCAGCCTAAGATGTCAAAGAGACATGCTTGAGTTGGCCGGCACCCAGTGTGATATTTAGAAAGAAGAAAATAAAAGTGTAGGGATGATCAAATTCTCTTGAGTAATATTGAATGAGAGCATGCCACCCTCCTTCTAATTTCTTCTAAAAGCACTTCTCATGTTTGCAAAGAGAATGATAAGACCACTATATAGGCCTGTCATACTTCCCGATGTGATGTGTGGGCTGGTAGTTCCTCAAAAAACCCCCATTTTTACAGGAACCAGCTAAGTTTCAGTGCCAACTCTTGTTCTCCAGCAGCACCATGCTTACTAACCATGGTCTGTATATGTCAGAGTCCTGAAATTACAGTGATATGGTTATGTGTAGGTATTAGACAGCAGAAGCAAGTGGTAGAAGGCCATATGCATGCAGTGCCTGCCTCCACTGTTTAGGGAAAATAAGGTGTGGATATTTCAAAAATCGCTATTTTTAAGATGCATAATCACTTTTGTCTTTTTAAAAAATATTTTATTTATTTATGAGAGACACAGAGAGAGAGAGAGGCAGAGACACAGGCAGAGGGAGAAGTAGGCTCCCTGTGGGGAGTTCGATGCGGGATTGGATCCCAGGACCCGGGGATCACTCCGAACCAAAGGTAGACACTCAACCACTAAGCTACCCAGGTGCCCTTCACTTTTGTCTTTCCAGTCTACCATACAAATCCATGGAGACCAGAAAAAAGATTAATAAACAACTTTGTAACTTTCTACCCCAGTGTGATTTGTTTCCCGGAATTATGTATTCATTTGCATATTCAAAACTACTTAAGTAGTTTTGGGCCTACCAGGCATAAGGAACTTAAGCAAATTCCCAATCTCTTTTATAAGATTTAAAAGACATTTGAAGAGCTTCTGCAATTCCATTTTTTAAATATCCAAGAATTGGGCATCCCGGGTGGCTCACCGGTTTAGCGCTGCCTTCATCCTAGGGTGTGATCCTGGAGACCCAGGATGGAGTTCCCATATCAGGTTCCCTGCAGGGAGCCTGCTTCTCCCTCTGCCTGTGTCTCTGCCTCTCTCTCTCTCTCTCATTCATGAATAAATAAAATCTTTAAAAAATTAATAAATAAATATCCAAGAATTAGTCCCCTTTGTAACAATTGAGGTATATCTATTAAATGTTAAGTAGTCATTAAATATAGTTGAAAATTCACTTGTTAGTTGTTCCTCTAAGAATGTCCACTCCTGCCTTTATCTGTCTCCTCCCCTTTGCAAAGCAACGGTGCCTTCAAATAGCATTCTTTAAAAGGCAGCTTTACGGCTTTGGAGGACTAAGCTGATTTCACAGCCAGTTTTGCCACTGCTATGGAAAACAGAGTGCACATGCAAGCCAGCTGAAGTCATACGAACTGCAGGGATTAGAGCTGTGGGGGCCTCCACTACTGCTGTCAAATTGCAATTGGAAACAGCTTTTCCAAAGCACAGCATGAGAAATCGGGAATTCCTGTCCACGGCTCCCCAACCCACTGGGTTTTTAATCAGGCCTAGTACAACCCATTAGAGATCAGAAATATGAACATCATGATGAAACCAAACAATGAGTATATCTTCTGGTCTCTAAGTTTTGTCTGGCCTGGCTCCCTTCCAGCCTGTAATTATTGTCACTCACCAGTGATTAAGGGAACAGTTTCTGCCTAGGGATGGGCGCTCCAGGAAGGCTTGAGGCACAGGTGAAACAGGCTCAGTTCAGGGCCCTTCCTTCCCTCTAAGCCCTGGCTGTGCAAATGGTCTCACTGTCAACTTTTTCACTTTATCTTGGTCACTTCAACTTTATGAGTCACTCAGAGGTAAAGTAACTTATGCAGAGGTCACAGAAAACTATTTAGAACCTTAATAAACTAGAACCATTTGATGAAAGTTGTTTTTTTTTTTTTTCTTAGCACTCCAACTTTAAGGGAGAGAGTTTGTTCCCAAGAAAACAAGCTTGAGTCAGTCATTTAGTAAAACTAATTTCAGAATTTGATTTGACGTTAATCCAGATGTAGCCTACTACCTATACTTCTATCTCTAGAAGCTAGGAGACAGTAGAAAACCCAGAGGTTGTTATCGCTGTCCATTTCACTTGTCAACTCTTTTTTTTTTTTTATGATAGTCACAGAGAGAGAGAGAGAGGCAGAGACATAGGCAGAGGGAGAAGCAGGCTCCCCACGGGGAACCCCATGTGGGATTCGATCCTGGGACCTCCAGACCACAACCTAAGTCAAAGGCAAACGCTCAACCACTGACCCACCCAGGAGTCCCTCTTGAACAGTCTTTGAGACACATTTACTTACAGGATGAAAATGAATTAATCTAACAGTTGATCAGAACATGAACTTATCAGATAAATTACCAGCGTACCTGTTAAATATAAGTCATTCCCTCTGATGAAGAGCGTGGTGTCAGACAGGGATAGTAGAACTTGAAAATGAGCCCACTGTAACTTCCACCTTGAAAGATCTTTAATTAAAACTCTCCTACAAGTATGATTTTCCGACAAAGAAGGATCTGTGATTTTATTTTTTATCTGAAAGTCTCAAATCAAATTCCATCCATTGTATAATGTTCCCTGGCCCACCCTTGAGTCACCTGGTTTCTGCCTTCCACAGCAAGTTTACAGGATGTCTCTTTAGCACAACATAGGTAGTTGCTATTAGGTGAATATTCCTGCTGCCGCCCACCCCCCAAGATGCTGGGTTATTTGCCCAAAGGCGGTGATTGTGTCTTATTCATTTCTAAAGCCTTCCCCCTTTACTTCTTCTGGAAGTAAAACCCAGAGCTGAACTCAAAACAAACCTACAAAAAACTTCTATTGTCTAAAAAGAATTATCAATTTGTTATTATTTAGAGAAGAAGCAGTTTTCAGGGAAAAAAAAGCATAGCCAAATGATCAAATGATGGACAACATTTCAGATGGTAGAAGGCTTAGGGGGAGAGCATTTAGGGCAAATTGGGTGCTCAGTGAAGGTAAACAGAAGGCTCTGTATACTATGAGACCATTACCGTAAAGCTTGTCCCAAACCAGAGTAGATTTAGAGTCATTAGGACATTCTTTAAAAAGCAACAATCAATTTTTGGATAAAAGTTTTATAAAAATTGTCTTCTAATAAAAGCAATTTCTTAAAAGTACCTTAGAGACCTACCTAAAGAAAACACAGCTATATTTTGGATACATTTTTATCAATCATGATCAAATCAAGGGGAAAAAAAACGAATTCTGGTTAACTCTAAATTAACTAGAGCATTCCATTGTCTGGGCATCACCTTCAATCTGGAAATGAAATCCACTTGTGAAGAGCAGTAAGACTTGGCCAGCTCTTACCTTCATGAATATACATCTTCGGAGCATCTTCAGGATAAAGTAGCACCAATAGAGGTGAAGGACTTGCAGGACCAAGAGCTGGAGGTTGAGGAAGATGTATGAAAAGAAAGGCTCAAGATAGTGCAGAGGCAGAATCAGGGTGCAATATAAAATCCTACAAAAAAACCAAACATTGGAGAGTATTTCATTACCAGGTCCTCATGAATTTTCAGAGGGAAAACAAATACTTTTTCTCCCAAGACATATTACATTTATTTCATTTCTAATCATGCCCAGGAAATTCTCAAGGGAAAACAATATGATAATTTTACCTTTTATATCATTATTGGCCAGCCACAAAAAAATACAGTCTCTGGGGAGAAAAGTTAAAGCAAATGGAATTTTTATTGTCATGCTGCCTACACTCCAGTCTCTGTACCTGGGTTTCCACTTTGCAAACAGAAGAGCATACACAACCCTCGGGGCTTGTTAGAACAAATAGAATAATGCATGTTTACACGGGGTTATAATTGCCCTTATGACACAACCTTGTGTAGTGGGCAGCAAATGGGGAATTTCACAAAAGTAAATTTGCCAATAAAAGTAAGGAAGCAAAAATTCTATTATTACTTCCAATTTCCAAAGTGAACTGCGTGCTTTATTGATTTCATGAATAAACTCATGGACATCATTTGAGCTGCCTTGATTACCCAGAATGCACAGTGCCTTCAGATACTACTGCAGTATGAAGGGTGTACCTGTTGCCCTTCCCAAACTTCATATACTACCATGATCTTGGAGTTCCTGGATTGGTTTGCTTGTAACTATATTATTCTACTTATAAAAAATAATGTATTCACACAAAATAGAAAAAAAAAAGAAAAAGAAATAGCATCGCCCAGAATACCACCAGTCTACACAATTATATTGGGATTTTGTGTATTATCTTCCAGTTTTTTCTATGAGTATTTAATTTTATTTTTTACATGAACATGTAGTAAAACTCTTTTTTGGTGTTCTATGAACTATAATACATGCAGAGATCTGTGTAACCACCACCATAGTTGGGATCCAGAACAGTTCCATCATCTCAAAGAAAACAAAAACAAAAACAAAACTCCTTGCTCTTCCTTTAGAGTTCTACTCTTTCCCCCATGCCTAGAACTTGGCAAACCCTCATCTGCTATTTTATTTTGTGTTTTCAAGAAGGTCATATAAATGGGGTCATACAGTGTGTCAACTTCGGAGACTGCCTTCTTTCATGCAACATAGTGCCTTTAAGAGTCCTCCAAGTTATTGCGGAAACCAATAGACTTGTCCTCTTTATTACTGGGTACTAGCCCACTCTATGGATGTATTCACCCTTCGGAGAGCATTCCCATTGTCTTCCGTTTTTCACAATTACAATTATGAACAGGATTGCTATAAATATTCACATACAGGTTTTCTGTTACCATAATTTTTTATTTCTCAAGGGCAAATACACAGGGGTGGAATGGTTGGGTCTCATACCGTAAAGATACATTTAGCTTTAAGAAACTGACAAGCTGCACTCCAGAGTGGCTGCTTTGTGGTCCCACCAGCAACATGTAAGGATGCTGGCTTTTCCCCATCCTCACCTGTACTTGCAGCTGACCTGCCAAGATGTCTGCCATTGTAGTAAAATAGCACTTGTGGGATTTTTATGTTCAGCTCCACTTAGCTTGGAATCTAAAACATATTACACTGCTTGAACACCTCAGTGTATGTAGTCTTGCCCAACTGGAAGGCTATTTCTTTATTTTTTTTAAACATATTTATTTTATTTTATTTTTTTAAATAAATTTATTTTTTACTGGTGTTCAATTTACCAACATACAGAATAACACCCAGTGCTCATCCCATCAAGTGCCCCCCTCAGTGCCCGTCACCCATTCACCCCCACCCCCCGCCCTCCTCCCCTACCACCACCCCTAGTTCGTTTCCCAGTTAGGAGTCTTCATGTTCTGTCTCCCTTCCTGATATTTCCCACACATTTCTTCTCCCTTCCCTTCTATTCCCTTTCACTATTATTTATATTCCCCAAATGAAAGAGAACATATAATGTTTGTCCTTCTCCAATTGACTTATTTCACTCAGCATAATACCCTCCAGTTCCATCCACGTTGAAGCAAATGGTAGGTATTTGTCGTTTCTAATGGCTGAGTAATATTCCATTGTATACATAGACCACATCTTCTTTATCCATTCATCTTTCGATGGACACCGAGGCTCCTTCCACAGTTTGGCTATTGTGGACATTGCTGCTATAAACATTGGGGTGCAGGTGTCCTGGTATTTCATAGCATCTGTATCTTTGGGGTAAATCCCCAGCAGTGCAATGACTGGGTCGTAGGGCAGGTCTATTTTTAACTCTTTGAGGAACCTCCACACAGTTTTCCAGAGTGGCTGCACCAGTTCACATTCCCACCAACAGTGTAAGAGGGTTCCCTTTTCTCCACATCCTCTCCAACATTTGTGGTTTCCTGCCTTGTTAATTTTCCCCATTCTCACTGGTGTGAGGTGGTATCTCATTGTGGTTTTGATTTGTATTTCCCTGATGGCAAGTGATGCAGAGCATTTTCTCATGTGCGTGTTGGCCATGTCTATGTCTTCCTCTGAGATTTCTCTTCATGTCTTTTGCCCATTTCATGATTAGATTCTTTCTTTCTTTGCTGTTGATTTTAATAAGTTCTTTATAGATCTTGGAAACTAGCCCTTTATCTGATACGTCATTTGCAAATATCTTCTCCCATTCTGTAGGTTGTCTTTTAGTTTTGTTGACTGTATCCTTTGCTGTGCAAAAACTTCTTATCTTGATGAAGTCCCAATAGTTAATTTTTGCTTTTGTTTCTTTTGCCTTCGTGGATATATCTTGCAAGAAGTTACTGTGGCCAAGTTCAAAAAGGGTGTTGCCTGTGTTCTCCTCTAGGATTTTGATGGAATCTTGTCTCACATTTAGATCTTTCATCCATTTTGAGTTTATCTTTGTGTATGGTGAAAGAGAGTGGTCTAGTTTCATTCTTCTGCATTTGGATGTCCAATTTCCCCAGCACCATTTCTTGAAGAGACTGTCTTTCTTCCAATGGATAGTCTTTCCTCCTTTATCGAATATTAGTTGACCATAAAGTTCAGGGTCCACTTCTGGGTTCTCTATTCTGTTCCATTGATCTATGTGTCTGTTTTTGTGCCAGTACCACACTGTCTTGATGATCACTGCTTTGTAGTACAACCTGAAATCTGGCATTGTGATGCCCCCAGATATGGTTTTCTTTTTTAAAATTCCCCTGGCTATTCGGGGTCTTTTCTGATTCCACACAAATCTTAAAATAATTTGTTCTAACTCTCTGAAAAGAGTCCATGGTATTTTGATAGGGATTGCATTAAACGTGTAAATTGCCCTGGGTAACATTGACATTTTCACAATATTAATTCTGCCAATCCATGAGCATGGAATATTTTTCCATCTTTTCGTGTCTTCCTCAATTTCTTTCAGAAGTGTTCTGTAGTTTTTAGAGTATACATCCTTTACCTCTTTGGCTAGGTTTATTCCTAGGTATCTTATGCTTTTGGGTGCAATTGTAAATGGGATTGACTTCTTAATTTCTCTTTCTTCAGTCTCATTGTTAGTGTATAGAAATGCCACTGATTTCTGGGCATTGATTTTGTATCCTGCCACGCTACCAAACTGCTGTATGAGTTCTAGCAATCTTGGGGTGGAGGCTTTTGGGTTTTCTATGTAGAGTATCACGTCATCGGCGAAGAGGGAGAGTTTGACTTCTTTGCCAATTTGAATGCCTTTAATGTCTTTTTGTTGTCTGATTGCTGAGGCTAGGACTTCCAGTACTATGTTGAATAGCAGTGGTGAGAATGGACATCCCTGTCTTGTTCCTGATCTTAGGGGAAAGGCTCCCAGTGCTTCCCCATTGAGAATGATATTTGCTATGGGCTTTTCGTAGATGGCTTGTAAGATGTTGAGGAATGTTCCCTCTATCCCTACACTCTGAAGAGTTTTGATCAGGAATGGATGCTGTATTTTGTCAAATGCTTTCTCTGCATCTAATGAGAGGATCATATGGTTCTTGGTTTTTCTCTTGCTGATATGATGAATCACATTGATTGTTTTACGAGTGTTGAACCAGCCTTGTGTCCCGGGGACAAATCCTACTTGGTCATGGTGAATAATTTTCTTAATGTATTGTTGGATCCTACTGGCTAGTATCTTGTTGAGAATTTTTACATCCATGTTCATCAGGGATATTGGTCTGTAATTCTCCTTTTTGGTGGGGTCTTTGTCTGGTTTTGGAATTAAGGTGATGCTGGCCTCATAGAACGAATTTGGAAGTACTCCATCTCTTTCTATCTTTCCAAACAGCTTTAGTAGAATATGTATGGTTTCTTCTTTAAACATTTGATAGAATTCCCCTGGGAAGCCATCTGGCCCTGGACTTTTGTGTCTTGGGAGGTTTTTGATGACTGCTTCAATTTCCTCCCTGGTTATTGGCCTGTTCAGGTTTTCTATTTCTTCCTGTTCCAGTTTTGGTAGTTTGTGGCTTTCCAGGAATGCGTCCATTTCTTCTAGACTGCCTAATTTATTGGCACATAGCTGTTCATAATATGTTTTTAAAATCGTTTGTATTTCCTTGGTGTTGGTAGTGATCTCTCCTTTCTCATTCATGATTTTATTAATTTGAGTCTTCTCTCTCTTCTTTTTAATAAGGCTGGCTAATGGTTTATCTATCTTATTAATTCTTTCAAAGAACTAACTCCTGGTTCTGTTGATCTGTTCCACATTTCTTCTGGTCTCGATTGCGTTGAGTTCTGCTCGAATCTTTATTAACTCTCTTCTTCTGCTGGGTGTATGATCTATTTGCTGTTTTTTCTCTAGCTCCTTTATGTGTAAGGTTAGCTTTTGTATTTGAGTTTTTCCAGTTTTTGAATGGATGCTTGTATTGCGATGTATTTCCCCCTTAGGACCGCTTTTGCTGCATCCCAAAGATTTTCAACGGTTGTATCTTCATTCTCATTAGTTTCCATGAATCTTTTTAATTCTTCCTTATTTTTCTGGTTGACCCTTTCATCTTTTAGCAGGATGGTCCTTAACCTCCACGTGTTTGAGGTCGTTCCAAACTTCTTGTTGTGATTTAGTTCTAATTTCAAGGCATTATGGTCTGAGAATATGCAGGGGACGATCCCAATCTTTTGGTATCGGTTCAGACACGATTTGTGACCCAGTATGTGGTCTATTCTGGAGAAAGTTCCATGTGCACTTGAGAAGAATGTGTATACAGTTGAGTTTGGATGTAAAGTTCTGTAGATATCTGTGAAATCCATCTGGTCCTGTGTATCATTTAAAGCTCTCGTTTCTTTGGAGATGTTGTGCTTAGAAGACCTATCGGGTATAGAAAGAGCTAGATTGAAGTCACCAAGTATAAGTGTATTATTATCTAAGTATTTCTTCACTTTGGTTATTGATTTAAATATTTGGCAGCTCCCACATTCGGGGCATATATATATTGAGGATTGTTAAGTCCTCTTGTTGGATCTATCCTTTAAGTATGATATAGTGTCCCTCTTCATCTCTCACTACAGTCTTCAGGGTAAATTTTACTTTATCTGATATAAGGATGGCTACCCCTGATTTCTTTTGAGGACCATTTGAATGGTAAATGGTTCTCCAACCTTTTATTTTCAGGTTGTAGGTGTCCTTCTGTCTAAAATGAGTCTCTTGTAGACAGCAAATAGATGGGTCCTGCTTTTTTATCCAGTCTGAAACCCTGCACCTTTTGATGGGGTCATTAAGCCCGTTCACGTTGAGTTACTATTGAAAGGTATGAGTTTAGTGTCATCATGATATCTATTCAGTCCTTGTTTTTGTGGATTGTTCCACTGAACTTCTTCTTAAAGGGGAATTTTAAGAGTCCCCCTTAAAATTTCTTGCAGAGCTGCTTTGGAGGTCACATATTCTTTCAGTTCCTGCCTGTCTTGGAAGCTCTTTATCTCTCCTTCCATTTTGAATGAGAGCCTTGCTGGATAAAGTATTCTTGGTTGCATGTTCTTCTCATTTAGGACCCTGAATATATCCAGCCAGCCCTTTCTGGCCTGCCGGTCTCTGTGGAGAGGTCTGCTGTTACCCTAATACTCCTCCCCATAAAAGTCAGGGATTTCTTGTCTCTTGCTGCTTTAAGGATCTTCTCTTTATCTTTGGAATTTGCAAGCTTCACTATTAAATGTTGAGGTGTTGAATGGTTTTTTATTGATTTTAGGGGGGAATCTCTCTATTTCCTGGATCTGAATGCCTGTTTCCCTTCCCAGATTAGGAAAGTTTTCAGCTATGATTTGTTCAAATACATATTCTGGACCTCTGTGCCTTTCGGCGCCCTCAGGAACCCCAATTAAACGTAGGTTTTTCTTCCTCAGGCTGTCGTTTATTTCCCTTAATCTATCTTCATGGTCTTTTAATTGTCTCTTTTTTCCTCAGTTTCCCTCTTTGCCATCAACTTGTCTTCTATGTCACTCACTGGTTCTTCCACCTCATTAACCCTCGTCGTTAGGACTTCTAGTTTGGATTGCATCTCATTCAATTGATTTTTAATTTCTGCCTGACTGGATCTAAATTCTGCAGTCATGAAGTCTCTTGAGTCCTTTATGCTTCTTTCTAGAGCCACCAGTAGCTGTATAATAGTGCTTCTGAACTGGCTTTCTGACATTGAATTGTAATCCAGATTTTGTAGCTCTGTGGGAGAGAGGACTGTTTCTGATTCTTTCTTTTGAGGTGAGGTTTTCCTTCTAGTCATTTTGCTCAGTGCAGAGTGGCCAAAAACAAGTTGTATTGGGAAAAGGAGAAAAAGAGAGGAGAGAAAGAAGGAAAGAAAAGAGAAAAAGAAAAAGGAAAAAAGGAAGAAAAAAAGAAAAAAGAGAAGAAAAAGAGAAAGGAAAAGAAAGAAAGGGGAAAAAAAGGGGATGTGGGAAGCAAACAAATCAAAAAGAAAAAAAAAGACACGGGCAAGTATCTTCTGATTCTGTATACTTTAAGTCCCTTGACTTCCCTTGGAACTGGTCCGTCTAACTGGTCTTCTGGGGGAGGGGCCTGTTGTGCTGATTTTCAGGTGTTAGCACTTGGGGGAGCTGCTCTGCCCTCTGCCTGGTGCAGGGCTCAGTGGGGGTTGTTTACCCCGTGAGGCCCCAGGAGGAACAACCGCAGTGGCGCCGGCCAGCTCTGGAGCCCTGGAGTCAGCTCCCGCAGTAACTACTGAGCTCTGGGTCTGCAGGGCCTGGAGGCTCTGGGGCAGGGCCGCTGATCTGCTCAGCTCGGGGCAGGAGCGTCCTTGCTGTCCTGGGCCCTCTGGGCCTCTGCCTGTCCTGGGGGGAGGCCGGATCCTGGGCTGTGTCCCGGGTGCCCTGTGCTCCTGGGCCTGCGCTGTTGGATTGGTGCTCCCGGCTGCAGCCCCCTCCGCTGAGCCGCCGCCCGAGCCCCTCCGAGCTGCTCCGGGCCCAGCCGTGCGCGCTGCAGCCCTTAGGGAGCTCGGCGCACTCTCCCGGGGCGCAGGTGCCTGTTAGTGTCCCAGGGAGCCCGAGGGCATCCCCGCCCTCCTGGGTCCTGCTCCAACTCCCTGCGAGCCCCTTTCCGCGGGGAAGGTTGGTGCAGCTCCTGCTCCTCGGGGACGGGGCTCTCCTGTCCTGGGGACACTCGCCCCAGCCTCACAGCCCGGCTCCTCGCGGGACCCCTCCCCCTCGGAGGCCTTTTGTTTCTTTATTTCTTTTTCCCCGTCTTCCTACCTTGATAGAAGCGCGAACTCCTCTCACTGTAGCGTTTCAGCTGTTCTCTCTTTAAATCTCAGGCCGAATTCGTAGATTTTCAGGATGATTTGAAGGTTATCTAGGTAATTTGGTGGGGACAGGTGATTTGGGGACCCTACTCTTCCGCCATCTTGCCCCTCCCCCAGGCTATTTCTTTAGAAATGCAGATTCCAAAATGTGAAAGGACTGTTTCAAAGTGCACTTGAGTATATAAATTCAAGGTGTGTATTAAAAACTGTTAAGACTTTGCCAAACTACTGTCCAAAATTATAAGAATTTATAACATCTTTATAAAACAGAAATAGTAGCCACTTATCCATTTTACTTATGCAAATCACCTTTAGACACTTTGGAGTTATGGAAAAATACAAAGACGTTAAGTAAAAATCACCTAAAGTCTCACAACTCACATGTAACCCAGTATGTTTTGGTAAAAATAACTGAAGTCATCCCTCCTAAAAATACATTCTTTAAGTCTTTAAGATCTTTATCCTTTTTTTTTTTTTTTGCTCATTCCCTGTTATCACATGATTTTATAGAACAGAGACACACTATGCATGTGATTTTCTACCCTGCTTTTATGACTTAATATGATAAAGAGAGCTTTCCATGTCGATGAATGTATCTATGAATCAGGGATCAGCAAACATTTTTGTAAAGGAATGGATAATAAATATTTCAGGCCTCTGGGCCATTTGGTTTCTGTTGCAAATACTCTGCCACCATCTTGTGAAAGCAGCCGTAGAAATACATCAGTTAGTGGATGTGGATGTGTGCCAGTAAAACTTTATAAACAAAAATAGTCAGTGGGCTGGATTTGGCCTGTGAGCCAGAGTTGGCCAACCCCTATATGCCATCCTATGTAATAGGAAATTTGTTTAAGGATATCATAATGTATTTAATCCCTTATTGATAGATATTGGTTTCCAAATTTTCATTATGTTATAGAGAATGCTATAAGAATTGTAAATACATTTGATTTTTGATATTTTCTTAGAATAGCTGAAATCCTTAATCAAAAAGTATATTCACTTTACATTTAGAATGCATTGCTGGGGGATCCCTGGGTGGCGCAGCGGTTTGGCGCCTGCCTTTGGCCCAGGACGCGATCCTGGAGACCCGGGATCGAATCCCACATCAGGCTCCCGGTGCATGAAGCCTGCTTCTCCCTCTGCCTATGTCTCTGCCTCTCTCTCTCTCTGTATGACTATCATAAATAAATAATAAAATTAAAAAAATTAGAATGCATTGCTGGGCTGCTTTTTAGCAAGACCATACCAATTTATTATTTTATTCCTAGTGTATTAGAGTACCAGCTTCCTTAGATTTTGACCAACACTGTACTTTGTCAACTTCTATCTAAAAGAACATCATGCTGTTTATATTTACATTTTTATTTCTTGTGATGTAAATATATATGTTCATATATATATTTTACTTGGTTATTTTGATTTATACTTTTGTGAACTGCTTCTTTATGATATCTATTTTTCTATTGGGATGTTTACTTTTTCTATTGATTCATAAATGCTATTTACATATCAAGCATAACAACATTATTGGTGATATTAAATATCACCATATAGTCTGATTCTTTCAACCTTGTTAATGATTTTTTTTGGCAAACCAATTTCTAAAATATTTTTGTGACCAAATTTATCAGTTTTTGTCTTTCTAGGTAGCCTCTATGTTATGCTTTAAAGGGCCTTTCTCACCTACACCATTATAAAATCGATTTTCCCATATTTTCTTGGCTCTCCCAAGAGAGAGCCAATATATTGGCTCTCCCACTTAAAAGCCTGGTTCTATATAACCTTGATCCATTTCTCTGTGCATTTTCCCAATTGTAAAGTGGGAGCAATGATTATATACCTTATTCATTCAATAAAGGTTCATTGAAGACCTACCAAAGTGCTACCGGGCACTTTATAGGAGCCAGGAATATAGTGATGAATAAAATTGACCCAAATCCCTGAAGTAGTAAGGCTCATATTCTTGTGCCTGCATTCACAGGGATTTAATGTACATAAAAGCCTCTGCCATTCTGATTTGCTGGATTCTCAGGCACTTGTGTGCCTTATTCTGTACTCTCTCAGTCTATAGTACCCTTCTTCTTTTCAGTTAAAATTCTCTTCACTCATCAAAGCATGGGCACCTCTACAACAAAAATCTCCATGCTATTCTGAGCACCTCTGAATGTATAGCATTCCTCTCATGCCCCCTACCCTGCCCCCAATACCAATTCCTTGAGAGCATTTGGCTGGATTCAACCTGCCTGTGGTAATAGTTGCTCCTACAATTTCACTCTTTTTTTAAAAAGATATTATGATGAAAAAAGATTTATTTATCCATGAGAGACACACAGAGAGAGGCAGAGACATAGGCAGAGGGGAAGCAGGCTCCCTGTGAAAAGCTGGATGTGGGACTTGATCCCAGGACCCAGGATTATGCCCTGAGCCCAAGGCAGATGCTCAACCACTGAACCACCCAGGCACTCCCTACAAGTTCACTCTTTACTTGTTGGCAGGCTTTCCCAAGGCAGCAGCCATGACATCTTCATGCCTATGGCCTCCCTTCACCTGTTCCAGAGCCTTACTTCCTACTAGGTCCCCTATTAGGAATTTGTCAATGTCAAAGGTAGCAAGGGAAATATTTGAAAGATTCTCCCTTGCATATTCTACCAGAGAATGTGAATAGTGACCTAAACATGTAATTAACTCATTGTGATTCATGGAAAGATAAAAAACAAAAAACAAAAAACAAGGGGGTGGGTAATGCAGAGTTTTAACTGAACTGAGATTTCCCTATTTTTCCAGTTCAAGGGAATACACAGCAAAGAGGGTTCTGGTTGGAAGAGACCACATGTATGAGGTGGGAGGCATGTGGAAAATCAAGAGCTAAGAGAAGAGCAGTGTAGCTTATGGGAGAGGATTGGCAGGGAGGGGCGGTGTAAGATGTGGGTGCAGAGATGAATGGAGGCATCTCCTGTTGGCTTTGCAAGTCATCGCATTGGGAAGCTTTGCTGGTTTTGGAAAGGGGAGTGATATACCTGACCTAGGTCCCCGTCTGAGGCCACTTTTCTTGCCTCGTAACCTACACACGTCATTAAGCCTCCAGGTCCTTGGACAGGGTGGAAGTCACCCTGCCTCTGTGATTGGGAAGGCTCCAGAAGGACATACCACCAGCTTTGTAAACTGTAGAATCCTAAAAATGGAAAAGATCACCATTAAAATGCAAATGCCTCCAAGGAGAGCCTAGCTACCACAGAGAGAGTAAAGGCATGGGCTCTGGAGCCTGCTAGATTTAGGGTCATGGCTCCCCTGTGGTCTGCAGCAAGTGACATAACCTCTCTGGGCATCTGTTTCTTCTGTAAAATGAAAACACCACCACTCCCCTCATCAAACTGTTGGGATGGTTAAACGAGTTGACAGGTGGGAAGAGCTTCGCATACAGAAAGCACTGGAAAAAAATGGTTGTTGTAATAACAAGAGGTCTGATGACAACTTTTCCACTCACCCCTTCCTACTGCAGAGGGGCTTACATTAACATGACAGCGAGAGCAACACCCAGGGGAGCCTGGGGCTGAGCTACCTGGAGTTTCTGCTTAGGGAAAGGACGGGGAAGTCACGCAGCAGAGGGAGAGGAGCTCTGGAGAAGTGGGGACCCTGTACTGCCCAGAATGTTCTGTGTGGGAGGACAGAGGGGATCATTCTTCTTTGCTAAAAGAATAGGAAGAGGAAAAATGAACACATCTGTCCCTGTCAATTTTGTCCCAAACACATGTGTGTCACGTGTGTAGCTACATGCACAGATGCACACAAACACAGGTTTACTTTCTGGGCAACATGGGGTTCTTCCTTCACAGAGGATGCTCAGAGACTGCTGTGCTTCTGAATTCCTGGAGCCACTCTGCTCCATCCACTGGCCTTTCATCCAAACAGATGCACTAGGACCAGGCCCCTGCATTGCAAACTTCGGCCTCTTCCCTCTTTGGTTTGCTTTCCCATATTCACTCTAGCAATCACTGGACTTTCAGTGGTTTGAAAAATCACACGGTCGGTATAAACAGTAGTTGGTTTTGCTGGGCTTAAGATAAGGCAGCCACCAAAAGTTCTATTTTCCTAATGAAAACTGGAATTCGAAGGTCCTTTTCTCTCGCTAATTGCAGGTATGAGCATTAAGCCTTTTCAGGATTACAAATACTGGCTCTACTGGTGAGTAATTGCCTACTTTATATTTCAGGGATGTCTTATATTTCAAAGTGACTGTGTAGTTGAATAGTTCATAAATTTAGGGAAGGCAAACTATGCCTGCTTTTAGTCGTCTGATTTAGTAATTTAATTTGAAACATATCTGTTCTGTGTTTCAAATGTTTATAGTCTTAGTCTTAGTTTCTAGTCTTAGTTGTTTCTTAACTAGCTGTGTGACCCTGGTTGATCTCAACTTCTTACCTGGAACATAAATAGGGAGTCTAAATGCTTCAACAGTGCTGATGACGTGGGACACAGAAGGGGTAAGGAACTGCCCTAGGTGAATGACAACTGAAGGCAAAATGTGATCCAGTAGGGAAAAAAAGCAATAAAGGTGTTAGCATAACAATGGACAGAACTGAAACACTGGTGGTAGATTACTACATTTCCAGAAATTGACAAAAATACTGTGATTCTGCAAAAGAGTCTCCTTGTTCTTAGGAAATATGCACTGAAGAACTTAGGCTAAAAGGACATGATGGTTGCAACTTTCAAATGATTCAGAAAAAAAATGTAGATACATATCTGCATATGTGTGTGTGCGTGTGTGCATGCGAATGTGTGTGTGTTGAGATAGAGTGAAAGGAATGAGAGAGAAGGGAAGGAGAACAAGAACGAGAAAGCAAACAGGGCACAATACTAACTAGTAAATCTGGGTAAAGGGAAAAATTCAAGTTCTTTGTAACATATGTGAAATTATCCTATACATTTTAAATTATTTCCAAATAAATAAATGAATAAAAGGGTTGGGCTAAAATTTGTGTAAGTTCCCTTATCCTAAAGCATTATGATTTGAAGAAGAGTGATCGTTGGACCTGTCCTTTATACATTTATG
The DNA here is from genome assembly GCF_018345385.1 of Vulpes lagopus. Taxonomy (NCBI): domain Eukaryota; kingdom Metazoa; phylum Chordata; class Mammalia; order Carnivora; family Canidae; genus Vulpes; species Vulpes lagopus. The sequence goes on along the minus strand of NC_054827.1, from coordinate 100,664,363 downwards.
AACAGCAGAAGAGCCGAGCAGGTGGGGTCCAGGAAGGTGCTCCTGTGAGAGCACACTGTTGAATGAGACATTGAACAAACACAGGCAATGAAATTCATTGTCTCCTTGGAAAGACGTGTAACTGGAAAGTCTAGTTCTGAGATACACATCTGCAGTGGTGGCTCAAGGGAGTGGTCCCAGCTTCAACAGAGTCACTCTCATGAGTGACTTCCACTCCTCTGGTGGCTGTGCCAAGGGCACTGCACAGTCCCATAAGGGCATGGAAGCCCACCATGGCACCATTGCACCCATGCTCTGCCCTTGACTTATTCAGAACCCAGGCTCCAGGCCTTATGAGGATGAAAGGTCCTTTGTGTCCCTACTCTTGTTCCTCTCTGATGAGTGCCAGCTAAGAGTACTGCTTGTATGCTTCTAGGTTTGTCTTGTCTTTTATTAAAACTGCTCTCTCTTTGATAGCCATTCCAAATAGTTACATGGTCACATCACCCACAGAATTCCTTCTCACCTGAGGCTTCCCAGGGTACTGTTTTTCTATGCCAGTGAGAGTCAAATTATCAAAAGTGAAATCCAATGAACCAGTGGTGGGGAATATAAAGTTACCACCAGCATATATACCCTTGGAGGTAAGGAAGTTCCTTATTTAAATATTATTCACAGTTGGACATTTTTTTGAACCTCCAAAACACAGGTCAGTATTAATAATCTTCAAATACATAGGTAAGGTGGTTGATACAAAGATCTCTTCTACTGCCCTTATGCACTCCTTCTGCAGGGTAGGAACTATGTCTCATTCATCTGGTATATTCCTCACAACATCTGGCTGCAGTGAGTTCAAGAAATGAAACAGTGAACCAGCACCACCACCTGTAAGCTTCAGTTGAGACAGAGTGCTCCTTTCTTTCAGCCGATCAGCCTGCACTAAATTGTTAACTGTCCTTGTTGCTTATGGAGGAAATTGTGAAGGGTCAGGGGAGGTGTCTACCTATCTACCTGAGCTCGGAAGGTCTTTAGCCTAGTGATTTCCTGGAAGTAATATTCAAATAGATACATCCAATAACTCAAAAGAATAGAAGTCATTATTTTAAAAACAACAGTTGGGAATACTGTGTAAAAAAAAAATATATATATATATATAAGCCCTGAGATTTAAATGCTTTTGGATAAAAATGCAAACAAATTAGGTAACTAGGCAAGTAGATGAAAGTAATTTGGACAAGGCCAATTGGAATTCCTGCCTGATGTTGAGAGAAACGGTGTTATAAAAAACAAAACAAAACATGCAATTGCCACTTGCTGACACTGATTGAGAATTGGCTAAATAAGATTCCTGAAAAAAGCAGAAGGAGAGAAGAGGGGACCCAGTTGTATCAACACAAAAGAAACTCATCAGAGAAAAGCAAATATGCTTGAGACTTGGGAAAATGAAGGGAATGCAAAAGAAAGGGAAAGGCCAGAGTAATGTACTGGTTCTGATTCCTTCTCTCAAAGTTTCCAGATAAATTTCAGATGGGTCATTGTTCTCCTTACTCGACCCTTCATCTTACCACAAAATGCTCAACAAAAGCAGTTGCAAGGATGACTAGCTGCCTCCCCTGGCACCTCAAAAATGTCTGAATCTTGAAATAGGTCTATCATCTGCATATTGTTTGGTCCGTAGTAAATTCTCCCCAAAACTGAACTAACAAAATATCCTTGAAAAATGAATCTATGCTTTCACATTTTAGACAGATGGTTGGAGCCAGGCTAACGAGGAACTGACTTTTCCTCTATGACACCACGAGATGACTGTGTAACAGTCAAGCAGATGGGAACACTATTTAAGCCAGGGTAATACACTGCAACGGATTCTTTCAAAAACCATGAAGAATCAATCTCTCAAACTTCCAATAGCTTGGTGAGACTTTCCTCAACCTTCCAAACAATGAAGACTAGTCAACGTCAGCGCAGAAAAATTTTTACCAGCAAAAAAATTTTTTACAGTCAAGTCTGTTAATACTGGTTTATTTGCAATCCAACTCCCCGAGGACAGCAAACAGTGGTATTGGCTGCCCTCTGCAGTGGGCTGGTGAATTCAGTGAAGTATCAAGATCAAGAAAGTGCCAAATGCATGCAACTCATTCTTCTTGAAATCCAGAAATGCTGGCAAGAGAATGCCTTCTTAAATCTAGGATTTTTAGAGCCGAGGGTGTGTGGGAAAGTAACACATCACCCCCACAATCACTCAACCCCAACGATGTTTGGTTGCTTTCTGGGCAAGAGTAAGCTTGCTTGTTGATTTAAGACATCATGGGAATGTCTGAGGTTAACAGCCTCCATTGCTAAATCAAAAGCCAACCACAGCAGCAAAACTGTGAAGCTTCTCAGAGAGCTCCCTGGACTGAGAGTTTCCATGGTGTATGTTTTTAAAATCTGCCCATGAATTCTTTGAAACTACTCCTGTGGAGAAATGGAGTCTAATTTTGCTTGCCTCAACTACGAGCTAGCCTTAGTCACCTGGATCCAATGAAGAAAATGAGGTTGGAAGTGGCATGATGTGACTTCGGCAGGTGAGTTATAAAAGGAGACAGAGCATCTGCCTAGCTCTCTTATGAGCTGCTCACCCTTGCAATCCAGCTGTCATACTCTGGGGAGGTGAGGCCACATGTAGGTATTCCAGCTGACAGGCCCAGCTAAGGACTCAACCAACAATCAGCATCAAGTAGTTGATTTTATATGTGGAGTGAGGAAGTATTCAAGAATATTTCAACTCTGGCCACATCTGACTAACCACATCAGAGACCCTATCATCTTGCTGAGACCAGTCAACTCCCACAACCATAAGCCATAATAATAATAATCAATAAATGTTGTTGTTTTAAGAGAGAGGTCTGCAAAAAGGCCTGGTGATAAAATCTGGCCTGCAATCAGTTTTTCTACAGCCTGGGAACTCAGCTGGGTTTGGTACATTTTTAAAGGGTTGTAAAAGAAACAAAACAAAGAAAAGAATAATAGGTGACAGAGACCATATGCAGCCCTTAAAGCTGAAAATAGCTATCCTATAGCTCTTTATTAAAAAAAAAAAAAACTTTGTTCAACACTATCTTAAGCCATTAAGTTTTCAGATGGTTTATAATGTAGCAACAGATAATCAGAACACACAGTGCTTTTGGAATATAAGAGGCTGTCAATTGGCAAATGCTGGATTCATAGCATCATAAAAGTCACACTGAAAAACCACAACTCAACTATTACCTGAATGTCAATACTTATTCTATCAATAATTACTATTATATTTTCATAAACAAATTTGCTCAAACAAAGCAAAAGTGGGGGTAATGTGATTCATCAATCAAGGAGAGTATTTTAACTGTGTCTCATATTTGATTCTAGATTAAACTTCAAATTCTTGGAGACTTATTAATAACTTTAATAAATGTAGCTGGCATTTGCTGAGTCCTTACTCTGTTCCAGACACTCTTCTGAACTATTTCCTATGTATTGCTTCATTTAAGCCTTGTGACAACAATTATTTTCATTTTACAGATGAGGAAACTGAGACATAGGGCGATGATCCAGCATGTCCAAGATTATACAGGTAGTTAAGTCTAGTGTCAGGATTTGATCTAGGCTTGACTTGCATCCATGAACTTAATCATCACACTCTGCTGCTCCTCTCCAGCAAATGTCTAAAGAAGACATTGGTCTTGGTTGAAAGATGTAGCTGGCTTCCATCGGAAGGGCAGCATCCACTGACTTCTCTGATCAAATTTCCCTGGGGGCATAGTCAAGGGTGCCGTCCACTCACTAGGAGTCAGGTCTGGAAACTGGGTCTTTATCTTTTTCCCCTGAGACTCAGGATCTTTAGCAATACCAACACTACTTTTCTATTGAGAGGATCTGAAACTCTTAGACCAGCCCCAGATAATGGTTCGTTATAAGTTCTTTCTTCCAAAAAACCAAAGACTTCCTCACACTTCATCCAGTTAATCAACACATGGAAAATTATGTTTGCCAAAGGGATGATTGTCAGAGGAGACAAAATATAGGTTCTTCATTGCCAGCCCTTGGCTAAATGAAATCAACAGGCTGATTAAGAGCCAACCAATATTAAAAGGATATCCAGACCATCGTCTAGATGCATGACGATGGAAAATGAAATCAGTATCAGTTTCCTAATCTGTGAAGGAGGAATGATAACACCTATCTTTGTGATTAGTTGTTATAGACTGGAGCCAAGATATAAAAAGATATACAATCCAGTGTCTGGCATTCAATTAATGGTGGCTACAATTACTGTATTTTTAACATAGAACATGCCTTTCTTTCAAAGAGCTGATGACTGGCCAATGACATTTCAATTAATAACTGGAAAAGCTGTTAATCACAAATAAAGATCCACATTCATGAAACAAGACATAGAGTAAGAGTTGTTGCTTACCCACTGGGTTACACATTTTCCATCTCCTTTTATCATAAGCCTTTTCCATATTGGAAGGTTTTATTTAAATTATTCATAAAAATGGCCCTCTCTTGTTATTTTCTCCAACTGAACTTGGCACAAACAACTGCATATCAATGTAAGAAAGAGAGGGCAACTCTCTGATTTCAATGACGTACCAAGGCCACCTCAGCACAGTGACCAAAGGCATGGCACAGCCCCTTGTCTACTCACCAGAAGGGAAAGATAATTAGGCGGCTGATGAAAAATATGGTAGAGAAGATGAAAAACAGGGTGTTACAGGTTTGCTTCCATCCGGCATAAGAAAACATCTTAGCAGACTAAAAACAAAGAAAGCAATCACATTCAGATTCAGTGATATTAGAATAAACTTCTTAAATTAAATATTTATAAATGAAATTATATGATGTCTGAGATTTGGTTCAAAATAGTCTGTGTGTAGGGGGTGGTAGGGAGGGGTGAATGAAGAAATTGATGAAATGAGACTGGCTATCCTGACAATTGTTCAAGCTGGAGGATGGGCCCACTGGGTCTCTTACACACTTCTCTTTGTCATATGTTTGAAATTTTCCGTAATAGAATTTTTTAAAAAGGTATGTTAAAAATGACTATAATGTTACTGCTGTCCTTCACAGCACTGTAAGTTAGCACAAATGAATGTTAGCATGCATTTTATTGGGGCACTTATTTTTTTTCTCCACTTAACTGATTAGAGAGCTGGATTGGAGAAAGGTTGAGATATGAGTGAAGTCCTGGGTTGGGCTGGGCAGGTTGCAATCAAGGCAGTGGCAGAAGGGGCAGAGTGAGGAGGCCACTCATGGGGCCCTGTCCTGGTTGAAATAAAGTTTCAAGCACTCGATTTTTCCCCATTTACTTTATGCTAGTCTACACTGCCCAAATAATCTGTATTGAATAAAAGGAATTAAGAAAGTGTTTAATGTGGTATTAGATGGTTAATTGCTGAGAATTCTCTCTTGCATTATCTAGTGGAGCCCAAGACTGAGTGGGAAAGTGTCTGAACTTAGGGGTGGTGGGAGGTGAGTAGGAGTTGCTGAGTGTAACTCATCCTTCCAGAAGCATGGCTCAGGACTGGGTGGTTTCAGGACCAAAATTGGTCCCGAAGCTCAGAGCCACTCTAAAACAAGAGAGGCAGCATATTTACACTTCAGGAAGGGTTTACATTGCGTCTTCCATACTTTGTCACATTTACCATGGGATAAGAATATGATCAGATTGTGGAGTGGCAGGGGGCCAGAAAGAAACAGCCTCAAATGCTGCCAAGTGGGTGGGAGATGGGTATGGGGAGACAGGCCAGAAGTTCAGCATGACTGGAATGGAGTGGGAGTTGAGAGTCAGAGGCCAGGCAAGTGTGTTTAGCTAGAGATGAGCATAGGCAGGAAGAGAGTGTGCACTCTCTTGTGAGGGAAAAGTAGCATTGCTTGGTGTGAATACACACAGAGCAGATTCTGGGCTGTGCAAGGATGGATATCAGTCACCCTGCTCCTTTGCTAAGCATGAGTCAGGATACTGTTTGAGTGTTGGGTCCTACATCCAAACTTGAACATGTGGAAAACTAGAGGATCAGGAAGATACATGAACAGTGAGAATGGGGAAAATTAACAAGGCAGGAAACCTCAAATGTTGGAGAGGATGAGGAGAAAAGGGAACCCTCTTACACTGTTGGTGGGAATGTGAACTGGTGCAGCCACCCTGGAAAACTGTGTGGAGGTTCCTCAAAGAGTTAAAAATAGACCTGCCCTACGACCCAGCAATTGCACTGCTGGGGATTTACCCCAAAGATACAGATGCAGTGAAACTCCAGGACACCTGCACCCCAATGTTTATAGCAGCAATGTCCACAATAGCCAAACTGTGGAAGGAGCCTCGGTGTCCATCGAAAGATGAATGGATAAAGAAGATGTGGTCTATGTATACAATGGAATATTACTCAGCCATTAGAAACGACAAATACCCACCATTTGCTTCAACGTGGATGGAACTGGAGGGTATTATGCTGAGTGAAGTAAGTCAATCGGAGAAGGACAAACATTATATGGTCTCATTCATTTGGGGAATATAAATAATAGTGAAAGGGAATAGAAGGGAAGGGAGAAGAAATGTGTGGGAAATATCAAAAAGGGAGACAGAACATGAAGACTCCTAACTCTGGGAAACGAACTAGGGGTGGTGGAAGGGGAGGAGGGCGGAGGGTGGGGGTGAATGGGTGACGGGCACTGAGGGGGGCACTTGACGGGATGAGCACTGGGTGTTATTCTATATGTTGGCAAATTGAACACAAATAAAAAATAAATTTATTATTTAAAAAAAAAGGGAAGATGCATGAAGAAGGCAGAGTTTCCTTCCCAGTAAAAGTCGTGGATATTGAGCCTGTTTTTCTTTGCAAATAAAAAGCTAAAAAATGACCCAGCAACTGTCTTGAGGAATATGAAAGATTAATAGTCACCATCTTTAGGAGGGTCTGAACAGAGGCAAAAGTTGTGCCATGTGTGGGTTCAATGAGAACTTGCCCAAGAAGACAATCACTAAAACCAACTACTCGAGGAATCTGTGGAATAGGCACCCCTGGAGGATATCAGACATAGTCCCTGGGCCACCACATAATGTTGCTTTTTCCAAGTTGGTGGAAGGTACTGGCCTTGCTCACTGAACCTCAGGTTAGATCATGGCTTGTGAATCAGGAATGATTCATGATCATTAACAATGCAAGGTTGTTCTTATAGTGTGTCCATGAAGGGACCTCTGAGTCTGGCATTTCATTTCCCTCCTGTTTTTTTTTTTTCCACCTAAAAAGCTCAGAACATTTTCAATCAAACAGTAATGAGCTAAACTTCACAAAATAGCCAAAGGGGTAGATAGGACTTCTCATATTTCAGCTGAGGACAGAAAAGAAAGCATTAAGTGATTTGTCCACATCACCTAGGTAACTGGAGTGTGTCAATGATAGGGTGGGGGAAGAGTGGGGAGGGACAACCCAGTGCTTATCCCAGTCCCCACATCTAACTCCCTTTTAACAACACAACAAAGTTGTTTTTATAGTGGACACACACCGAAGGCTAGAGGGGTTAGAAGCCACAGAGTAGCATAAAATTCTTAAGTCATGGCCAATGCAGTCTTAATTTACAGGCAGGATTACTGAGAAATGATCAGAGGAGGAGGTAATTATAATAGATATGGCTATATTCAGACAGCAACACATGGGAAAACTGGCACAATCCTTCTTTTGCTAAACCATTTGCTGCCTGAATAATCCTAACCTTTAGAATGGGATTTACATGTCTAATTGCAATTACACAGAAGAAACAAAATTCTCTACACATCTGATATTTTAACAGTAGCCAGTTGCTTTGAAATGCCTTCAAATGACTTATGGTTACATCTAGAACAGGGTTTATCAAACTACAGTCCAGTCTATGGGCTAAAGCTAGTTACCCCTTAAGGATGGGTTTCACATTTTTAAAGGGGCATGAGAATAGAAGAAAAACAATCAGAAAAGAATATATGGCAAGAGATCCTATGTTGCTCACAAAGCTAGATTTACTATCTGGCCCTTCACCCAAAAGTTTGGTGAACACTGATCTAGAAGAACAAGAGTCTATCAAAGTTAATTTCTTCCATATCAACTTATATTCAACTATCAGCCCTTCAAGAGGCAATCCTGAACATGAAATGGATTAGCATCATTTTCTTCAACTTCTTTATGAATGGAGGTGTTTAAAGTACAAACTAATGGGTTCTGGGAAATGTGACCCAAAGTACAGCAGGAGAGCTGGCAGATAAGAGGATTGTTGGATCACTGCCTCATGGCAAACAGGAACCAATACCTAACAGAAACACATAGAGAAAACAATCCTAATTTGGCTTTGTTTCTCATATTTTGGGTGGCTTGGGACTAGGAAGACTCTTGTATTAATGTCCCCTGCTCCAAAGCATTTGTTCCTTAGAAAATAAATGTCATCTAACTAAACATCAGCTCTCCTTCCTTAAAGCTGGAGGTGCATCAGTGTGCGGCAGTACAAGCATCCAGTGGGTATTCGGCTTTGGCTTAAGTAAATATATGGTACCATCCAACATTAAGAATCCATAATGCCACAACTCCATGTTTTCCTTTTAATAGATTAGAGTTCATTCTTTCCTCAAATATCTTACTTCCTGAGCTAGTATCTGCATGCAACTTTTGCAGATGGAATCCCATGGGTTAACATCTCTTGAGTACCATGGAGAAGACTGGAAAATAAAAACTAAAAGTTCACTTGACGGGATGAGCACTGGGTGTTTTTCTGTATGTTGGTAAATTGAACACCAATAAAAATTAATTAAAAAAATAAAATAAAATAAAATTTAAAAAGATTTAAAAAAAATAAATAAAAATTAAAAAATAAAAAGCCACAAAGTAAAAATAAAATAAAATAAAATAAAAGTTGTCATTTCTCTAAGTTTGAAAGATCTGAGGGCCTAGAGACATTCTCCGACTGGGTATTTTTGGGGCAGAGAGGTCTTGCTAAATCACTCACTGACAATTCTTTCTGAAAGAAGTCACAGAAACCCAGGACATGGTATTGTTATTACTTTTTTAATAGCAAACGTTTACCTCCAGCCAAATGTCAGCCACATCATGCACAATCATCACGAGGGTCCCACTGCGAATATAATTAGCACACCAAGAGAAGCTCATCAGACTAATAGCAGCCAGGTGATGGATGACATGAGCTAGAAAATCCTACATAACGAGAGGAAAATGGAAGCTATTAAACAAATGCACTTATTTCTTAATCACTGGAAAAGCTAACAATAATAATAATATTTAAAAAAAACTGGTAACTTACATCTGAATGTTTTGAAATTTGTAAAATGCTTTCACTTTAATTCTAAACACAGTCCTTGCGAGGGAACTAACACATATTATCCTCACTGATGAAGTCACTTAACTTCAAGACAGTATTGAATAGTTGTCATCTAAGTCCTAACATCTGCTCTTCTTTCTACTATCCCACACAGGATATATGTACACATGTGTGCACATGGGCATATACCCCATATACATACCCACCCATTCCTATGTATATTTACATTCTTCCTTTATCCTCCAATTCCAAAAAGGAAAAAAGACACATATACACTATAATAAAATTACATAACCATTAAAATAAGAGTTACTGTATATAAAACAAGTAATGAATGAAAGTGGAATAAGTAGATTATCAACTCTAGGCTAAAGAAAGCTACCACAATCGAGTATAAAAACTTAAAGGTGTTCTGCAAAGAAAATATGCAAATGGCCAACAAGTACATGAAAAGACACTCAGCCTCATTAGTCATCAGGAAAATGTAAATCAAAACCATCATGAGATACCATTTCATCCCCACTAGGATAGCTATAATGAAGATGATGAACAATAACAAGTGTTAGTAAGGACATGGAAAAATTGGAATGTTTATATATTACTGGTAGGAATGTAAAATGGTGCAGCTACTTTGGCAGCTGGCCAAAAGGTTAAATATAGAATTATCATATAGCTCAGCAATTAAACGAGAAAAATAAAAATAAGTCCATGTAAAAACTTGTATATGAATGGTCATATAGCATCATTCCTAAGAGAGAAGAAAAAATACTTCCCAAATAGCCATCATATGATAAATAGATAAATAAAATGCAGTATATCCATTGAATGGACAATTACTTAGCAATAAAAAGGAATGAAGTATTGATACATGCTTTCACATGAATGAACCTTGAAAACATTATATTAAGTGAAAATACCAGACAAAAAACCCCGTATAATATGATTCAATTTATATGAAATATACAGAGGAGGGAAATCCATAAAGATGGAAAGTAGATTAGTGGTTACCCAGGGCAGGGAAGTTAGAAAAAATGGGGATTGACTGCAAAAAAGGTACAGGATTTCTTTGGGGGGGGGTGGTAAAAGGTTCCAAAATTGACTGTGGTGATGATTGCACAACTCTGTGGATATACTCAAAACCACTGAATTACACACTTTATTTTTAAAGATTATTTATTTATTTATTCATGAGAGACACACACACAAAGAGTGTGTGAGAGAGAGAGAGAGAGAGAGAGGCGGAGACATAGGCAGAGGGAGAAGCAGGCTCCACGCAGGGAGCCCTATGTGGGACTCATCCTCGGACTCCAGGATCACGTCCTGAGCCAAAGGCAGGCGCTAAACCTGCCTGGGCTGAACTACCCAGGCGTCCCAATTACACACTTTATATGACTAGATTGTACAGTATACACCTCAATAAAGATGTTTAAAAATAACTTAAAGATTTCAGCTTCCTTGCAGCCAAAGTAAGAGCAAACATGATACTACTTAATAGCCTAACTTATTGAGCACTTACTGCATGTCAGGGAGTGCTTTGTATGGGTTAACTTGCTTAATCCTCACAAGAACCAGAGGAGACAGAAACTATTTTTAGCTCCATTTTACAGATGAGGAAATCAAGTTGAGGGAGGTTAGCCAGCTAGCTTGAGATATTAGTGAGTGGTGAAGCCAGGGATTCAAACCCAGGCATTCCGCCTGTGCTTTACCCACCTTCCAATAGTTTTATGTCTCCAAAGATACGTATTTACAAAATATGTGACATATATTTACATTTAATTTTTGCTAGGTTACCCAATGCACCTGTATATAATAAGAGAAACCAACTACTGAAGAATCAGAGGTAGGAGAAAGACAGGATCATTATAGCAGCAACTCACCTTAGTGTATCTATGAAGACCTTCTAAAAAGTGATTATTTTCCATTTTCTCCCTTGCGAAAATGGCTCAAACAATTAAATTTTTATGTATTCTTAGCCCAGACTAAAGTTAATGACAGTTATTACTGAGTTTTATGGAAAAGGATGTTATTTCTACCAGTTTTTTTCATAATGTTCTTATACTTACATTCTATAAGTTTTCTTTTAAAATCTCCCATTGACTGCAATCGATTCAGCCTTTTAGTGATGAATAGGGTGCACCATCATGTACTCAAACATCACTTCATCAAGACAACTTGGTCTTATCTCCTTCATATTGAGCCAGCTTGGTCTTCTCTCCTTAATATCTCCTTAATATTCAACTTAACTTTATTTATCACACAAATTTTGCCACTAACTAACTTTTATAGCATATGAGGTATATGCCAAGTATATTTATCATTTGATCTGTGTTGCTAACATATATGATGAAATCTTGTGATTGCATTGAGAATCCAATATATGGTTTTCTGTATCAGCAAACAGTTTTTAAATGCCTCACTTTAACTCAGAGGATACCCCTCTTAGCATGCCTGTGGCTCAATTTCCCTGCATCTAAAGCAAAGCTAAGTGTGCCTAAAGCAAAGTTTCCTCATAAAGGCCTTGGATGAATTAAGGACAACATGCATTCAAAATCTTTGAATATTTCAAAGAATTACCTAAGGTTTGTAATCAACTAAAAGATGTGGCTGCAGAATTAAAATTACTAGCACCTGTACTGAAGAACATCAAATGTCCCAAGCTAAAGAAAGAAACAGATCATATAAAGGAGATTTTTCTTCTTACTGCATATAAGTAGAGTTTCCAAGTTAAAGTGTCAATAAGGTTTTATTGCAAATACATATCGAGGCACAAAAGCATGAGCAAGATTTGCACCATTCTATGTGCTATAAAATGCAAAAAGGCTATGAACTGAAACTAGCCACACATAAAAATACAATTTAAAGATTAGGATTTGGGGTAGGGAGGTTAAATTTTTTGAAAAAGTAGATAAAGTAGCTTTGTAAATAAGGTACTTTAGGGTGTCTGGGTGGAGCAGTTGGTTAAGCATCTGACTCTTGGTTTCAGACTCTTGGTTTTGGCTCAGGTCATGTTCTCAGGGTCCTGAGACTGAGCCCCACATCTGCCTCTGTGTTCAGTGCAGTCTGCTTAAGATTCTCTCTCCCTCTCCCTCTGCACCCTGCCACACTGCTTGCTCTCTCACAATCTCTCTCTCTCTCTCTCTCTCTCTCAAACAAATAAAATCTTTAAAAAAAAAAAAGATACTTACCTTCCTCTTGACATCAGAGCCAAGGCTAAATATCAGAGACCAATAAAAACTCATCTCCAAAATGTAGTACCAGTACTGGGATGGCAGCAAGGGCTAAGCAAAATAAGAGTATTCATTACTTTAGTATCACCATATAAATGACTCATTTAAAGGTATTAAACTATTTTTTATACCTATTTATGTTCCAAAGAATTCCCCAATATGATGATGATTTAAGATTTCAACTTCTCTGGGGCACCTGGGTGGGACAGTTGGTTAAGTGTCCAATTCTTAGTTTCAGTTCAGGTCATGATTTTAGGGCCCTGATTTCAGGGTCATAAGATTGAGCTCTGTGTCAGGCTCCATGCTTATCACAGAGTACATTTAAGTTCTCCCTCTCCCTCTGCCCCTCCTCTCTCTTTTTCTCTTTCTTCCTCTCTAAAATAAATAAATAAAACTTTAAAAAAAGATTTTAACTTCTGAGAAGGAATCAAAGATAATATTTCAGGGCATTTTATTTTTGAAAGAGTAGACAAGAAGTCTGAAGTCAAGTTAAATATTTTGTTCAAAAGTTAATAAAACTACAATAGGTGTAATTGCCTTGTTTTAGTTGACTGAAAGTTAAATTAGGGAAAACAAATTAAAAAATCATTACTTAAGAATGTTGGCAAGTCTGTTCTATTTTTCCCACAGTTTACCTTGTTTTATGTTTCTTGAATACTACTAAAAATCTGATGTCTTAACTTCTCTACTGGTGACAGTTAATAATCAGAATTGGCCTATTCTCAAATGGGGCAGTGATAAAATATATATGATTATGTAAGACTCTAAAAATATCTTCTGAAAAAAAATTTCTAGATATAGAGTTTTCCTTAATAATTTTATAGTGTGTGCATGGTTGCTTATTTTCCTTAAGAATTTTATAGATGTATGTTGGGGGGTGGGGAGTGATTATTTTAGCTAAGTTGAGATATTATATTACTTGGTGTAATGGATTGTTACATCAAGTGTAATGTTGTTGTTACTTGGTAATTGTTACTTGGTGTAATGGCATGTTACATCATGCCTCCAGTGAATTTCACCTTCTGATTTCCAAGTACTGGTATAGGCTTCTCCTACATGATCATGGGATTTGGTCAAGACAGCATAAGAAAACAGGATGCAAGTAGATACTTCATAAGCACCAGGTAAGAAACCTGAGTTATCTTGCTGATAAGAACAAAGTAGAGAATCAAGGTGCACACTGCCAAGAATATGAATGAGGGCACCAGAGACTTAAGCCATTCCCCTAGCCAGCCTAACAATGGACTAAAAATGCATGCATGAACTCACTTAACATCACATGGGGCAGAAAGAACTACTCAGCTGGGCCCAGTCCAATTTGTTAACCCAAATCATGAGCAAATAAATGGTTATTGTGCTAAGGCATTGCATTAGGGATGATTTGTTATGTATCAACAGATAACTGATATACATGAGTAGTTCAGAGTAAGTTGGAGGTAGAAGAATAAGATTGGAGTTTGGCCTACATAATGCCTAAATACCTTATGGTCTAACCGTCTTTGATTCTTTAATACTGAAGCTAACACATTAAAAGGAATAATTTTCTGGTCAACTGATCATCCTCTATAAGGCCATAAAATAATGAGACAGAGTTTTTGCTTTCTTCTATGTCAAACAACTATGTATGAGACTAACTCTCCTAGTGAGAACATCTAAAAAAGGATCTGAGTAAAATGCATAAAAATATCTCTGTGAAAGCATCAAAGAGCAATTAAGGCATCCAGAACCTGTGAAGCTAAGATTTCAAAGAGAAAAATGCATTAAAAATGAATCCTTTATTTCTAGTGAATCCTTAATCCAAGAAGTTCTACAGACCCTAAGAGGGATAAATCCAAAGAAAACCACACCTGTGTATAGCATTAGTCAGCATTTGCCAATTTATAAACAGTATGGAGTCCAGAGACTAAGAAGTGGAAGAAGTTAAATAGGATTTTTGGCAATCTCATGGTGCTAGGATGCAAACTGGTACTCAGGGCTAGCCAAAGAAAAAGACTCCTGGTAAACACTGTAATCTTTTATTAAAACCACTAGGAAAACACCCTAGGAATATGAGTAAGTTGTAAATATATCTGCCCTAAAAAAGACTAGAATCCACATTGAATCAGCTCAATCACATATAAAATGAAAGTGATCTGTTCCTACTCTAACTAATAGAAGTGAAAGTAAATCTTCTCAAGAGAAAGATAATATTATCCTGAGCAACTATAATTTTTTAAATATAGTATCTATTATTCAATCAAAAGTTATCAAGAATAAGGAGACAAGAATAAGACTAGATGCACAGATGACGAAGACATTGGATTCATCAGAATTGGACTTTAAAATAACTTTAAGTACTTGGTTAAAATGTGGAAAATTTCAGTAGAGAACTGGAATCCATTAAAAAAAAGAGCTAAATGAAAATTTGAGAAGTGACAAACATAGGAACTAAAATTTAGAACACAAAAGATGTATTTAACAGCAATTTAGACACTGCTGATAAAGGCACCAACAAACTAGAAGACATGAAAATAGAATATATCCAGATCTGTAAAGGCTCTGAGATTTTACCCCACTTGCAAGAGAGCTTGCCACAGTTTCATGGGTGCTGACTGAAGATATGAGACTCCTGGGTTAGAGATAAAGGATGCTGTATTATTTGCAGTAATAGTAGTTGTCAGAGTATCAATATTTGGGACAGGTTTTCCATCTTTACTCATACAGGGATAAGCAAAAAGGGTGAGCTGATATCTGCACATTCAATGAGTTGTATTACAAGAGAGGAACTCTGATCTAGGAAACCTGAATCTTTCATAACAGATAGTAATATGCCTACCCTTTGCTACAGAAGGAGACACTTCTATCTTCCAAGGTTGTCTGCTGTACAAATATCCTTTAAAAAGATAGTACAGAACAAAAGGCAGGCAGTGCTTCACTTCAAAAGACATGTAAAAATGCAAGAAATCCATGGAGAATTGGGAGATAATTCTAAAGCTCAGAGAAGCAAGAGAATGGAAGATATTAGAAAAAGCATAAGAGACATATGGGGCCTTAGTGTAAATGTCTAGCATATTAGCACATCTGTAATTGAAATTCCAGGAAGAGAAGAGAAGAAAGAGAGAAAGAAACAAAAGCAATGGCTGAGAATTTTCTAAAACTGACTGAAGATATCACGCCACAGATTTAAGAAGTTCTATGGCCCTTAGGCAGGATAAATTCAAAGAAAACCACATTTATGAATATCATAATAAAACTTAAAAGACAAAGACAAGATACTTAAATCAGTCAGAGAAAAAAATATATTCTGTTCAAGGTAGCAAAAATAAGACTGACAACTGAATTCTTAAAGAAAGCAATAGGATCCAGAAGGCAAGGGAATGCCATTTTCAAAGTGCTAAAGGAAAATCATTGATGATCTAGAATTCTATACTCAACAAAAAATATCCTTTAAAAAATGAAAGCAAAGTGGTAACATTTCAGAAAAGCTAACCCCAAAGGACTTCTTCAGCCAGAAGGATAATCATCCCAGATGGAAGCATGGAAAAGCAAGATACAAGGAAGAAGATGGAGAGGGCAATTTGACTGATTTACAAAACAATAATAGCAATAATTTGTAGGGTTTTAAATATTTGAAGGAGGGGGATGCCTGGGTGACTCAGCAGTTGAGCATCTGCCTTTGGCTCAGGTTATGATCCCAGGGTCCTGGGATCAAGTCCCCCATCAGGCTCTCTATGGGAAGCCTACTTCTCCGTCTGCCTATGTTTCTGACTCTCTCTCTCTCTCTCTCTCTGTCTCTCATGAATAAATAAATAAAATCTTTTAAAAAATAAATATTTGAAGGAGAAACTAAGAGGAGAGTATATGAAGAATTCTATGAAGAATTCTAATGACTTTATAGTAAATGGAAAGAAGTAAGAGCACTAATTTTTATTAGACTCCAATAATTCAAAAATACATATGGTAATCCCTAGGATAATTATTAAAAGAACAAAAGGATGCCTAAATGAGAAGCTAACATAAAGGAAGACACAGAATAATATGTTTTTAAAAACTTGACTGTCCTGCAGAAAAGTAAGAAGAGAGTACAATACAAGGAAATGCATCAGGTATTACAAATAGAAAATAAATAGTAAGATAGTAGGTTTAAACTCAAACATGTAATTGCATTAACTGTAAACAGACTAAAGTGCTAAAGACACAAGTGGTAGGTTAATAGGGAATAAGGATGCATAAGCTCTGGTGGGGAAAGAGCCAAAGGACTGCACAGATATGGACAGAGAGTAGGATTCAGACCCACTCAGGGGACAATTTGAAGGCCCCACAGTGAAGTAAGGGAGGACTGTATCAAAGGGGACTTACCTGCCTGGGGTAGCCATTCCATACCTCCCAGAGGTCATATACCCAAGGTTTCTGAAAAAACAAGGAGCCAAGAGAGAAAAGATGAATTTATTGGAGTCAAAAGCTGGTTTCAAGAGAAAACATAAGCTCTTCCTGATGTCACTGATGTGGCCACACACGCACAATAAGACTGTTGCTCCTGCTATACTGCTCTCTCTCTCTGCGTAGGTATTTATATATGTTCTCATACAACATGCCTGTGATGCTCATGACTTCTAGTGAATCTGGGACCACACATGGTTGAAATTATTCAAACAAGTGAAACTTCTAATGATATGATTCCTGAACCAATCAGACTACTTTTCCTATAGCAATAAAAATATCTTAAGAGAAATCTTGAGAGAGTCTTGAGCAAAATCTCTAAAAGCTGGTTATCGGGATCCCTGGGTGGCGCAGCGGTTTAGCGCCTGCCTTTGGCCCAGGGCGCGATCCTGGAGACCCAGGATCGAATCCCACGTCGGGCTCCCGGTGCATGGAGCCTCTCTCTGCCTATGCCCTGCCTCTGCTTCTCCCTCTGCCTATGTCTCTGCCTCTCTCTCTCTCTCTCTCTCTCTCTCTCTGTGACTATCATAAATAAATAAATTTAAAAAAAAAATAAATAAAAGCTGGTTATCTTTTTTTATTTCTGTGAACAACTTACTATGAAGTTTGTACATCATGTAATGAGGTAATCATTTAGTAATTATTTAAACAGACAATGCAAAGGTAATATCATAAGGAAAGATTACTGATGAATGAGTCTTGATGGGTCTTGATGGAACAGGTGGTATTTCTTGATGGAACAGTTGTCTTGATGGAATCTTGATGGAACAGATGGTATTTCACATGGGACTGGATGGGATCTGGCAGGTGGAGATAGAGGTGGGAAGGGCAGAAAGGAAGACCTTTCTGGCAGGGGGCATAAGGTATGCTAAAATCCAAAAGTGAGGATGTACCAGGTATGTTCAGTGGATTGTCAGTAGTCAGGGTAGTTGGTACATGGGTGTTGTGAGAGGAAATAGGGAGAGACTAGGTTTCAAACCTTTGTTTGCAAATTCAATGCTTAACAAAGTTTTCGAAAGATAGACTGGGGAGTTATGACTTCTTTTAGGCATTAGTGTGATTTTAAAGGCATGAAAGTTGGTTAACTTATTGAGAATATTATTTCATAAGGAATTCACATGCAAAGATTTTTAAAATTAAAGCCAAATTCCAGTCAAAGAATATTAAAGAGACAACTTACATCATAAAGAAATACAATTCCAGCAACAGTAATCATTAAGTAAAATGCAAATCGCCAGCTGCCAAAAGAAAGAAAAATCTTGTAAAGGTGATTGACATCTGAGGAGAAATACATTTGGTATGACAGAGTTTGGAAAGAATGCACAGGAAAATCTAATTTGATATCCTGAGTCTGCCACTTGTTAGATGGCTGTAACTGTAGGGAAGTCACTTAACCTTGGAAAGCCTTAATCTATGAAATGGGAATGACAAAACTTACCTCAAAATGTAAAAAGAATTGAAGCTAGTTTGTGAAAAGTATTGATCATAGTGCCTGGTATGAAGCAAGCAAAATAAGTGGGTGCTATTATTACTACTGTTCATGTTATGCCTAGCACACAATAGACCAAGCTCCTGACACACAATAGACAATGGTTTGACGTTAGTATTAATCAAGTCATTTCTTTTATCCCTATTTAGGTCCCAGTGAAAGGTTTCTAGTGGACAGTTTAGTCTTGTCTCTGAAAAGGAGATTTTTGAAAAAAAAAATCTTTTTCCCATGTATGGAGAAAGATCTATAGACTAAGAGACTTAAAAGACATACCAATCAACTGTACTGCATGGGTTTTATTAAGATCTTGATTCAAACAAACAAACTATAAATAAAATTACAAGTTAATCAAGGAAATCTGAACATTAATTGAATATTTACTATTATTAAAATTTTTTTAAAGATTTCATTTATTTATTTTAGAGAGACAGAGAGAAAGAGAACTTGGGCACAAGTGAGGGAAGGAAGGTGCAAAGGAGGAGGGAGAGGGACAAGCAGACTTCATGCTGAGTGTGAAGCCCAACACCAGGCTTGATCTCACAACCCTGAGACCATGGCCTGAGCAGAAATCAAGAGTTGGCTTGCTTAATTGACTAAGCCACCCAGGTATCTGTTATTAAAATTTTTTTTAAGGTATGATACTGGCCTTGCAATTTTGCTTAAAATAGAGTTCTTATCTCTTAGAGATACATACTAAAATATTTACAATTAAATCATAAAATGTCTGATATTTGTGTCAAAAGTAATCTTCTATAATACTTGGATGAAGGTAGTCAAAAGGAACACACTTTCAGTTATAAGATAAATAAGTACAGGGGATGTGATGGGTACATAACACACAGAGTTCATCATACCAGTTTTTCTACTTTTGCATATGTTTATAACTTTGCAAAGTAAAGTTTCAAAAATTACTGCTATTTTATTTCATGATTGCTGAAGCAACAATAATATTAAACATAATATTTGTTGGGGCACCTGGGTGGCTCAGTTGGTTAAGCATTCTGCCTTCAGCTCAGGTCATGATCTCAGGGTCCTGGAGTTCAACCCCAAGTGTGGCTTTCTGCTCAATGGGGAGTCTGCTTCCCTCTCCCCCCCTGCTTGTACTTTCTCAAACAAAATCTTAAAATAATAATAATGATAAAAATAATAAGACTATTTGTTCCTCATTCTTGTAATTATGCCTTGGAGCGGTTTCCTCAACATGCCTGTAAGCTAAGTAAGAAAAAGGAAGGCAGACACATGCCCATTTTGTAGATGAAAAATCAGGCTCATTAAATGCAAGACCATTTCCCCGGCTCACACAGCTAAGCAGTAACATAGCTGAGGCTGAAGTACAAGTCTCTGGACTTTGAATTGAGTGGTGCTTCCTGAACATTATCACTGTGTATAGGCTTAATGACAGTCTTTCTTCATGGCTTGTTTTGATAGAGAAAAAAAAAATAGGGTTCCAGTATTCAGAAATTTGAATCATAAAAATACTCAAAGAGCATTTTATGAAATGAGCCAGTTGAGACCTGTCCATATTTGTTATTTTTTTGGCCTGTCCAGTGAAGGCCCATTCTTAGTACAGAGAGCATTTCCTTGGCTCCCTGGTTTATTGTGGCCAAACAAGAAACAGAAAAAGTAGGATCAGACCTGCCAGCCACAAAGGAAACCATAAGTCTAGGTGGCACACCTCAAATTGTTTCTCCAACATTTACTGACTTCTGGACTCTGTGCTAGGCACTGTGCTAAGCCCATGTGTGTTATCACATATTTATCTTCACAAGTTTGTGGACAAGGAACTATAATTTGCCCCTCTTTATGGGTGAAAGGTGGATAAGGTGGCTACCAGTAAGGGACACAGAGGTTGGGAGAGATCACATAACTTCCCTGAGGCTGTGCAGAGGCGATCAGATGCAAGTGCAAAACCCACGTGTCACATTTTCCTGGACTGATCCTGTAAGGTTTCATTACACTATCCTAGGGATTCTCAAAGTGTGTGCCAGAGATTCCTGGCATGAAAATATTTTCATAATATGACTACCTTGTTATTGCCATTTTCACTCATCCCCTAACAAGCAAACAGTGATTTCCAGAGGCTCCGTGACAGGTGACACCATCATTGCTCTGAGAGCTGATACAATGTGTGCTTGGGTACTCTTATGTTTTATGAATGTCTCAACCTTCATTTCTAATATTAGTAGGCATAACACACATAAGCAAATGCTCTTTGGGGTCTTCCATAGTTTTTAAGAGGACAAAAGTGTTCTAAAACCAAAAAGTTTTAAGAACTGCTGCACTTCACTAATTATAAGATGAATAATAAAATATTTGCCAATGCTGTTTTACATGTTTCAAATGAAAAAGGTAGTAAAACTCCCCCTTTTTTTCCCAGGAAAAGCTGAAATAAACATCATTGTAAGGGGAAAAAATATCTTGGGAAAAAGAAAAATCCAGAAATTAATTGGTTAGGCCTGGATGGCAAGTGCAATCAGTGGGGGAATGGGCAAAGTAAATTTGGGCCATGGAGGCAGAAGTTTACAAGGCTGGTGATGGGGCTTAAGAGGGGGCAAGGCCCAATGGAGCAGGCAGGGACCGGCCTCAGGGTCAGCTAAGGCAAGATGGCAGGCATCCAGCCAGAGGAGCGCTCTCCCCCTCAGGGCTGGGGGAGCTCCCCAGTGATCTACATTGGGTACTTGGAAATTACCTAGGATTTTCATAATAAACTTCTTGCTGATAAATGGAAATGCTTATTTTAAAAATAAAAGTGGTCAGCTAATATGAAGTTTACTTTAAAAATAAAGGAAGCACTGTGGATTAAAATCCTGAATTCTATGGAACAGGGGTCATCATTTTAAAAAGTAACCAAGTACAACAGCCAAGATTTGGAAGCAACCTAGTGCCCATTGACAAATGAATAAAGAAGCTGCAGTATATATATATATGTGTACACACACACACACACACACACACACACACATACACACAATGGAATACAAGTTGGCTATAAAAAAGAATGAAATCTTGCCATTTGTGACAACATGGATAGAGCTAGAAGGTATTGTGCTAAGTGAAATAAATCAAACAGAGAAAGACAAATACCATATGATTTCACTTACATGTAGGATCTAAAAAAGAAAGCAAATGAAGAAATAAAATAAAATAGAAACAGACTCACAGATACAGAGAACAATCTGGTGCCAGAGAGCAGAAGGTAAGGCAATGGCAAAACAAGGAAAGGAGATTCAAAGGTGCAAACTACCAGTGATTAAGTATATAAAACTTGGGGATGTGGGAAGCCTGGGTGGCTCAGTGGTTGAGCATTTGCCTTCTGCTCAGGTCATGATCCTGGGGTCCTGGGATTGAGTCCCACAATGGATTCCCCGCAGGGAGCCTACTCCCGCTGCCTATGTCTCTGCCTCTCTCTCTGTGTGTGTGTGTTCCTCGTGAATAAATAAATAAAATCTTTAAAAAACAAAACAAAACTTGGGGATGCAGTGTACAGTACAGGGAATATAGTTAATAACATTGTAACAACTTTATATGGTGGCAGATAGTTGTTAGATTTGTTGTTGTGATCACTTTGGAATGTATATAAATGTCAAATCTCTATGTTGTACAGCTGAAACTGAATCTAATATTGTATGTCAACTGTATTTCAATTTTAAAAAAGGAAGTAACCACAAAAAAAAAAATGCAGTAAACTTAAGGTGTTTCTCCTTACACCATAGAGGAGTTTCTGCTTGTTGGAGAGTAATCTGTAGAAGCTCAGTATTGGGAAATAAGTTTGCTGAAATTTCCCAAATGCCTGGGGATAGGTATCTTACTAGGATTCCCAAGGCAAATCTCATTGCTGGAGAAAAAAGTGCAGTCCCTATACAATTAAATAACTTGGCGTTTTGCTTTATTCTATTTAGTCTGTAATAACTTAATGGTGTTCTGACTTTGAGGAAATTTGTGATATCTCTAAAAAAGAAGGTAAAGCTGACATTTTATTTGTTGGCCTCCTCCTATTTCCTGAATACACTGTATGATTTCCTGCTTTGTGTCTTTGCCTTACTTGAAACATGCTACCCTAAAATCCTGATTTATTTTCTCATGGAAATCCCAACCCATTCCCCAAGATCCATGTTCCCACTACCACCTCTAGGTCTGACTTCCTCTAAAAAGCCTTTCTCTAACGTACCCAGTCCTACTGATGCTATCTCCTCTGAATGCTCACAATGCATCAATACATGACTATGGACTACAGATGTGCAGCCTCATGTGTCATTGGGTGGAATCACTGGATGGATGTTGTGGTTTCCAGTCTTGTCTCCCTGATTAGCTGTTTGAGGGTAGTGACCAGGCCTTCCACTTTTACTTCCTTCTTAAAATCTAGAACTCTACCCAATGTAGGATAGTGCCATGTACAGAGAAGATAGTTAACATAACCTCCTGCATTGCTTGACTGATTGATGGTTGGCAACTTGAAGTTCCCTTCCCTGGCCTGAATTATGAAGCTGACTGTCAGTGGACTCACTGATAGCCAGATTCTCAAATGGTAGGCCTTGTTGACCCAAACAGTTAATTGATGTAGGGGATTTCTGCTTGCTAAGAGGTAAGGATTAGGTGTCAAGGGTCAGTACCATGGAGCAGAAAGATAAACAGAAAAAGAGTCAGGGGACATGAATCCAACAGCTCTGCCAACAGCTAGGTGACCTTGAACAAATTCCTTTAAGAAGACTGACCTGTAGTTTCTCGTTTCATTCTTTTCCCTTTAGTTTCACTGAGATTTAATTGACATGTAGCGCTGTGTAAGTTGAATAGTTTTTCATTTCTTACACAGGGCTAGCTCTGCCTTCCTTGACTATCTCACAGCACTGGTAGGAGGATCAAACATTATTTATAAGCTGTAAGGCACTATATTGTATAAGAAATTACCAGAGACTTTCATGGGAGCATGATCCAGCTCAAAAGTAGAGAATTAGTCTCTGCCTGGGGACTTTACTTAAGATAAGAATCATTTGCTAGAAAAAAAAATAAATGAATGATAGAAGGAGAACAGGAGAATGTATTATGAGACCAGTGCCACTTTATAGTGTTTTGTGGTGATGGTTTAAAGAGATTCACTATGCCAAGCTGACATTAGTGACAACAATATTAACCAAACTCTCAAGAGCTAAAACTCAGAAAGAAGCCAATAGAAAACAAATCAAGCCATTCATGCTGAGCTTCCAATGGAAGCCTGTGATGAGAAATGATTGTTTCAAGATACCTTGAAGACTTGGGTCTGTGCCCTAAACATCATGAGCATCACAGGATCCCAGTACTCACGAATGTACAGGTAAACTGAAGGAAGCCATTAAAGCTAAGCCTCATACTCTATTTATTTGAGAGTCTTATATCAGCTCTCTATTCACTTCACCATCAAAACAAAAAATATCTGGTGAAAGTCACCAGGCAATGTGAGGACAATAAGAAACAGGCAGAAAGAAGGGATGCTATTGGTGTGTATGATGTGGCATCAAACACAACCCAATGAGTGGGCACTTGTCTGGATGTAAAGAAGAAAAAAAGTAAGAGTGATACCTAATCCACCTTTTTCACACAAGTGTCAATTTCTGTCACCCAGGAGTGACCCAAAGTACAACAAAATTCTACAGGAGGGGGAAAAAAACCCCACAGAGCTCAAATGAAACCGAAATTAAGTGCAATGCAGCCTCACTGCCCTCAGAGTGTATTCAAAGTAGCCAGCTCTGGCAAAAATCCTGCTTGCTGCCCTAGCAGGTACTGACACCCCTGCTAAGTCAAACCAACCAGGAAACCCAGAGGAACCGGCGGTGTAGTCCACAGGCAAGGGATGGGGAGTGGAAGGGGGACTGAGTCAAGAGGGACAGAACAGACACCTTCTTATTCTCTGCTCTTATAATGTGAGATAATAATTGGAATGTGATTGGAAACAGTTCATCAAGTCTTATGATTTAGGGCCAACGTCTACGCTCAAAAAATAAACACCAGTTAAGACATTTGTATTTTTTTCCTGGACTTCAAGATAAGTACATGAGATCTCCTATTCATCTTAGAGAGTTCATACTTTGCCTCATTTCATATGAAGGAAACTGAAGTAGAGAAAGTAGATGAGTGACTAGCCTAAAAGTGACAAAGCTGGGTTCCAACCCTTCTTTGGCTCCACTTTCAGGGTTCTTTCTGAGATGACCATTCTGCTCCATATAAAACTGCAGCATTTCAAAAGTTCTTACTGTCCTTCTTACCAAGCTTCCTGGAATTTCTTCATCCTGCAAGGCTTCTCTTGATTCCGTCGACTCCGGAACCATCGTTCTACCTGGCGCTCTGTCAAGTTACACTTCTTTGCCAGTCCATAAATATCAGTCTGAAAAGGGATAAAATGAATGAACGGGTGATAAAGAGCAGTCAGGTTGGCAGGTAGTCAAGAAAATGTGATTGGGTTATAAGAGCTTGTGCATTGGAGAGGAGAGACATTCTATGTTAGAGCTTGAGCCAGGGAATTTACCTCTTTTGCTTATGTAATCACACACATAGACATATACACACCAAAAAAAAAATTCCCAGTAACTCTGAGTTACTAAGAAATATCAATACTCCATAATTTGGCAGCAACCCATACACTCAAGCTGTAGATGTGAGCTCACTCATTCAGCGAAGTTTTATCTAGGCTTCCTAGGTGCCAGGTAGAGTAGTACAGTTGAAGATGTTGATCAGATCCAACTTCCTCATTTTTCCTATGAGGAAACTGGAACACCAAGAGTTTTAGTAAGTTGTCCAAGACCTAAAATTAATAAAGTGAAGACAAGAACTTAGGCTAGTGCACTTTCTGTTCTTTCACACAATCTTTGTGATGGCTCCAAAAGATAAGACAGGAAAAACTCAAACAGGTGTTGGCCATCCCTTTCACGTATCATCAGATGTAGAGCTTATTTCAAACTAATCCAAAATAATTCTAATCATAAAAACATAAAGATAATAGAATATACTAATGATGATTGCTTCTCTTTGGGAAGCAGAACTCATTTTTAAATTTGGAAATAATATGGATTAGCTCAAAGGTCATAAATTCTGGAAGTTCTCCTAGGGCCAGACTAAAAAACACACATGATTGAGTGGATCAGGTCTGGTTCACAGTGGGATTTTAAGTCATATTCTTTTGCACTGGCAGGTTTTATATGCTAAACCTGCAGTGTTTTCAACTGACACAAAGAAATAAGCTCTGTAATTTTTTGGAAATACCTGCCCTCTTGGTCTTTCATTTTCCAACACAAGTTCAAGACATACTTTCATTTCCTCTTTACTAGAAAAATACAGTTGCATCAAACTGACCTTCAGTTTCAGTGTTGAGGAGACCAGCAGAAAACAGCAAAGCACCTGCCCTACTCCAAAGGTATAGCAAGCTGTGAGCCAGCTCTGGCTGATGGCTCCCAGACTGAAAGTGTACATCGAGAATTTTGACGTGAAATCACTAGCATTTTTAAATGTTTACTAATGCTTCGAAATAAATTTAAACCAATCATGGACCAACATACCAAGGGCTGAACAAAGCCTGCCTGATGGCTGGACACCCAAAGCCTGGGAGCAGTCATCCAGTTTCTATTGTGTTATTGTGTATAGTTCAGGCACACATAATTGTTCAGGTGCACAAGGTTGACAGTAGATAAAATCCATAAAGAAGATCTCACACTGATGACTGGACAAGGACTAATTGCAGTTTCTATATACCTACTAAATTGCTACCTGTTACTTGATCTGCAAGAAGGAAAGCAAAACAAAACAAAAACAGGATATAGCCAATATTATACTCTGTTTCCCTGTAAACTGCCCTAATACCTATGCTTTTACAGGCCAAGCGTTTTCCTGCTGTTGTTTTGTTTCTGTGCTCTTCTGGAGACTGAACTGGCAATCATTTATTGGTGCCTACTTCTTGCAAGCATTGTGCTAAGTCATTGAGGATCTAAATGAATAACACTGATATGGGCCGCCCCTTCACAGGGTGAAGTGTGTCTGGTGAGGAAGTAAGAAAATAAAACAAAGAATTCTAATAAGACACTATGAATGTTAAGAGAGGGTAAGATTAGGATACCATGGGACCTAATTCTGTGTAGGCACCTCCTGGAAGTAACACATGTGCTGGACCCTGAAAAAAACACCTTGAGAAGGAGGGGATAGAGAAGGGAGGCATCCCGGCAGAGGGACTGGCGCATGAGGTCATCTGGAGATGAGAGCATGGGTGAGCAAGGAACAGCAGAGGAACAGAAGTCTGGCAGGGTAGAAACATATGAAGAGGAGGGGAGGAAAGTTATGGCTAGGCTCACATCAAGGTGGGGGGGGGCTCTGTCTGGGATTTATCTTGGGGGTGACAGGGCATTTGCACTGTTAAAATCCCCTTCCAGCAGTATGCACAGAATGGAGGGGCAGGAGTACGTCTGGAGGTGAACACAGTATTCACTTCGCCCTTGCGTCCAAGCTCTGTGTTCCCACAGCGAGGACCTTGTACTAGACAACTCTGGAGGTCTGGATTCACTAATCCATACAGCTCATCATACTCCCTTGTGGGAAGTAATTCAATTTTATTATTCCATCACTTCTATAGATATCTGCTTAATACTTGTGTCTAGGAATAGCACTCGAACATGATTTGAAGCAATTTATTTTCTGTTTTGGAGCACAGATGAATCTGGTTGAAAGTCAGTCTTGACAACTGGCTACATACACTACAATATCCTTAGGACAGAAATCCTCATGCAAACTCAAGTTTCTGGAAATAATTTCTTCTTGATACATAAAACAAGCATTTATTGAACACCTACAATGCACATAAAATTGTGCAAGATGTTATGTTAGTACTACTTTAACTGTCACATGGCTCTTTTCTCTCTAGAGCAGGGAAACTTGATAAAGAACAAATTTTCTAATTTTAAATTTCCTAAAAAGCTGACCTTTTGCTGAAGCTTTTGCTATAGCAAACATATCAAGTAATTGATAGCATAGCACTATTCTTTATGTTTTATACAAGGAATTATCCATCTGAGTTATTCTCAGAAAGAGAGAAAAATAATAAGGACTCCCTGAAAGAGCCCAAATTTTTCACAAGCATAGCTAAATAGTTGCCCTTTTGAAAAATGTGAAATGATGCTTGGGCATTATTATCACCAGTGGTAGCAGTAGTACTGAAATGAACAACTGCAGTCAGAGCACGTGGAAATAAAGAACATGTGAAAATAGCTTGTCAGGCTGTCCTCATTTCAGGAAAAAAGAAGAAGTCCAGTACAGAAGCTAAGGGTAGAGCAAGTTACAGACAGTGCTGGCTAGCTGCAAACAATTCTGGACATGATCCCTCATACTATGCGGTCAGACTTGCATATGCCTCTTTTGGGCAGGGAGCCCACCAGACAAATAATAGAAACAGTCCTATCGGGTCGCCTGGGTGGCTCAGTGGTTGAGCGTTTGTCTTCGGCTCAGGGAAGGA
This sequence comes from Vulpes lagopus, assembly GCF_018345385.1. NCBI lineage: Eukaryota > Metazoa > Chordata > Mammalia > Carnivora > Canidae > Vulpes > Vulpes lagopus. The sequence goes on along the minus strand of NC_054827.1, from coordinate 100,636,465 downwards.
TCCTGGGGTCCTAGGATTGAGTCCCGCTTCAGGCTTCCCACAGGGAGCCTGCTTTTCCCTCTGCCTGTCTCTGCCTCTTTCTCTTTGTGTCTCTCATCAGTCAATAAATAAAATCTTAAAAAAAAAAAAAAAAAGAAACAGTCCTATAAAAAAGGCAACCAAATTCAGCAAATAAAGTTTAGCACCCTTTAAAAAAATCTATCTATCCTAAACTGTGCTAGGATATACTCTTGACTTTTAAAATTATCAGTGATCACAGTCTGTATTCATCATAGGGGGTGTGCCACTTTGGGGTCAGTTTTTATTTCATCTCTCATTTTTAACTGTGGTGGAAATGAAACTGGACCTGCCTCGCTACCTTTTCTACAACTATTAGATTGAGACCTTTTTTGGGTACACTACAACATTTCATGAACTGCATCTTGTATTGTGAAAAAAATTCTGACTTTCCTGGGGAGTGAGCAGGAGCACGGCACATTTCTAAACGTGTGTAGGCTCTGGATTTAAAAAAGTGTCCTACTGGGATCCCTGGGTGGTGCAGCGGTTTGGTGCCTGCCTTTGGCCCAGGGCGTGATCCTGGAGACCCGGGATCGAATCCCACGTCTGGCTCCCGGTGCATGGAGCCTGCTTCTCCCTCTGCCTATGTCTCTGCCTCTCTCTCTCTCTCTGTGTGACTATCATAAACAAATTAAAAAAAAAGTGCCCTACTCATGACAGACACTCCAATGAACACTTTCTTAACGTGTGTAATATATATCGATGGTGTCACAATCATCAAAAGTGTCAGATATGGGCTACTCTGCCTTAACAGTAATCTTTTGTGATTAGGATACTTTGTATATACACTATTATCCAAAAATTTAATTTTGATCTTTATACCCAAATTATGGCATTGATTATTAGTGTTAAACACTCTAGTTAAACACAATAGTTCAACTGTGAATACTGGTTATCTTATAATATTTCTGTGTCATTTTATACTATGCTTGGAATGCTGTCAATAGAGGGAAAAACCTGTCAATAGAGGAAAAAAAATCCAAATGAGTCAAATCATTTGATGCTCAACTAGAACAGATATCTTGCACAGATGAGGTAACGCACTGGTGACTGGAACATTAAGAAAGGAGGTTTTTTTTTTTTTTCTTTTTAAAATCTGAAACCAAAGAACTTGCACTTACGTGAGATGGTTGTCTTGTGGAATGTTTGAAAAAAGTCTCTAAGACAGTATTTGGTGTAATCTTCTTTCGAATTTCCTCTTTAATGCCAAATGTTTTTGCTAGAGGCGTAGCAATAAATCTACAAAATATGAAAGAAAGTCCAAAATCTAAGAATGAACCCACAATGACACCAGAAAACTCAAGCCATAATTTTAGATTCCAAATGAAGAATCAGCCACGGGGTCATATTGTCCTTGGGCGACCTACAGCCAAGTCTGTCTTGCAAAGAAGTTCAAGAAGAGCACATTTTGAGACCCGTTAGGCAAGAAATAACTTAAAAAAAATAAAATAACTTGCACCATTCTAAAATCCACTTTAGGTAAATCCAAATACATTTATATTTGAGATTCAGGAATTGGAATAAACCATTCCAACTAGAGTTTTATTTTAAGTCTCTTACAGATTAAAATGAATAATAACTTTGTTATTGAAAGTTTTACTTTGTGATATTATCTTAAAGAATTACTACTATATTCCTATTTGAAATTCTAACTTATTGAAAAAAATGTCATGACTCTTGGATAAATATCTAGGAGTGGGATTGATGGGTGGTGTGACAAGTACATATTTAACTTTATAAGAAACTGGCAAACTGTTTTCCAGGTGGTAGCAGCACTTTGCACTCCTGTCAGTAATGTGCCAGAGTTCCAGTTGCTTCATATCCCCCAATGACACTTGGTATTACCAGTCCTTTTAATCTCAGCAATTCCCCTGGTTGCATGGGTTTTCATCGATTTTTCACTCTAATCTTTATTCTTTCCGAACTTCTACTTGCTATAAGTTTAGTTTGCTCTTTTTTCTAGTTTCTTCAGGTAGAGATTTATTGATTTGAGGTCCTTCTTTTTTAATATAGGTTTTTGCATCTATAAATTTCCTTCTGAGCACTATTTTGCTGCATCTTATAAGTTTTGATATTGTGCTTTCTTCGTGATTCATCTCAAAGTATTTTCTAATTTATCATGATTCCTCCTCTAACCCATTGGGTATTTAGAAGTATGCGTTCAATTGCCACATATCTGCTAATTTCCCAATTTCCATCTGTTACTGACTTCTAATTTCATTTCATTATGATTGGAAAACACATTTGGTGTGATTTCCATTTCTTTATGCTCATTGAGACTTGTTTTACAGCCTAACATATGGTCTATCCTTAAGAATGTTCCTGTGCATATGGGAAGAATGTGTCTTCTGTTGTTATTCGGTGCCATGTTCTACAGATGTCTGTTACTTGGTTTACAGTGCTGATCAAGTCTTCTATTTCCTTATTAATCTCCCTCCTAACTCTATCCATTATTAAAAGTGAGATATTCACATCTGCAACTATTTGTTGTCTATTTCTCTCTTCAATTCTATTAACTTTTGCTTCATCCATTCTGGAGCTTTGTTGTTAGGTACGTATATGCTTAGAATTATTAAATCATCTCAATATATTTATCCTTTTATTATTATAAAATGTTCTCATCTCCAGTAACAGTTTAAAAGTATATGAAAGTCTAAGTTGTCTGATATTAGTATAGCCACTGCAGGCTCTCTGTTGGTTACTGTTTGCATGGTACATATTTTTCTATACTTTTACTTTCAACGTATTTATGTCCTTGAACCTCAAGTGTATTTCATATAGAAAGCATATAGTTGGAAAAAAAAAAGAAAGGATATAGTTGGATCATGTATTTCTTTTATATATATATATATATATATATATATATATATATATATATATATATAATTTATTTATTTAAGAGAGAGAGAGCATGGGGAGGAGCAGAGGGAGAGGGACAAGAAGACTCTGCTAAGCACGGAGCCTGACATGGGGCTTGATCTCACAACCCTGAGATCTTGATCTGAGCCAAAGTCAAGAGTCAGATGCTTAACTGACTAAGCCACCCTGGCATCCCAGATCATATATTTCTATCCATGTCTCCTGTCTATGCTTTTTAGTTGGAGTATTTAATCTACTTACATTAATGCAAATTAGATTTAATTACTGATAAAACAGGATTTATGTTTGGGATTTTGTTATTTGTTTTCTATATATCTTGTCACTGTTATTTCTCTATTCTTCCTTAAGTTATATTTTTTGTGTTCAATGGGTTTTTTCTAGTGTCCTTTTAAAATTCCCTTTCTTAAAGTATTCTTTTATTTTTTTAAATATTTATTTATTTATTAATTATAGAGAGACAGAGAGTGCAAGTGGGAGGAGGGGCAGATGGAGAGAAAGAAAGAGAATCTCAAGCAGATTTCCCACTGAGTGTGGAGCCTGACTCGAGGCTTGATCTAACGACTCTGAGATCATTACCTGAGCCAAAATCAAGAGTTGGATGCTCAACTGACTGAGCCACTAAGGCACCCCAAAATATTATTTTAAAATTATTTTCTTAGTTGTTAATCTGGGGATTACAATTAACATCTTCATTTATAACATTCTAGTTCAGATTAATACCAAAATAATTTCAGCAATATACAAAAACTTCATTATGTCCCCTTTCTGTGCTGTTATTATCATACAAATCATATATTTATAAATTGCGTTCTCATCAACACAAGATTTATGATAAGTGTTTGATGTAGTTGTCTTTTAAATCAGATAGGAAAAAATGTGTTACAGACAAAAACTACATGTATACTTTCTTTGTATTTCTTTTGTAGGTGACTTCACTGGTAGTGCTTTTTATTTCTTCATACACATTCAAGTTACTGTGTTATGTCCTCTAATTTCAGTCTGAAGGATTTCCTTTGATATATCTTGTAGGGTGGCTCTAGAGGCAAGAAATTCTTTTTTCTTTAAAGATTTTATTTATTTATTCATGAGAGACAGAGAGAGACAGAGGCACAGGTAGAGGGAAAAGTAGACTCCCTATGGGGAGCCCAAGGCAGGACTCGATCCCAGGACTCTGGGATCACAACCTGAGCTGAAGGCAGATGCTCAACCTCTGAGCCACCCAGGCATCCTGGAGGCAACAAATTCTTCCAGTTTTTGTTTATCATGAAATGTCTTAATTTCTCTTTCATTTTGAAAGATAGTTTTACTCAGTTGACAGTTTTTTTTCTTTCAGTACTTTTTTATGTCTTCCCATTGTCTTTGGCCTCTATAGTTGCTGATAAGAAATCAACTCTTGTATGTGATCAGCAACTCTATAGTTGCTGATAAGAAATCACCACCCCTAGTTCACTCTTGATCCTCTTTAGCTTTTAAGATTTATTGTCTCTGTCCTTGGATGGTTTGTTTGTGATGCATCTAGGTATGGATCTCTAAATTTACCCTACTTAGAATTTGTTTAGCTTCTTGCATGTGTAGATTAATGTTCATCATCAAATTTGGGGAGTTTTTTTTTAATAAATTAATTTTTTATTGGTGTTCAATTTACCAACATACAGAATAACACCCAGTGCTCATCCCGTCAAGTGTCCCCCTCAGTGCCCATCACCCATTCACCCCCACCCCCCCGCCCTCCTCCCCTTCCACCACCCCTAGTTCATTTCCCAGAGTTAGGAGTCTTTATGTTCTGTCTCCCTTTCTGATATTTCCCACACATTTCTTCTCCCTTCCCTTCTATTCCCTTTCACTATTATTTATATTCAAATTTGGGGACTTTTTAAGCCATGTATTTCTTCAAATATTTTCTGTCCTATCCATTTTCTCCCCTTCTGGAACTCCCATTATGCACATGTTGTTATGCTTCATGCTATCCCACAGAGATGTCTCAGGCTCTTCATTTTCTTTCATTCTTTTTTCCCCCCTCTTCATCAGATGGCTCTTCATCAGATTTCCCCTCTTTTACTTGCTCAAATATGCTGTTGGGCTCCTCTAGTGAATTTTTCATGAGTTATTACACTTTTCAACTCCAAAATTTCTCTTTGGTTTCTTTTATAATTTCTAATTACTAATAGTCTTTTATAATTATATAAAAAAGACTATAGTCTTTTATAATTTCTAATTTCTAATAGTCTTGATTTGGTGAGATATTGTTCCATTCTTTCCTTTAGTTCTTAAGCATATTTTTCTCTAGTTCTTTGAACACGTTTAAAATAGCTGACTTAAAGTCTTTACCTAGGGGACCCTGGGTGGCTCAGTCAGTTAAGTTTCTGACTCTTGATTTTGGCTTGGGTCATGATCTCAGGCCTGAGAGACAGCGCCCCACATGGATCCTGCTTGTGATTATCTCTTTTCCCTCTCCCTCCGCCTCTCCCCTGTTCACACATACTCTCTCACTAAAATAATAATAATAATAATAAAAAAAATAAAATAATAATAATAATAATTAATTAATTAAAAAATAATAAAGTCTTTGTCTACTAAGTCCAACATCTAGGTTTCGTAAGGGACATTTTCCTTACAGAAAAGGAACTACTTTTTCCTTGTATGGACCATACTTTATTATTTCTTTACCTGCTTTATAATTCTGTTGAAAATTAGACATGTTAAATAATATAATGTAGCAACTCTGGAAGTCAGATTATCCCTCTCAGAGTTTGTTGGTTTTGTAGTTTATCATTGTCCATTTGTTTGTTTCATCCTTTATTTGAACTCATCTATGAGGTCTGTATTCTTTGTTATGTTTGGGCACTGGAGTCTCTATTGGATTAGCTTAAGTGTCACCTAATGACTAGACAGACATTTACTTATTTGCTTGAATAACTTTCAATACTCAGCTTCAACACTCAGCTAGGCAGTTGTCAAGTTTGCCTTAGACTTCACTTCCTCTTTTCACAGATCCTTAAGATCATCCAGAAATGAGAGCTAAGGGTTTCTCAGATCTTTTCTGGGCACATGGAGAGCCCTGGGTATACCCAAAGCTCTGCAAATTCAAGTGTTCTTCTTTTTTTTTTTTTTTTTTTTTTTTTTTTTTTTTAAGTGTTCTTCTTATTTCCAAGAATATGTCAGAGCTTTTCAAAGCCCACTCTGACATCTCATTTTCAGTTTTTCAGTTTAAGTGTTTTGGTTGGTCTATTGCTTGCCCCAATAGTTACCTACAACCTCAGGCAAGTCCAAAGTTAATCAATTGCCTCTACTTGTTTTAGATAAGCATCTTTAGGGAAAATATTTTTCTGACTCAGGTCAAATAAAGACAGTCTTTTAAGTACTGGTTTCCACAAGGGAGGTCAGATAATGACATTTCTCTGATAGTGATATTCTATTCTGCTCCCTTCAGTGGCTGCCAGGATAATAGTTTTCACTGAAACTGTAGGTGGTTGGGTTTTCAAGGCTCTCAGAGAGCTTTATAGAGCAGAATAGGGAGAGGGCAAGTTAAAATGCCACAAAGCTTGCTGCTGTTCTCTTCAGGAGTCAGCTGTTTTTCTTAAATAACAGACCCTGGATTGCTGCTAACCTTTGGTTAATTCTGAAAAGTTGATTTTGACAGGTTTTGCTAGTTTTCTGATTGCTTTTAGGAGAGAGAATTTTTGGAGGCCCTTATTCTGACATTTTTGTCAATTTCCAGGGTGTAGTTATTTTAATTTGCATTTTGCTAATGACTAATGACGTTGGACACCTTTTCACGTGTTTATTTGCCATTTATATATCTTTGGTGAATTATCTACTGAAGTTTTTGCCCATTTTAAGAGTCAAGTTATTTGTTTATTTTTGAATTATAAGAGTTCTTTATATATTCTGAATTTAAGTCCCCAGATATATGTTTTGCATATATTTTCTCCCATTCTGTGGCTTGTCTTTTCATTTTATTTCCATTTAAAAAATAACCACTAAGGCATTTTTGCATATCATATAATTCACCTTTTCCAAGTATACTATTTAGTGATTTTTTAAGTAAAATTACCAAGTTTTACAGTCATCACCACGTATCAGCTTTAGAAGATTTTCATCATCCCAAAATAATCTCCCATGCATATTTATTGTTAATCCTGTTCCCTCTCACCCCTGCCCCAGGCAATCACTAATCTATTTTCTGTCTTTATGGCTTTGTTTTTTTGAATATTTCATATAATGAAATCATACAATAATATGTGATTGCCTGTGTCTGGCTCCTTTCAATGAACTTAATGTTTTTTGAGGTCCATTCATGTTTTTGGATGTATTTGGAGTTCTTTCCTTTTTATTACTGAATAGTAATTCATTGTATGGGAATATATACATTAGCAATGTCTCTTGAAGAGCAGGCACTTTAGCAAGTTATCAAGGGAAATAAAAGCATGTGCCTGTACAAATTTTTATACTCGAATATTCACAGCAGCTTTATTCATAATAGCCAAAAACTGTAAACAATCCAAATTTCCAACAACTAGTTAAAGGATAAATAAATTGTGTATATCAATATGTTGAAAGACTATCCAGCAATGACAAGGAATCAGTGATACATACAACAACATGAAAACAATCTCCACTGCATTGTGTTAAGTAAAAGAAGCCAGACACAAAAGACTATCATCTAAATGACTCCATTTGTAGAAATCGAAAAGGCAAATGATGCTGACAGGAAGCATATCAGTGATTGCAAAGAGCTAGTAGGTGGGGAGAAGATGAAGCAGATAGGGTACAGAAGAGTTTCTCAGCTGATGGAAATCTTCTATATCATAATTGTGGAGATGGTTACATCACAGTATAGCTGTCAAGAGGCATCAAATTTTGGATAAACTTATATGTAAATCAAACCTCAATAAAGCTGTTTTTTAAAAAGATTTATTATTTATTTATTTATTTATTTATTTATTTATTTATTTATTTAAGAGAGAGAGTGTGTATGCAAGCAGGGGCAGGGGAGGCAGTAAGGCAGGCAAAGGGAGAGAGAGAGAGCCTAGGCTTCAAAGCAGACTCCATGCTGAGCACAGAGCTCAATTCAGGGCTTGATCTCATGACCCTAAGATCATAACCTGAGCCAAAACCAAGAGCTGGATACTTAACTTACAGCACCACTCTGGCACCCCTAAAGCTGAGTTAAAAAGTAATGATACGACCCTATTCTTTCTCCGGTTCTAACAAAGACTCTATCTTCTGCCAGGTCAGTCTATTTTAGCACTTAGAGGTTTCTGTGTTTAATTAAATGCCAGAAATTTCAGTTATGAATGATCATTTAGCCCTTCAATTCACTTTTTTATAATCATGGGAGTTGAATAAATTTTTTTTTAAAATAATTTGATAAAATATATAAGCCAATCCAACTTCCAGATGGGCTAAGTTCTCCTGGAAATGGCCCATACATTTCAGAGACATATAAAAACAAACATCTAAGTATGCACCAGATGTACATAGAGCAATGTGGATAGATCATAAAACATAGAGCTGTATTGAAAAAGAGAAGAAACAGAATAAAGTCTTATCACCATACCATTTATGTCAACTAACAATACATGCACTTTATGTTTATGCACATGTTTTACTGGGTCATACAAATAAAAAGCCATCAGCTATATTAGAACCCAGCAGGCAGGAATGTGACTAGGAAATGGGGATAAAAGGTAATTATTGAAAAAGTTAATTCAAATCAATCAAAAAGAGGTCTTACACAGATGGAAGAGAGCATGCTATGATTGAGGATTATGATTAACTAATTCCCCCTTTGCATAAAATGTCCAACTCAAACAAAAACTAAGGTGTCCTTAAAACAAAATCTCAGAAAACATATTTGACAAAGTCTTGGATAAATAATGGAATTATTTCATTTATCCAACCTACTAGTTGAAAATTTTATTGGGGAAACACTCATTGTTCTTACTTATAGAATAACACAAATACAAAATGCTTTAATATGGTAGCATTCTCAGTGATATCCACTCAATGCTCTCTCAAATGTTCAAAATGAAAAAATTAGGAAAAATTTAAAAAGCAAAGCAGAATTGCTTTTATCTTTTAAAAAGATTTATGCAGGAAGGAAATACAACTAACCTTAAAACCAGGGAAAGTATAACATTTCTCTCTTGAGGATCATGTGGGAGATTAGTATAGTATCTAATAGTATATGGCTATTATATATGAGCCACAGTATATGGCTCAGTATACACAATGGATAAATATGCATATCCATAGCGTACTTGCTGAAATGAGGAATACATCCATATTAAAATCATTAATTTAAACAAGAGAAATATTGTCTTGTTTGTTAAGATGCCCAGGCTTCAAAGACAGAAATAACATTTTTGATAAAACACAGGAATATATAGAGTTTTCTATTTTAGCATTATCCTTACTTTTCAAATAAATCTGGGAAATCAATCACTTCATTTAATGTTAGCATAAATAATTATGAATAGATAATTTAAAAATCTGTATTGAATAAGGAGGAAAGAAAGGAGTGTAATAAATATTTGATAAACTGAACTGAAAAGAGAAGGGAAATGACAGGTCTTAACTCTAGAAGGACCTTAGAGATTAACTTGCCTGAACTTTCATTTTATGGAATATGGAATATGAAATAAAATGTCCAAGAAGAAGAAAAAAGAATGTGAACTTCTGCTCCCATGTAAATGGTTCAAAGTTAGGTTAATTACCACGTAATGAGTCTCTGAGGTTTGCTACTATTGCAGAACTGAGCCTTCAGATGGTCCCATTCAGACACCCAGACAACCCCCTCTTCATCTAGCACTTCATCAGTTACTTGTGAGCCAAAAGCCTAGCAATCCCAGACCCCTCCTCCTTTTTTCCAATATTCTTTTATAGAATAAAAGGAAGGCAGCCGAAGGCAGATATTAAGCATGTGAAGTTTAAATACGTCTCCTAACAGAAACAATAGCCTACTGCCATCAGATTGATTCCCAGTTCCTAAGGATTCAAAGGCTCTTTGAACAGAGTTTAAGCTGGGGGTTTTATATGAAAGAACAAAATACCTGGAGCAATGTAAGTCTCAGATAACATTTAAGTCTAATGTGTATATTTTGAGACTATTTCAGTTTAGAACAGTTAGTTGAACAACTCTTTTCAACTCTTGTAAATGGCTATAGATGGGTCATTCCACCTTCCCTTCTTTGCAGAATGAGGACATATTATCCCATTTTACGCTTATGTTGCTCAGAAATGGTAGAAATTTATTACATAATTAAATAAAAGAAAAAAGATTACCTTTGATTTTACCACCTCCATCCCTGCATTGAACCATTCTGAGACCATAATTTATTCTGAGATAATGTGTTTATTTCACAAGTGTCTAAATCTGTGTGGCTTAGATCTCATCCACCATATTTCAGAAACAGAAAAATGCATAGGAGAGTCCAGAAAAACCAGTTAGAAAGTACTATTCAAGGTTCTCTCTACCCACCTGGCCAATAACAACATACATATATGCCACAAAACTTCTAAGGAAAAGTAGTCCTAAATACAAAGCAAATGTCAGTCACTTTCAAATGATCTACTTCTTTGTTCTTTATCAATTCTGTTTCTCTGCTCTTGCGTTTCTAGGAAAGGACATCACTTCCTGGTCTTAAATGGCTCCTGGCTAGGACTAAAGGATAAAAATGAGCCAGCCAAATCACAACTACTGGTCACTTTGTAGAATGAGAAGGTGTAATATATAAACCAGTCTAGGACAAAAGAAGAAAGCTTTCTTGTGATAAATATATCATAGGATATGCTGAAACACAGTGTCAAATTTACATGAATTTTTAAGATAGTTCAGAACATTTCACATTTGCTAGACTTCTTTAAGCTATGTTTTCTATATTCTCAAGAGATTTAATTAACTCTTGTCTACCATCAGGAGTATTTCACTGTTAAAGTCCAAGAAGTACTGATATAAAAGAGATTAAAAAGTAACACCCCTGAACCTGGTGTTATGACATGTTGGTTAAAGTCTCCAAACTATCCCTTGAATACTAACTGATTTTGGCCAGATCACTTACCACTTATTTTCTTGACTGAGATCATATCATATCACTTGTGATTTTATATAGTTCTTAAACTATCAGTTTCTACTCAAATGCAAGGTTTAAGTAATATTTTATTTATGACATATGTGATTTAATCTAATGTAAGTGATATAAAAGTCTTGAAAAAGATATAAATGTATGCTTCAGGAGGCATAGTCTCCCTCTCAAGTTAAATTTTCCTGACTTTTATTGCATCCAAAATGATATGAGGCTAGTGGACCAACACATGGTTTTCTGTAGTGTCATAGAACGGAAAAAGCTAAGGCTGAATTATTGGGAGTTAGAGCTACATAAGGAGATTGGAAAAATGACATAGAGTATACTCAATCCCTTGAGAAGAAGAAAGAATTGTCTGAAGAATTACAAGAGAATTGGATTCCTTCCTGATTGTTGTTGGAGCAGCCTAGGCCAAGACAGAACAAGCAGCTGTGCTGCTCTGGCAACCAAAAGAGTTTCCTAATTCACTGTCCTGATCATAACATAAAAAATGGAGCTGTCCACCAAGAAGTAGGAAATCTGCAGTGCAAATAAGTGGAGGACCTGGGAGCCAAATTTGAAAATCACCACACACCATGCAAGAGAAGCAAGTATTTCAGGATAGTGGAAGGTAATTTGCTAATTTGGAAGTACAGCAGCAAAATTCTATTTTATTTATGCATTCTTTGACAAATCCAAACATAACTAAAAAGTAGAATTAATGGTCAAAAAGGAAGAACATTTCAAATGTTCCCAGCTAGGGTTTAAGTGGTATCCAGGAGCTTCCTCTTCCTCTCAATAGCAATAGCACATTGTTGGCTCAAAAGAAGTTGTTATTTGCACAAAAACCTTTTGGAGAGTCCATGAAACAGAGCTGATCAAACTAACTCTTGAGATAAGGACCCTGCAAATGCTTACAAACATATGATCTGCATTACAGTTAGTCTTGGACAAAATGATCTTTATCAAATTTTGTCTTATGTTTTTCCAACTCTGACATTCAGATATTCTTTTTGCTCCAAAAAGTTAATGTGGTAATAACAGTTTTTTGAAATAGAGACAACTACAGAGATTATAAATGAACATTTATCTCCTGTTATCATAACACGAGTACAGTTTTAATAAAAAGGTTGGAAGTAATATCTATTTCAATTAAGAAAAAGAAAAGAAGTTTACTTTTTCTGAGAAAGCAAATTGATATTTTTTTCTTTTATTTCCTTATACTTTGGAATGAAGGGCTGCTATTAAAACTTTTAATAAACCTTTAAAGTAAACTATGCTGTAAAGCAAATATTAAGTTTGGTCTTTAATGAGGCATTTTTGGTATTTTATAGGCATTCTAAAATGATAATATATCTCCTACACACAGACTCTTCTAGCACCGCCTTTCTGGGAATGTATATACTTTGCCAGATAGCACGATATGTGGAAGATGAAGTGGGTCCTCACACTGTCAATGACACTAACAAGCTCTATGATCCTTAACCTCTCTTGACCTCAATTTTCTTCACCGTGAAACTAACACACTTGAGGAAACGGTGTTCCTAATTTTTATTTGTTCAGCTTCTAGCTAAAGTTTGGTGTACACATGATTTGATGAACTCCCCCAGTAATCTGTAGCCCACTAGTGGCAAACTGAACAACAGATTATTTATATTTCTTACCAAGATTCCAAAATTTCAGAGTTGGGACAAAGAAGAGGAATGGGAAGGAAAGACACACAAATACTACTTACTTTTCAAAGAAATGTCTGATAATCAGCAAGCCAAACGCATATGGAATTGTCATGTACAAATGAGAGGGTTTTACGAAGACAAGTCCATCATGATCTTCAAGATCTGACCACTTTATTGTTGGAGGAAGCCAAAATCTTTCCAACCAAAACCATTCTTTAAATGTCTGAAACATTCTATAGAGATGGAAAAAGAATATGTTAGACTTATAACGCAAATACTTAAACTGAAATAACATTGAGAATCATTTCTTAAAATCTCTAAACCAGAGAGTTTTGAAAACAGAGCAAAATGGGATCCTATTATTCAGTGGGTTTCATGACACTTCATTGCATTCAGCAAGAATTACTGCAAATGCTCTTGGAATAATTTTGGCTGTGGCATGGCCAACTAAAGTTTAACATACCACTGTTCACATTTTTGGCAAAAGTATGTTAATATTATGAGTATGTATCTTCCTTTTCTATGATTCTATGGTATGAAAAATCATTTAACAATAATCTCTATAACTTTAACATGTCCAAGATCAACCTCATGAAAGCTCTAAGTATGTATAAGTCTCTATTAGTATCCTAAGAACTTCTCTAGGAAATAAAGAACAAGCATATTTAATTTCATATTATAGTAAGGAGTTCAAATTTGTCCATGTCAACAAATACTTAGAGATTCTATGATTTCTCAACTGCTGTGCCAAGCACTGAAAATACAAAGAATAAAAAGATGGTATTCTTGCCTTAAGGACCTTTAGAGTCTTGTGAGCAAGGCAGGCCTGAATATCTAGATGATTTTGACATACTCTTTTAAGGTACTTTTAAAAAGGTACAGGTGCTGTGGAAACAAGATGATGGACACTGAGCCCAACCAGGAAGTGTCAGAGAAAGATCATTGGAACAGATGTTCCTTGAGATGTCCTGAACAATAAGGAAAAGGTAGGAAAATGGTGAGGAAGGAATAGAAGTTTGAAGGAGGGAAAATGCCATGGTCAAATAACCAGAAACACAGAAGAAAACAGAGTTAGACGTTGTAATCTCATTGTTTAAGCTATAAACAATTTCTAGTCTTGACATTTTGACCTTGAGGACGTTTTTATTTCATTATTTAACAGTCAATCAGAGAAAGGAACCAAAATGTCCTCAGATTCACAATAGGGAGGCCAAAGCATGAAGGTGGTGGGAGGGGGCTAAGGACTGGAAGAGCAGGAGGCCTGATCAGAGGTGAGGATCAAAGTGTGGGGTCCTGACATTACAGATTTCCAACTTCATATGAGGAAGAATTCCAGAGTGTGGATCCTGATACCCTTCAGAAAAATCTATGCCACAAGCGACAGCTGAAGGCTGGTAGGATAATTCCTTGCTTCATTTTGCCCACATCCACTGTGAAGAGATGTTCTCAGCCAGAGTGGTGCTGAGTCACACCCACACCTCCAATGCTGTGTGCAGAAATAGAAGGGCTGCTTTCTTTTTCATGTGTTAATCATTTCACTATCATCTCAACTCTGGGGGTGGGTAAGTCCCATTAATACAGTTGCAAAATTTTGCAGATATTTTGGAATGAAGATAATCAAGAAATACTTGTTGAATACTTCCTCTATACCAGGCTTTGGAGCTACAGAAAGGAAAGGGGGTGATTCTGGATTCAGAGAGCTTACGACAGATTCAGGACTCATGTGGACCTGGACTTGGAGAGCAGGTGAAAGACTGGTCAGGAAGGGAGAATCACACACTTTGGTGAGGGAACTAGGGATTCGAGCTCAGTTGCCTGGGCTGAGACGAAGAGTTGAAGAGAGGAAATCTGTTTTGAATGCACAGCCAGATACTCCTCAGTACAACAGGGCTAAGCCTTGAGTCAAACTCCGGCTAAAATTCAAACTTCCTACAGATCTCAGAAACCAACTCCAGCCATGAGAGTCTCCCTGTGATGGGCAAATCTTGTGTCAGGCCTTGACCCTCATCACATCAGAATGAGCTACACCTGCAAGGGCAAATATTTTTTTTTTCCTAAGTTTGCCTCAACACATTCATTACTCGGCTCCAAATTAGGGCTCAGGGAACAAACAGCAGTTGATGAGTTAGCTTTACTTTTGATATTGTTATAATTATTATACAAAATAGTTTGCTCACTCCTAAAATGCAACTCCAGGCAGCACGATTATCTTGTCCAGAGTAAAATATAACTAAATAAATAGTTTACAATGGCTATGTAGGAGTCGCCCTTATAAATAATGCCCTTGTACATCATATGCAGGCAATAAATCAAGATCTGTTGAAAGCCATAGTAATGTCGATATCCCACAACCTAAAACATTAAAAGGGAAATAGAAAGAATACAGAAGTTGAGGGTGCCTCCCCTGGAAAATGTAGTTCAGGCTGAGAAAAAAATTAATCTAATTATTTATTCTTTCTTTAGGTGCTGCCAACAAACATCAATTATTGTTGTTAATAAAAAGAGTTAAGAATCCCTTCTTCACACCATATATAAAAGTTAACTCTAAACAAAGCACAAACCTAAAATATAAGGGCTAAAACTGTAATACTCTTAGAAGACTAGATAGAAGTAAACAGTCATAACCTTGGGTTAGGCAAAGACTCCTTACATATGACACCAAAAGTACAAATGACAAAATTAAAAAAAAAGATAAATAGGATTTCATCAAAATTCAAACCTTTTATGTGTCAAAGGATACCATCAAGAAAGTTGAAAAGACAAGCCACAGGATGGGAGAAATACCTTAAAATCACACATCTGATAAGGAGTTTATATTTAGAATAGAATAAGAACTCTTGCAACTCAGAGCACCTGGGTGGCTCAGTGGTTGAGCATCTGCCTTTGGCTCAGGGTGTGATCCCAGGGTCCTGGGAGAGAGTCCCTGCATCAGGCTCGCCACAAGGAGCCTGCTTCTCCCTCTGCCTAGGTCTCTGCCTCTCTCTCTGTGTGTTTCTCATGAATAAATAAATAAAATCTTTAAAAAGATAAATAATTCTTGTAACGCAATAAGAACACATAATCCAACTCAAAAATGGGCAAAGAATTTGAAGTTGACTATTTCACCAAAGAAGATAGACAAATGGCCATGAAGCTTATGAAAAAAGTTCTCAACCTCATTTCTATAAAGGAAATGCAAATCAAAACCACATTCACAGATACCATTCACATCCACTAGGATGGCTATCATCATGAAGATAACAAGTGTTGGCAAGGATGTTGAGAACATGGCTAGTAGGAAAGTAAAAATGGTACAGCTGCTGTGGCAGACAGTCTGGCAGTTTCTCGAAATGTTAAACGTGGAGTTACCATATGACCCAGTAATTCTACATGTAGACATTCAAGAGCGTATTCAAGAGGATTGAAAGGATTCATGCTGCAACATAGATGGCTCTCAAAAACATACTATTAAAAGAAGCCAGACACAAAAGGCCACATAGTGTGTGATTCCATTTATGTGAAATGGAGCAGTAAATCCATAGAGACAGAAAGTAGGTTACTAGTTCCTCAGGGTGTATGGGAAGTGTGGGAAGAGGGAGTGTGGGAAGAAATGGGAAGTGGCTGACTGATGATGTGTACAGGGTTTCTTTTTGGGGTGATGATAATGTTCAAAGATTGAAATATGGTTTGGTTGCACAACCATGAATATACTAAAAAATGTTGAATCACACATTTTAGATGGGTGAATTGGATGGTCTGTGAATTCTATCACAAAAAGAGAAAAAAAATTTAAAAGCCTCCTGTTTCAACCTTTTT
The DNA here is from genome assembly GCF_018345385.1 of Vulpes lagopus. Taxonomy (NCBI): domain Eukaryota; kingdom Metazoa; phylum Chordata; class Mammalia; order Carnivora; family Canidae; genus Vulpes; species Vulpes lagopus. The sequence continues at coordinate 100,619,991 of NC_054827.1, read as the reverse complement.
AACCCAGAGCTTATCCTGAACTACATGCTAGAGCTTCCCATTATTTCATTTACAGGGCTGAAATTTTGCCTCCCAAATTCACCAGTGTAACACTTGTGTCCACGAACCCAGAAAAGTAATTAAATGAAGGAAAGACTATATCCAGATTCAGATTTCAACATGATTTAAAGTTCATGACTTTCTGGGAGAAAGAAATAGCATACTTTAAAAAGCAAAAACAGACTAACTCCCCTGAAGGAGAAATGGCTCCCCTAAATGATAGCCATCTTGGGTGTAAGGGTATTTGGTAGACACCCACAAGCCAATATTTAAGCTCTAGCAGAGGGCTTTAAAAATCCAGGCTACGCCTCTAGCCAGCCTCTCTACCATCCTGTTATTTCTCTCAGGATGAGATCAGAGGCTAAACACAGGGAAATGAGCTAAAGAGAACTGGGGCCAGCAGTCTCTAATCCTCCAGGCCACTTCAGTCTATTAAGCAGGGAACATGTCACAGTCTCTCAGCCTCATGCCAGCTGCTCCTAAGGCCATAAGCCTGTGCCAGTACCTCTGGCCTCCTCCATAGCCATTTTTAGCTGACCCTAGTATACTGGACGTGCCATTTTGGAGTTAGCCCAGCATCTAGCCCTCAGAGCAGCAAGGGAAATCACCATTGTAAGGGGAGTTTGGTGCACTGTCTTTCCCACTGTGAGATCCACGGTGGACCATCCTCCATCTGCTGACAGTTGGGATGGCTTAGGCTTCGCCAGTTGGATACTTTCCTCAGGACTTTGAGTCTGGAGCAGACAGTGATATCCAGAAGCAGCAGACGGGATCCTGCCTAGGCTGCTGCTGCTGCTGCTGAAAAGATAGTTGTTATCTCTCAGCTTTTTTTGGCCTTCCTGATTGTCCTGGTTTCTTGGCTTCCACTGGTCCAAGTCTGGTCCATCAGCCTTCCTTCAGGGCTATGAGTTGCTTCCAATGAAGTCCTTTGTTTAAGATAGTAAGAGGTGGATTCTGTTGCCTCTAACCAAAAGGGCTTAAGTGGAGAAGCAGGAACTGGGGGTATGTGTCAGTTCCTCCTTCTGACCTCATCTTGCTGATGATGGGCACTCATGTATCTCTTTTCCTCTCTCCTTTTCCCACCCCATTTTTGCCTAGGTTTCAAATCTGACAGTGACATTATTAATAGTCACCACTTAAGTTATTTTTTGGTTCAATGTAAAAGAAGCTACTCACTTTTTTCCTGACACAGCCTTAAAAAGCTGCTTGCTGGATGAAAAAAACATATTACCTACACAGTGAGTGGGGCAATATCTTTATGCCATGTGAACTAAGTATTGCAATATTTCAATAATTGCTAGGTGGAAAGAGAATTAGAAAATACTGACACAGGGAGTACCTGCATTTTTCAAAGCCCACAGGTGACTGCTCTAAGAATAGTCCTGAGTATTTGCAATAATGAATCTGTCATTCAAGGGCCCTTCCCCATGGCCCATTCACTTCTTGGACAGTCAGAGAAGCCCACTGACTCCCACAATCAATTTGCAGCTCACTTCTCATCTTGATTCATTTAGCTCAACTCTAGACCTTTCTGCAATTGAAGTATTGTCAGCTCTGTAGATGACTCTTCCATCTCTGCTTGGTATGCTTTTTAAGCAAAGGTATTTATTTACTCCTTGACACTCTCCATGCTATTTTTTTTCTAATCACCTACTCAAAATCCCCTTTTCCTATCCTATGTCCATTCTCTAAGTACTGTAACTCTTATTTATATAAAAAATATCTGAAGGAACTGTACTATTTACATTAAAAATATCTGAAGCTCTTTTTTAAAGTAAGAAATATGTGCAAGAAAAATACCTGCAGTTATTTCTTTATATTTTGTAGAAGAATCAGTATTGGAGGTGGCACCATAGCCCAGCTGTGTTTTCTCACCTGCCAATACTGTGGAAGTTTTAAACCCTATTTTTGACTCCAGCTGCCAGTAGTTTGCAGGAAGATAATCTCACTAATGTAGACTTTTATGACTCATTATTTTCTGACCTCATGGATTCAGAACCCAACAGGGCGAAGGAAGCCTGTTGAGCCACTTTCTCAGATGAACACCATTAAATTTGACCTTAGGACTGAAGAAATAAAACCATCTGGGCCATAAGTTTATCACTATTTGAAGCAACATTTTTGCAAAGCACTTAAAAATGTGGCACTTGAACCTTGCTGAGATAAGAACTCTGAGTCAGGCTGAAGTTTGGGGCAAATTATGAAATCCTGGTAATTATCCATGCAATATCCACTGTAAATAAACACAACGCCTTAGAATATAACTCTACAGAACATATCTCTTAGATAGAGTGACAAGAGAGTATCTCTACAGAACAGAACACATCTCTCAGAAAAAGGCCAATGACAAGAAATGGGAAATTAGGTAGACAACTGTAATTGAAGTAAAGGTGTATTTCTAATGGTAAAGTGAAATAAAGACGTATTAAAATCAATGTTCACTATCTCAGAGTATTATTATGGCTGGAGGAAGTGAGAATTGGTGAGAACTTTGGAGACTGGATGACCAGCTAGATTATTATGGGACCAGGGTTCTCTGGTGACAGAAGGCAGCTCTAGAAGAGCAAGGACCTTGCCTGGCTTGTTCACTATGTATACCCTAGGCTTGCCACACAGTAAACACTAGATAAGTATTTAGTGAATTCAACAGAAGAGTTACTGAGGCTGGAATGGGCTTTTGAACAATCCAGGAGTGATGCTATAGAGAAAAATGATATCTAATTTAATTATCTACAAACAATCTCATTTTTATTAGTTGCAAAACAATTTTTAAATTTTGGTGTGAGGAATCAAGTAAACATGCTTATCTACATTTAATCTGTTTGTGTTTTCTTTGGAATGAACTTTATCAACTCAGCCCAAAAAACTGGTTATGCCTTCAAGATAAAACACAAAGGAAAACATTAGCAGCTACTTGCTTCCTGTCAAGAGCGTAAGGACTGAGCCAACTGTAAATTCCAGTTCTAAAAGCATTTTAAATTGTGTCATTTCAAATAGGTAAGACAATGCAAATGATAGAATAACTTACCTCTGAGGGATATTTATTATGATTGAGTTAGTGCATTAAAAGCCTATAAAGGCCTGGGCTTATAGTAAGAGAAACAAACAAACAAACAAATAAACCATATACTTTGTGTAGAGAAGTAGTTAACTTACAACAAGATAGTAAGTAATTCTCTGATTTTAAATTTTACCATTATATATGTTTAAAGCCTTGAAGAAATTCAAAACAGACTCATAGATTTAAAAAGAAAAATTCAGAATATTTGCAAACAAAACCAGGGTATCACCTCAAAGATGTCATTGAGGGGTATCAGGATGTCCTGAGTATCCAATCATTCTGCCTTTTATTTATAGTCCTCCTACATTCCCACCTCCAGGTTTTACTTGGGTATGTAGCTGCCATGCCATGTGAGACAACATTTCCCAACATCCCGTGTGGCTAGATGTGGCCACGCGTAACTACTTCTGGGTTAAGGACACAGCAGTGGTATTGATTTGAGTAATCTCCTTAGGTACCAAGCTGTGTGTTCTGGTTTCTCTCTTTCTTCCTTTCTAATAAATGAAGGATGACAGGATAGGAAGAGGCCAATTAGCCCATCTTCCTGGCCTACCACATATCTGGACAATCACATATAAGAGAAATAAACTCTTACCTTCTGTAAGTCATTGAATTTTGAGTCCTTTGTGTCTTAACAGCTTAGACCATAAATCTAATATACAGGGGAAAATATAAAGGAGAATTAAATAAGAACTATATTGCTGTATTGTGTTGTATTGTTTCCAGGTATTTTAAAATCTGGAGACATCTGCTCATCAAATTACCATTTAGAGAATACAATGGAAGCCTACAGACTGGGAGAAAATATTTGCAATATTTGCAATAGGAAGCACTTGTGTCTAGAATATATAAAGAGCTCCTGCAATTCAATAATAAAAAAATCAGAGGACTTCTTCCATAATAAGTCATTTGGGGGCCTGTATTTCCATTAATATTCTGCCTGTTGGGGAGCATCCCAAGTATTTGCTTTGCCTTCAGGGCTTCTTGTATGGAGCCTATGACAATCATCAATTGATTGCCTCAATTCCCAAATTCATTCTTTTTGCCTGCTTTGTTAAATGTCCTGGTCCCTTTCCTATTTTCCCTTTGCCACCTGGCCCTGGAGCTTTCTCTGACAGTAGAGCAGGGTGGAGGGACATTGCAGGATGAAACGGTTTTACTTCCCAACTCTAGTGCATTTCTTTGCATGCTCTAGCTTAGCCCCAGGAGTTATACAGTTTCCTATAACAGTGATCCCTATATTCCACAGAGTTACTCCTACTGGCAAATTCTTCATTTCTCCAATCTTGACTGCGCCCAGATTGCCTTGATGGAAAAGTTCAACCTTCTGTACTTAATCTAATACTAATTAATGAAAGAAAACTATTTGGAACCAGTAAAAAAATTTTCTGAAGTTCAAATTAGAAGGGAGAGTCTTCTCATTTTTCCTTTCTAATACTGTCTGTAGTTTGCTTGTAGAATTAAATGATGATGAGATCTCAGGAAGATGTGCTTTACTCCTATCTCCATACTAAAGCTTTGATTAATGTCCCCATGAGCCAGTTATCACTTTCTACTAGGGCAATAATTCCTCTCTGTTAGTAAACATAATTGGGGTTTTTTTCCCAGCAAAATGAATAAGCCCCTAAAAATGCCAGCTAGGCACTTGGCATCTGGATGGGGTCAAGTTCTCTTTGAAGCCAGGACTATCCCCTAGTGCTATTCTCTTCAGGCCATGTTTCTCTTGGCTCTGTAATAAAATTTCACAAGATCCCTTGATCTAGGTTCTTAACTTAAATAGCCCCTTTCTAACTTAAATACTGAGCCAAAGAAGTTTAATTCCTATAAAATCACAAGTTACTATTTGCTGTTGTGGGCAGAAGAAACCCCACTTGGAGTTGGCTCTGCCAGATGCCTGCAATCCCAAGCAGCCCCAGTCTCCTTTGGAGGGGAATTTTAGGACCTCCTAAATTTTAGGACCTCCTCACGGCCCTCCCCAGTGTTTGCACACTCCTGTACAATAGAAGCTTGTAACATGCCCCCAGGTCATTGGGCCCCTGTCTGGTTTTCCAGGCGTGTCCCTCCCTTTCCCTTCTCTTCAAGATCCCACAGTTCGGATCTGCTTTCTGACTCTTGAGAACAAAAGGAAAAGTTCTTTCCTGCCTTCAGGCATATGCATTGACTATTCTTCCTGCCTTTGACCCTTTACTCATCTTCACCCAACTCTCTCCTCCTTATCCTTCAAGCTTCACCTTAAACCTCCCTAAGATCTCCATTAAGATGCTCCATGACCCCTGCTCCCCCACTGCTCCAAAGCTAAACCAAGTACGGCCATCGCTCCATGGTCTTTTCCTTCATAACCTGTATTAAATCTGTAATTATATGTTTGTATGTTGATTTGATTGAAGTCTGGCTCTTTCCTCAGACTTCAAGATGGAGGATAGTAGGCATGACACCTGTTCTACTCACAACAGCATCCCTACATTGGCATACGGTAAGTGTACAAGCAGTAAGCCCTCAATAGATACTAAGGGAGTCAGTATACAGCACAGTGGTCAAGCACATGGATTTTGGACCCAGACTGCCTGGGTTTAAGGCCTCGTTCTGGCTTCAGTAGCTATGTGCCCTCAGACAACTAACTTAATGTCAGTTTCTCCATCTACAAAACAGAGGTGATAACTGCACCTTACTGATAGGGTTGTTAAAATGATGAAGTTTGTAAATAATTGTAGATCACTTTATCACATGCCTATTTTTTTTTTAAATTTTATTTATTTATGATAGGCACACAGTGAGAGAGAGAGAAGCAGAGACATAGGCAGAGGGAGAAGCAGGCTCCATGCACCGGGAGCCCGACGTGGGATTCGATCCTGGGTCTCCAGGATCGCGCCCCGGGCCAAAGGCAGGCGCCAAACCGCTGCGCCACCCAGGGATCCCTATCACATGCCTATTAAATAATCAATCGGAGTCAAGCTCTTAAATACCATTTTCCCCTCTAAAGAGAGGAGCTAAATGAACTTTGAGGTCCTAAAATTCTATAACTGACACTTGTTAAATGAAAAGAAGTTATTTTAAAATAATACAGTGCTGTGATATAGTTAAAACTAATACATTTTAAAAACAGCATCAATTATACCACCTCTTAGGGTAATACAGTTTAGCAGTCACTAAAATGTTCAAGCCTACCTTGGAATATATGTGAAACTGGACAAAACATGTATTTAGGCTATAGTTAAAATATAACACTTCAGTGTGTATAATAATAATTTTTTAAAAAAATCTGGAATGTGTAAGTACATTTTGAAATGTTAACTCTATGCAATAACATTCAGCTACTACTGAAAATTTTATTTGCCAACATGGGAAGTGTTTAGTCATGTAAAAAAACAAAATTCAAATTATATCTTTAATATTATGATGGAATATGATCTCATTATTATAGTGCTTTATACATATACATCTAAGTGTATGTGTATAAAGGCAAACTTGAAGGAAACGAAAAAATGGTAAAAATCTTGGGGTTGAAAAGTTTTAAATTATAGTTACTGTTGACCCAATATTAGGAAAACTTATAATTGATTTCTTATTAATGACTCAAGTCAACAAAGGTACATTTTGTTCTAAAAATCATGCAATCATACAATCCAGCCCTATAGAGATTAAGAAACTGAGTCCCAGGGAAATACAGGTGACTTGTCCAAGCAAATCCAGGAAAGTCAGTGTTTTCCCAATACACACAATTGCCCCTTACTAAAAAGTGTTACTAAGGTGATTTATTTTGCATTAACATTTTGAGAGAATAATTTTTTCATGTAAATGTTTCATATACAAAAGCTAATAGCTGATTTGAAGTAAAGCAAGTTTGTTACCTATGTAAAACTTCTTTCAGTCTTCTTATTCATGCAAAACCTAAATACCAGAATCTTCTGTACTCTAATAATTTCAGAGAAAATAAAGTGTGCTTCCTAGTCAGTATAAAGACAAGATCTTGAGATCTATCTATAAACTGACTTCAGGGACACCTGGGTGGTTCAGTCAGTTGAGTGTCTGATCATGAGATCATGAGATCAAGCCCCACGTCAGGAGCCACATTCAGTGGAGCAATGGAGCCTGCTTGAGATTCTCTCTTTCCCTCTTTCTGCCCCTCCCCCTCTAAAAAACAAATAAAGAATAGAGTTGAACTGACTTTAGATTCCGAAGATAATAAACATATGACAGAAAATGCAGTTTAAGGAGGCCGCATTCACCAAAATGTCATTCTTCCAGATACTCCTTCACCTTTATCATATCTCTGCTTGATCTTTGGCCCAGTCACTAATTGACAGAGATTGCTAAAGCCCAGATCAAGACCAGGAAAGCAGTAAGTGGCCAAGGAAGTTTACTTAGACTGGTAACATGGATAGAGACTTACAGAAAAACAGGTATGAAATTGGCAAGATGTGAAGCAAAATTCCAGAACAGATAAGTCTTAGAAGAATGTAGATCCTAGAGTCCAAAGGGAATGGATCCAAGCAGATTAGGAGGGAATCTATGAGAAAGTGACATAGGATCAACTGTTCATAATTCTGCCTTCAAAGGCAAAATTCCTTCCCCCCCTTTTGTTTTGTTTTGTTTTTTAGTTAAATTTAGAAGTCTACAATGTAAATTAATAGCAGGGTGACTAGGCAATGCTGTTGCAATGTAAAGAAATTTTAACCCAATTAGCATCATGTCAGCATCTTCTTCCTAATTCCTATTAAATATTCTGCTCCCCTCCACCAAGTCCTTCCTCACAGCTCCCCTCCCTAGCCTGGTGAGTCACACATCTTGCTCCACAAATTACCCTGTCATTAGTCTCAGGCACAAGTGAGTGATGTAGACAAGAGCAAGGGGGCTGGGAACCTTGCTGACAGTGACTCACTCACAGAAAAGCCTGGGGAAAGGCCCTGATTCTGTCTTAATCTTCCCATCTGAGAGACAAGAGGATTGGCCTTAAAGTCTGCAAAGCCCTCCTGAGCACCACTGAAGAGTTCTGCAGGAGCTCTCCCACTAGCTAGTCCCAGGTAGGAAGAGTCAGCAAGACCACCGCACACTGTCTGTAATTAATGAGTAAAATAAAACAAAACAAAACAAAACAAGAAGCAGTGCAGTGTTTCACACACCACCTCAAACAGCCGAAAACCTCGAGAAAGAACTATGAATGTAGAGTCAGAAAGCCCAGGTCTGAGCTCCAACCCTGCCTCTTAAAACTAAGTGAATTTGGGAGGGGGGGCTGGGTAGCTCAGTTAGTTCAGTGTCTGACTCTTGATTTCTACCCAGGTCATAATCTCAGGGTCATGAGATAGATCCCCACACTGGGTTCTGGGCTCTGTGTTCAGCAAGGAGTCTACTTGGGATTCTCTTTCTCCCTCTCCCTCTACCCCTCCTACCCCGTTCCCTTCCCTTTGCCTCTTTTTCTCTAAATTAATAAATAAATAAATCTTTTAAAAAAATATTTTATTTATCTATTCATGAGACACACACACAGAGAGGCAGAGACACAGGCAAAGGGAGAAGCAGGCTCCATGCAGGGAGCCCGACGCGGGACTCGATCATGGGACCCCAGGATCATGCCCTGCCAAAGGCTGACACTCAATCACTGAACCACCCAGGCATCCCTAAATAAATAAATCTTAAAAACAAAACAAAACAAAACCAAAGTGAACTTGGGCAACTCTCTGAATTCTTGGCTAGCTCACTTGCTCTATAGTGCTACTTCTACCTTCCACAAGGACCTATTACAGATTAAGAGTGATTTGGTATGTATAAATATCTGAACAGAGTAAAGTGCTGGATCTATGTTACAGAGTCACATTATCTTATCATCTTCACCTTACTGGGTCTGGGCAAGAAGCTGATGTCAGGCTGGTTTATTTATTTATTTATTTTTTTTTTTAAAGATTTATTTTTATTTATTTATGATAGTCACAGAGAGAGAGGCAGAGACACAGGCAGAGGGAGAAGCAGGCTCCATGCACCGGGAGCCAGACGTGGGATTCGATCCCGGGTCTCCAGGATCGCGCCTTGGGCCAAAGGCAGGCGCTAAACCGCTGCGCCACCCAGGGATCCCAGGCTGGTTTAAACAGTAAGATTAAATGCTAAGTTTAAAAAGACTCCCCAAGGGAGAGTAATGGGACAGACACCCCTCCCAGGTGCACTCTCTCCACCATCTCCACACTTCTCACTGCTGGTAAAGGTAACTTATTTCATATCCTTCTTTCAGTAAGGGAAGCCTTCATAATGGGTACACCCTGGGCTAACCTAAACAGAAAACCTAGGGAAGGTAGAGAGGCTATACCACACAGTGTCATCTAGTTCAGACCTTTCAGATTATCAGACTTACCTGAGGTGATACCCAGACCACCCCCCATGACACCCTGGGGTAGAATTTCTAGGACAGGACATATGGTAATCCAAGGCCTATAGGTTTATCAAGGAAGAGGGGTTTGGGACTCTGAATCCCCATCTTCACCCTTTTCCAGCTACCTGAGCTAGGTGAGTATGTGACTTATTCTAAGCTTTAAATTCCTCATCTGTACAATATGTATATTTGTTATTTCCGTACAGACTAGGTCGGCATTAAACAAAGTCATGTGTCTAAATCACCGTGTAACTTGCGGCATATAGTAAGTGCTGTAGGTGTTAGGATGGTCACTATTTACATTTCCTCATCAATGGCACCATGCACTTGCAGGTGGCCCATCACTCAGCCCTCATTCACTGATTTCCTCTAATACCCTCGTCAGTATGAAGGTTGCCTGGACTGAGTGTCAGTATGGCAGTAGCTTTGCTGAAGCATGAGTGACACTTGGTGGGGTAACTCATTTCCTCAGTGACAGCAGGATTTCTTACATCACTGGAACCTGATGTGGGCAGTGTCACCAAAGGAATCATTTTATGAAAGACAGTATAGCTTACAGAAGGGTGTGGGGCCACATCTTGATCAAGTAGGAATAGTGTACATCCTTTTCACAGGAGAAGGAGGAGGATGCTGAGTTACTTTCAGGGAAGGTCTGGGGTTACCAAGGCACACTGATGAAGCAAGCCCCCAATTTTAATGTTTTAAAAATGTACACTTATGTAATGTTTAAAGGCAGGGTTTCCTGTCACGCTGCCTGCTGCCCCCACAGAATGAAGCACTCTTTGGAAAAGAACAAGATGACAAAGATTCTAGTAATCTTCAGATGAGGGTGAGGTGCAGTGGGTGGGGGAACATATAGTAGAGGGCAAGAAAATGGGGAAGGAGTGCAGGAAAGAAAATCTCAATTGAATGTTCTCAACAGTTTTCTTCTTAACTCTGAAATCACAAAAAAAGTTAGAACAATAAAAGGCAAGATTTCCCTATGGCCAAGAACTGCTGGTATAGGGCTGGGAGATTGGCACCTGCTGGAAGAATCAGTTTCTGCTCCCTTGAGTAAACAGGGATGGGTCATCTCCCTTCCTTGGCCAGGACAGCTGCTTTGTCTGTCAATGGCCACCAGCCCTTGTTATTTATTCATCATAAAAAAATAATTCATAAGATCTCCAAACTGAGCTGAACAAGTCATTCCTATCCAGTCTCTAGCTACTGCAAGAGGCCCCTTAAAGAAAAATACATATGTCTAACACTCAGATTTTAAGTAGATGGGGGAGAGACAGAGACAGAGATCAAGAGAGACAGAGACTTATTCAGGGCATCTGCAAGGTCTAGTACATAGGGCAAATATGTCATTTATTCATTCTTCTGGCTTTGATTAATGATTAAACCTATGGCTTCCAACTGAGAGCTATTTTGCCTGCAAAAGTGTCTGGAAGGAGAAATATCCTGGATATATTGTATGAAAATATAACATATTATTTAAAAAATAAAAATTTCAGAAAAAAATTCAGGGCACCCAGGTGGCTCAGTTGGTTAAGTGTCTGACTTTGGCTTGGGTCACAGGGTCCTTGGATCAAGCCCTATGTCAGGCTCTGTGGTCAGTGAAAAGTCGGCTTCTCCCTCTCCCTCTGCTCCTTGCTCAACTTGTCCTCTCTCTTTCAGATAAATAAATAAAATCTTTTAAAAAAGATCCCTGGGTTTCTAGACTTTTCAAACAAATATTCTTTTCAAGAAGATATCCTTAACTTTCACTCCAATATATTTTTATAAAAATTTCATTCTGGGGGACCCCTGAGTGGCTCAGTGGTTGAATGTATGCCTTTGGCTCAGGGCATGATCCCGGAGCTCCAGGATCAAGTCCTGTGTCTGGCTTCCCGTGAGGAGCCTGCTTTTCCCTCTGCCTGTGTCTCTACCTTTCTCTCTGTGTCTCTCATGAAAAGATAAATAAAATCTTAAAAAAATTTTCATTTCAGTCTCTGATTTCTGTCTATTAATACAAATCAATGCTATGAATAAGAGAAAACACCGTAGACATAGACACCGTAACATATGTAGACACCGTAGACACCGCTAACATATGTAGAGTTTCTTACGTCAAAGCCACACATAGCACAGGGCCAACTCCTTTTTCTCTGGAGGACAGAAGTTGAACATGGGCCAGTGTGATCGTCTGGCTCCTTCTCTATTGATCCTGATTTGGCATTTCCAGTTTCCTAAGTCTCCTTTTTTTTTTTTAAGTTCTTTTTCTTTAAGCTAAGATTTATTGGCTATTTCCTCAAAATTTGTTTTTGTCAAGGAATATAGTTGGCCAAAGTGCTGCTGGGAATGGCGAGTCTGAATTTGGCCCACATGTGAACCCAGAGAAGAATAGAGGTAGGATTGGAATAGACATGACCCACAAGGCAGGTTGCTGACTCCATGTGCCATATGAAGAGATTCAGAGTTCCTCCTCTATGTCATTTGTTTAGTGAAATTTAAATATGGATGTCTGAAGGTCATTGTGAAAGAAAGGAATGCCCTGAAAGAAAGTGAACAGAAGGATCCCATGATATTCAACAGCAAATATCCCAGGTGCAAGTACTGTCTGAAACATACATAAAATAGACTGCTCTAAATTTGTGTCCAGTCTCTTAAAATATACCAAGCGATCTCTAGCAGAGCCTCAGTGAAGTCCTTTTGTTCAAGGGGAAGGAGAGCCCTCGAGGCTTCTCTTCCCTGCCAAGTAAAGCTGTTTATCAGTAAATTTTTCTTCCTGCTCATCTACGAGGTTGGGAATGTTACTCAGCTGCCACCTTAGGAAATCTGAGCAATTTCAACCTTTGCCATACTGTCAGGTGGATGTTTACAGGGTGTGGTGGCAGAAGAGGAGTCACATTTACATATTCCACAGCAATTCTGAAATTGCTCAGCCTCTGTCACTCTGTCATGCATCAATCAGTGATATCATTGAGTACTAACTATGTACAGAGGACGCTGAGCTTCTGGCCCAGGAGCAGCTCCACTTTACACTCTGGCTTTGTTTGAAAAGATCCCACTCCAGACTTCCTCTGGTCATACATCTTTCCCACTGGGTGAGGAGTCCATAGACCCAAGGGCATATGCCCACCCACACACCATACCCCTTTTCTAGACTTGCTAGGGGTAAGTAGGACCTGAGAATTCCCTGCCTAAACACTTCTAAGTCCACTTCCAAGGCCTGCATGGGCCCTTCCTCAGGTCTGTCCTCGGAAAAGTGACAGCACATTATACAACTAGGCCCAAGGATGGCCAAAAGGAGACTGTTGGGGAGGAGACGAAGAGACTCCCACTTGGACACACACACAGGGTTGTCTGCACACATGTGCACTGGGCTTTTAGCTAAGCAGGACAAAAAGAGGGCCAGGCTGAGGGCTGGACAACTCCACATTACTCTTGCCCTGGGCCCCTCCAATGTTAGGTGTGGGCCTGTCCACAGGGCCTCAGGGTAGGTCCACAACTCTAGAGGTCCCAGGAATTCTGGAAGCCAAAGATCCATGCAGGCTGAGCAGCCACCAGAGGAGCTGGTAGCATGACCCAGACAGAAATCCTCATGTAACTTCTGACTGTCCAGCTGAACCACACTCCTCCCCAGAGAAAGCACCTTCCTTGTTAGCAGAAAGTAGTTTATTCACTCTGGCTTCCCCCTGCTTCCCCATCCCCCCACTAACAGGCAATACTGCTTCACTATTTACTCTCACCTCACTAGAAAGCAGGCAGGGGAAATATATTTGTGATCAATGGGGTTAGTGTTTAGCAAAATTTTGATAAGAAGGTATAGAAAAGTATAGGCCCAAGGAGGGTGTGAGATGGGGGCGTGCCTTTGTCCTGAACCCCTTTTGCCTTCTATACTGATCCCTTAGGAATTGGTTAGGTGGGAGGTGGCCCCATGCCAGCAAGGACTGTTGGTGCAGGTGAAGTATGAGGAACGTGAATCAGATGCCCAGCAGCTGTGCTATCTGCCTTCGCAGCTGTAAACTGGGAGTGATAGCACTGTCTCTTCACAGACCATTACAGAAGTTCAAGGAGACGCTCACAATTACAACTCACAACTCTCCTGCATATCACCATTGATGTAATTCTTTCACCAGCATTTGCTCATTGTATCCTCACCACAATGATAATTATTCACACCCCCCAAATTTACAGATGCAAAGAGAAGTTTAGAGGGATCAAGTGACTTGCTCCAGGTAACATGGAGCCAGACCCAAAGTTAGGCGCTGAGGGTACTGGTACTTGACTTTGCCTTTCATCAATATTCGTGAACATGCACTATGAATAACTCTTCTTCATACAGATAATCATTCTCAATTGTCACCTTTGATGACTTTGAAGAAATGTGTTTTTGAAAGCCCTTCTCCCACAGTGGGGAGACTGAAAGCTGGAAACCTGCAGGACAAACAGAGCCAACTTTCTTCCTTCAGACTGGAAAGGAGGCTTGGGGAAATGGGAAGGGGAGGGTGAGGAGGGGGCCAGGCCAGAGCACAGACATGGCAAATGGCAAATACCATCTAAGCTAGTGGAGCTCTTTGCCACCTGGTGCTGTCGAAGGAAACTTTCACTCAACATCTCTCAAGAAGAAAAGAGCATGGATCTACAGTATATCATAGAGAATAACATGATACTTGCCTTGCCCAAAACACCTCTCCCCCCGGAACACACAAAATGATACTATATAGTAAGAAAGCTCTGGGTCACAGACATAGTTTTCCAAGATCACAGTTAAGAAAACACAGTAGAGGTAAAATAAAATAAAATGTAAATAGCAGTAATTACCTTGAGTATATATGATAGCTCTCTGTGAAGGGATTCAAGAACTATATATACGTATATATGTGTGCGTGTGTGTGTGTGTGTATATATATATATATATGTATATATATATATATATATACATATATATATATATATAAGTTTTGCCTTTACTTTCACAACATCCCTGCAGAAGCAGAAAAGGGAAACATAATCAATCTACTACACAGTTTATGCCCATAAGTTTCCTTCTGGTTCTAAAACCCTAAGTTGGGGATCCCTGGGTGGCGCAGCAGTTTAGCGCCTGCCTTTGGCCCAGGGCGTGATCCTGGTGACCCGGGATCGAATCCCACGTCGGGCTCCCGGTGCATGGAGCCTGCTTCTCCCTCTGCCTGTGTCTCTGCCTCTCTCTCTCTCTCTGTAACTATCATAAATAAATAAAAATTAAAAAAAAAAAACCCTAAGTTGGATTTACAAATCGGTGGCAGGGGATCCCTGGGTGGCGCAGCAGTTTGGCGCCTGCCTTTGGCCCAGGGCACGATCCTGGAAACCCGGGATCGAATCCCACGTCGGGCTCCCGGTGCATGGAGCCTGCTTCTCCCTCTGCCTGTGTCTCTGCCTCTCTCTCTCTCTGTGTGTGACTATCATAAATAATAAATAAAATTAAAAAAAAAAAAAAAAAAAAAACAAATCGGTGGCAGAACTTGGTGGAGGCTGACCTGGGAGTACCAGTCAGTTTCTTTTGCCCTGCATGGTGCTTTAAAAGAAGTTGAGCTGAATCTAAACTCTAGGAATTTTCACATAAAAATCCAGATTCACAGCCTCATTTGAAAAACGAAACCAAAACAATAAAATCAGAAGACCTGGCAATTGTCACAGGATCTGCAGGCCTTAAGTGAGGCACAAGCTTTATCATCTGGCCCTATGCTCATGTCAGTTACCTACCAGCCTTCTAAGGCATTAACTTTGTGATTCCTTATGTCTCTAAGATTTATCAATGTGAATTATGCCTTCAAAGTCAGTGCAATTTAAGACAATAAGAGCCTAGCACTGCCTAGTATAGTGATTATAGTTATATCAGCACAGAGTTTTGGAAAGAACCAGTTGTGACTCACTCATTAGTGTCCTGGTTCTCAACACTGGCTCTTTAGGGAGGATTACCTGGAAAATATTTTTAAGTCATTCTCTCCTTATTTCAAATCGCATAAATCAGGATCTCTGAAGGCGCTATCCTGGCATCTGCATTGTTATTGTTGCTTAACAAACATATTTAATAAAGCTTAAGGATGCACATGGTAAAGTAACAAATCACAAAAGTAAACACACCTGGGTTATAACCAGCATCCAGACCAAGAAACACGATATTATCAGCACCCCAGATACTCCATTTGTGTCTCTGCCCAGTTACTACCCCATTTTCTCCAACTATCCTAGCCTAACCTCGAACACCACAGATTAAAGTTGCCTCTCCTTGAGCTTCATATGAACGGGATCACACTGACTACATTCTTTTGTATCTAGATTCTTTCCCTCAACATTCATGATTGAGATACATCTAGGTTGATGTGTGTACAGCAGCTGACTCATTTTCACTGGTGTTTAGTATTCCACGGTATGACTTTACCACAATCTATTTTTTCATTTTCCTGTTGGGGGAAATTTGAGGTTTTTTTTTTTTTTTTAAATTGATGGCTATAACAAATAAGGCTACTCTCTGTGAATATTCTCGAGCATGTCTTTGGTAAACACATGTATTTATTTCTGTAGGAGAGTGGAAATAGTAGACCACAGGTATACATATGCCTCATTTAATAGATCTGTTGACCAGTTTTCTAGGGCTGTTGTGCCAATATATACTCCCACATCTGTGTGTGAGAGTTCCAGCTGAACATTCTCATCAACAAATCTGCTGTTGATCTTTTAAATTTTAGCCTCTTTGCTGGGTGTGTAGCAGTACTTTACTGTAGTTTTAACATGCATTCCCCTAATGGCCAATAGGGTTGAGCACATTTCATGTTTCTTAGCCATTTGAATATGCTTTTTTGTGAAGTACCTGTTCAGATTTTTCCCCAGTTTTCTATTGTGTTGGTCTATCTTTTCTAATGGACTTGTTTTCTTTATTCTGGATATGACTCCTTGTTGTTTATATGCATGGCAATATCTTTTGCAGTTTGTCTTTTACTCTTTTAATGGTAAACTTTGATGAAAGGAAGTTATTAGTTTTAATATGGTCCAACTTATAGATCTTTTCCATTATATTAGTACTCTCTATGTCTTCTTTAAAAAAATCACTGCCTACCCCAAAGTTATTAATATATCCTATTTTGTTATCTAGAATAGTCCTGCCCAATAGAAAAACAGTGAGAGCTAAATATGTAACTTAAAGTTTTCTTGTAGTTGCATTTTAAACACTAAAAAAAGTGAAATTAATTTTAATAATGTATTTTATTTGACCAACATATATATCTAAAATATTATCATTTCAACATATAATCAACATAAAAATTATTAATAAGACATTTTTATTTCTTTCTCTATAGTAAGGTTTTGAAATCTGTTGTGCATTTTGCACTTAGAACCTATCTCTATTGGATCAGCCACATTTCAAGGACTCAGTAGCAACAAGGAGCTAGCAGGTGCCATAGTGAACAATGCAGATCTAGAAATTATCATTTTATCTGCCACTTTTATCTACCACACTTACTTTAACATTCAGATGTGTACAGATTTTTAAAAGATTTTATTCATTTATTTTAGAGAGAGAGAGAGAGAGAGCCTGCACATGAGCAGGGAGAGGGGCAGAGGTGGGGGAGGGAAAGGGAGAAAATCTCAAGCAGACTCCCCGCTGAGCACTGAGCCTCACCATTCCAACATCATGACGTGAGTCAAAGCCATGAGTCAGATACTTAACCAACTGAGTCACCCAGGCACCCCAAGGTGTATAAATTTTAAGGTTAGAATCAAGATTCAGCTTATTTTCCCATCTGTATATTCAAAGGACCTTCCCTTATATAGAGTATCAGTGTTATCACAAATCAAAGGTCCAAATATGTAGAGGCTCATTTCTAGAATCTCCAGTCCATTTCATTGGTCAACTATGAGTTTGGCTTTAGCATTTTTTTAAATGCTAGTTGATTCTTATATTCAGTCAGTATTGAGAACCACTACCAGGAGGTCACAAAATTTATTAGTAGCTATGACCAGAAATTTTTGAGTGAAGTGGAATGGAATAGAAAACATTGCTATGTACCAAGGGTTATTTTATGAAATGTTTATTTCAGTTACTCTGTGAGTGTGTTTCTAAGTTGAGGTCTAAAAGGAATTCTTACCATCAGTGATGGTCCAAAAAAAAAAAAGTTTGAAATCCACTATAATAGTGGATAGTAGTGTTTCATCTGTGAAACAATTACTTGAGAAAATCCAGCTCACATATTATTTTATAATCATCATCTAAAATTGCTCTGAAGTTTTACTCTTACACATTTGGTGATAGACCTCCACACAAAGCAGATCTCCATTTATAACAAGTTAGGGAAGGCCAGTCATGGCTAGTGGAACAAGAGGAGCTCATGATAAAACCCTGTAACTCTGACCCAAAGTGGAATATGATAATGTGTCCGTGACACGAACATTGCAAAAGAAAATTGCTAATCTGCACAATTTGAGATTTGTTCAGCATCAGCAGATTTTGTTTTTCAAGTTTTAATTTTTTTTTTAATTTATTTATGATAGTCACAGAGAGAGAGAGAGAGAGAGGCAGAGACACAGGCTGAGGAAGAAGCAGGCTCCATGCACCCGGAGCCTGATGTGGGATTCGATCCCGGGTCTCCAGGATCGCGCCCTGGGCCAAAGGCAGGCGCCAAACCGTTGCGCCACCCAGGGATCCCGTGTTTTTCAAGTTTTAATTGGATGTCAAGCAAGAAAACAAAATTTGAGGGGAAGAAATTGAAACCAATTTAGTTATTAAGTGATGTTAAGCGACCTTTGTTATTGAAAAAATGCTCTCAATATTTGCTTGTATCTTGCAATGATTGTTTTATTGTTCAATCTGTGTCAAGATCAATCTAATCAACAACTATTTCTTGACTATCCACTAAAATATGTCTGGCAAAGGAATCAAATTTTTTTAAAGAATGGAGTTTGTTCTTTCATATAAGAACTCTATGGAGAAAAAAATGGATTGTGGTATGTGATTTTCCCTCATTGAGTACTTTTTTTAGAACACAGATATAATAAATAAAAATTATTTCAAGCCCCTACATGTAATATTTTCTCTTCAAAACACCTAAGTACGTGCCTTGGCTGTAATTTTTACAGTTTTCCCATTAAGAGAGGAAGGAGAGATATATTTGATGGTCATTTAACAATATATACAAGTGTTGAATTGTTACGTTGTACACCTGAAACTCATATCATGTTCTACATCAATTATACCTCAATTAAAAAAAAATAGCTGGAGATCTGTTTTCATTTCTCCCTTCTCCAGTCCTCACAACCACATGTCACATGTTTCAGGAGGCACAGCTATGAGATGGAAGAAGATAGAGCCATCTATTACAGGAGAAGAAAAAAATATTGGTTGCACACCCACACAGTATACGTGTCTTTTGGTTTTGTTTTAATACTGTGCACCTGCACATGGAAGTGTGTGTGTGTGTGTGTGTATGGGGGTGTATCAATCCTAAACAGATTTGGAAATGTTGATTAGATATCTCCCTTTCTTGCTTTCCAGAAGATATAATTCAGAGATCAATAAAGAGGAAACTTCCCACTGAATTGAAATCTGCATATACCAAACATCAACTATGCATTAGGCCTCTGGTCTGTTCGACTTACTCATGAGCCCTCTCCATAGACTCTCTAGTGGCCAGGTGGGAAACAAAGAAGGAGAAGGAGAAGGGGAATGAGAAAAGGAAGGGGAAGAGGGAAGGGGAAGGGGAAAGGGGAAGAAGAAGAAGCAGAAGAAGAAGAAGTGGTTACTAAAACGAATCAAACCCCTTTAACTTTACATTTTTTACATTTGAGGGGAATGTAGACACTCGCAACTCACCAAGTTTTAAATTCTCATACTTAGGAAAGGTGAAATTTGTTTCAAGGTCACCCAAGCCAAAAGTCTGAGCTTTCTTAGACTTTAAGTTATGATAATAATGAAACTTGGGAATAACTGATTCAAAAACACAATGATTGGGAATCCCTGGGTGGCTCAGCGGTTAAGCGCCTGCCTTCGGCACAGGGCGTGATCCTGAAGACCGGGGATCAAGTCCCACATCAGGCTCCCTGCCTGGAGCCTGCTTCTGCCTCTCTCTCTCTCTCTCTCTCTCTCTGTGTCTCTCATGAATAAATAAATAAAATCTTTAAAACAAAAAACACAGTGATTGCTGAAGTCCATTTACAATCAGACATCTGTCTACCAATAACAGAAAGCCCTATGGAGAATTTTGGCTGTTAAAGTGTTGTACAAGGTCAAAGATTCTTGATACTCCCATTCACTTGCCATTTGAAGGTTTTATATCTAAGCCTTATTTTATTTTAATTAGGTTTTTTAGCTTGGTTCATAATTTTAAAAAATCTGCTGCAAGATGCAATCTTAAGGCAATATATATAGTATGACCCACAAAATGATGAGATTGACTGTTGCATAGAGCTTAGGAAAATAAGACTTGCTACTTTAGACAGGCTTCTTTCATAATGCCAATAGTCTGGTCTAGTCTAGGGCTGCCCCAAAGATATCTTCAATCATTCTGAGTCCTCCAAGTAAATAAAACAACAAACTTGGGCCATGTAGGACCAAAAAGGTTGGCGTACTGGCTGTGCAGGTGTTTCTTTCTTTTTAAGATGTCATTTATTTATTCATGAAAGACACAGAGAGAGAGGCAGAGACATAGGCAGAGGGAGAAGCAGGCTCTCTTCCCTATAGGCAGCCTGATGCGGGACTCAATCCCAGGATCCTGGGATCCTGACCTGAACCAAAGGCAGACGCTCAACCACTGAGCCACCCAGGCGTCTCTATGCAGGTATTTCTAAGAGAAGGGAGACCTGCGTTTGATTCCAAAGGGAGCTTTCCTATATTCCTCTATCTGTCTGCTATAATCTACAATTCATCAGGATCTAAAATTAGGGACAGATTGCCAAAACACCATTCTTGATGCCAACTAGCCCGTCTTATGCACTTGACTATAGGCTTTTAGGCAGTAAATAAGTCAATCGCTTTTGTCCAAATCCACCTTTATAAAGGTATATTATCTCCAGTCCAGCCTTTGGACTACATCCCTAAATTCACATTGGGGAGGCCTTGGAAAGCCCAGGGCTGTTGTACAGATGGCCTGGAGCCCAAGGTAAATGAATGGCTGCCATACTACACTCTATTTTATGCGACCTTGGAGCCAGACCCTCCTCCCATGCACAGCCTGTCAGCGATGCCTTGGGGGCCTAAGAAAACTCAAATGAACTGTGTGTGTGTGTGTGTGTGTGTGTGTGTGTGTGTGTGTGTGAAGGCATGAATAGAAACATATCTTTCCTATAACTCTGCAAGGATTAGCACAATAAACTGTTCCTTGCCAAAGAGGTATCTGATGTTCTTGCTTTTTGCCTGATTTCACTATGCTTTGGGGGACTCCTAACCTAGGATGTTAACTGCTCTGTTTCAGAGGCTGTGTCAAGGCCAGATCAGCTCCACTATGGAGGATCTCAATAATCTTAACCTGATTTTCTTTTCTTTTTTTTTTTTTAATTTCAGGGTTTTTAAATTTAAATTCAATTTGCCAACATATAGTGTAACACCCAGTGCTCATCCCATCAAGTGTCCTCTTCAGTGCCCGTCATCCAGTTACCCCATCCCCCAACCCACCTCCCCTTTTGCAACCCTTTGTTTGTTTCCCAGAGTTAGGAGTCTCTCATGGTTTGTCTCCCTCTCTAATTTTTCCCACTCAGTTCCCCTCCTTTCCCTTATAATCCCTTTTACTATGTCTTATATTCCACATATGAGTAAAACCATATGATGATTGTCTTTTTTCTGATTGACTTATTTCACTCGCATAATACCCTCCAGTTCCTGATTTTCAAAGAAAGTCAGTGACAGCTATGATAGAAACAAATTTGCCCATGTGGGCAGTCTTGTCTCCCTCCTTCACTGATGTTACCTCTGAGCCCATAACAGGATCTAGCACACCAAAAGCATCAGTAAATAATTGGAGGTTTATCTGGAATTATTGGAATACTATTTATCCAAAGCCTACCATTTATCAGTCATGCAGAAGGCATTTTGCATACCCTGTCTTTCTATTACTTCTAACAAATAACCCTGTGTGGTGGACATTATATTAGCTTATAAATAAAGAAACTGAGGTTTGAAAAATTTCACTGACCTACTGAATAACACAAATAGTAGGCAGAAAGCAGGAATTCAAATTTAGATCCGTCTGCCTTTCTAGCCAATATTCTGTCCACCACACCATGTTTTCACCCCAAAAGAAACTTATAGACTGACTTTTGGTCTTTTGCTATACGATACCAAGTTAGCATATTTACATATTATCATGGGTTTAGAAACCCCTTCATGTGACAAGGACTCTGAAGAGCTGATGGGATGGGATGGGAATATAGAAGGCTCCAATCACATATTTCTTTGTGCAGAAAGGCAACGGAGTTTGGACCTTGTCACTTCCCTGCCATGCCACTATACCTTTCACTAAAATGAAATGTTTAATCTGAAAACTGCATAACATAATTCTATCTCACTGAATTAAATGGGCAATGCATTTATGCAGAGCAAGGACTCAATAAATGTAGATTATTACTAACCTAGAATTATGTAGATTATTACCAACCCAGAATTATCTTCAAACTTATGTCAACCAACTCAATTGTTTTTAGAAAAGGCAGAAATATTTTTAAAGGGAAGACTATGCGCATATTACCTATTTTCCCCATAAAGAATTTGCCCCTTTATCCAGCAAATTCACTGATGAAATTTTAAGTGGAAACCCCCTTTTTTTTTAAAAAAAAAAAAAAAGGGTAGGGGAAGAGGCATGAAAAGTTGCTGTTTAGAAAAAAAAAGTTGAAAAAAAAATAAAAATAAATAAAAAAAAAATAAAAAAAAAAAGAAAAAAAAAAGTTGCTGTTTAGTCAGAATCGTCACTCATGGTATAAAAGGCAGTTGAATAATAGGGATTTATGAATAAATTAATATGCATCATCTGGTGAGTCCCAAAAGTTTCCTTTTCTTGCCCTGTGTAAGGCTTTTCAGGAAATAAAATTGCCTAAGAGAACATCCTTGCTGAACACGTACACAACTAGTGTTGTGTTCTTTTCTAACTAAGAAAAGAAAGGTTTTATTACATTTCTCTACCTAAGGCTGGTAGTTGTAGAACTAATCAGCTAATGTCTTCTGGATACAGTGTGGAGACTGTCTTGCTCAAAATAGAGCTACCATAGAAAAGTTTGCCGCTCTGTGAGGAAAGCAAGTCTGCCTTGTTCCAAATTTAAGACATTCTGACATGGTCTGAAATGGCCTTAGCCATGCTACCCTGGAAATTTGTGGTCACCCTTTCCATTTTTCTTTCCTCATAAATCGGGCTGTGCTGACTGAGTGCTCAGCATCAGATTCTGCAGGCTGAACAATCCTTCCTGTCCCTACAATGAATCCACGTAAATTTGCCAAAGAGCAAGTGCTATAGGTCAGAGGAGTTCGACCTCAGCATTGGCTCTCCACGACTGAATACTTCTGAGGTAAAACTCATCAAGCAATGGGCTTTAAATCTCTCTTTTCTGAGTCTCTTTCTGAACAGCAGGCCAAAAATGAGCATTCTGAACGTCTCTCTCTCTCTGTCTCTCTGTCTCTCTGTGTCTCTCTCTCTCTCACACACATACACACACACACACACACACACACACACAGAGTCAGGGCCGACATGGTTTGAGAGTTCTCAAATGGCAACATCAGCGAAATCGTGCTTACCTTCCAGAAACTTCAGTCCACAATAGATGCCCCTTGCCTGTGAAGAGCAGTCAGAGCCAGATTTCCAGCCTTCCAGTCAGCCTTGTTCTTGTCAGAGAGCAGCACATCTCATCTCTGCGTAAGCTCTCAAATTCTTTCAGCGACCCACCCTCTAAAGTTGCAGGTCTAGATTTCTGACTGAGGGCGATCAGTGACGTGAGGCAAAGCTACTGGATGGCACTTTCTGGTTCTTCCTGATGGGATGTGGCTTCCTGTTTCACCACTTGGGAGAGGAGAAAACTGGAATTCAGTCAGACCCAGGATTACAAAGGCATTAGTTGCCTCATCGCTGTTGGTTCTGGTGCACACGGTCATTAGTCAACAACTGAACAAGGTGGTCTTACTGTTTGTACTGAAAGGAAGGGGTTTATGCGGTGGAGAGAAACCTGAAACACTGTTGACAAGCCCACACTATTGCCCAAGGCGAGTGGGTCTGACAGCTATGGCATGTTCTAGAAGCCTGTGAGTGTTGGTGGGGATTTGTGCTAACTGAATCACCACCAGCAGCACCAGCACCACCAGCACCATCAATACGCCCCAAACCACATCCACTAGGGAGCACCAGTCCACAGAAAGGTGACTTCTCTGACTGTTTCCTGGCACCTGGGGTGGGGGTGATTCACTTTTTGGGGAACCATATAATGCCTCCCCAATAAAAATCTGGCCACCTTTTTCTTTTAGAAGAGTCGGAGGTAATTTTCTTTGTTTTTATTTATGTCAACCTCAAAGAACAGTCCTTACAGACAATGGAAGACAAACCTGTTAGTAGCAGGATACTAACAGTCATTCGTCTGTCTGCTTGAGGCACTTCCAACTTCAAAGGCAAGTTTCCCTACATTTACAGTGTTTATTTGAGACAGGAGACCTTTGGGGGCCGTTTTCACTTTCTCTTGCCTGCAGATGAAACAACTCCGGGTGTGGACTCTTTAAAGGTGCCCTGACGAGCAAGGAAGCTTCAGCAAGTTGGTTCTTGTACCCCTCGGAGCCAAAGCTCACCTCCCAGGCGGTTTGGGCAGCGCCGCCCACTCTGAGGGCCTGATTCGAGGCCCTTCCCATCTGTTGACTTCAGCTGCTGAGAGGTATCTTTCTTCTCCTGTCAGCTAATCGATGACAGCAAATTAAAAATTGACCAGAGGCAGAGAAGGGGAAAGGCCAGTCTCAGACTCCAAGGCTTCTCGGGTTTCACTAACTGAATTCAGTTCAAAGAAGGATTGGTAAAGGCCCATTCACCAGACACTCGTTCAACTTTCTTCTTGGCCTGTTTTTTTCTTCCCAGACTTTCTTTTTGCTCTGAAAGGGTTTAGAAGATTTAGAGCTCATCCGGCAGGAGGGCTGAACCCCCAGCAGAGTGGTCGCTAAGTGAGGCAGGTTGTAGTTCAGAGCCTCATTGCATCCTGCCAGGTGACTATGTAGAATTGCCTGGTCTTCCTGACCCCGTGCTACTCCCTTTCTTGGTTCATCCTTCTCCAACTGCCACCTAACTTACCTTCCTCTTTAAAATTGTTTTTCTTGGGGCACCTGGGTGGCTCACTGGTTGAGCGTCTGCCTTCAGCTCAGGTCATTATCCCAATGTCCTGGGATGGAGGCCCACATCAGGCTCCCTACAGGAAGCCTGCTTCTCCCTCTGCCTGTGTCTCTACCTCTCTCTCTCTGTGTGTCTCATGAATAAATAAATAAAATCTTTTTAAAAAGTAATATTGTTTTTCTCTATCGTATCTCTCTTCCCTGATGATAAAGCTGTACCAGTCACCTTTTTTCTGATAAGATTCCTTAGCACAGGAGACACCTGGTTCCTGGTTGCAACCTACATAGCTCAATACCTCCTCCATAATCAAAAGAATCCCATTATCATAAGCTGCACTGAGTCAGTGTCAAGGTGTAGTCCCTTCTTCCTTCAGCTACAGAGGCAAAAATTAACCTGTTGCACAATTGATGCAATAGTGTGCAATAGCCAGGGGGATGGAAGTGAGGAATTCTGATGGCTTGTGAGTTGTGACCTATACATAAGCCCAGTGTATCTGTGCACGACCCCTCTGCAGAAGACACATCAATACAAATACGGTTCTTTCGAAGACTGCTAAAGTCCTGCCTTTTCCCTTTTCTCTTTCTCACTTGTACCTCATGATAAAGTGAACTTTATCAGTTCACTGCTAACAGAAGAGAACCCTGGGAAGCATGATAGAGCAAGAGGCCTGTGTGGGTGTCATTTTGTCTAGGTAATACTTAACTGTCTTATTTTATGAGAAAAGTTTAGAAGCGAGTTAAGGCATTAAATCTGTTGTGTATTTTAAATCATCATTAGTAGAGGTTGTTTATTAAATCTCAATGGTTCATTGCATTTTTAAAAGTGAACATCACCCCTCTGACAATTAAAGGTAAGCAGTTAAACCCGATATTAGGGGACAAGATTTGTGGGAAGCAGAAAGGGCTGCATTACAAAACCCAAGGAATTTTACCCACAATACAGGAGAGAGGAAGAAAAGCAGTGAGAACCCTATACAAAGCCAGTCAAGATTCTGGAGAGCTGGGTGCCTGGGTGGCTCAGTGGTTCAGCATCTGCCTTTGGCTCAGGGCATGATCTTGGGGTCCTGGGATCGAGTTCCACATCGGGCTCCCCACAGGTAGCCTGCTTCTCCCTCTGCCTATGTCTCTGCCTCTCTTCTGGTGTCTCTCATGAATAAACAAAATCTTTAAAAATAAAAATAAAGATTATAAAGAGCCCCTGAAGAACTCACAAGAGAAAAATAGTGGAAGCAGGACACAGGAAAATGGCTTCAGAGCCACAGCAGGAAGCATGGATCTAGAAACTGTGTCCAGAGCTTTGCTAGCCAGAAGCAGAGGGCGCATAAGGTGTAGACACAGAGGAAAGGGGAGTGGGACAGTTTCTGATATTCTAAGTGGCATGTTATGTTGCAAGCCTTAAGCTAACTCTCTAGAGAAGAAAATGTAAGTTTGATGGAATTGATCTGCTTTTACGTCAAAGGAAAGAATCCCTTCCAAGAATCTTAATGAATACATTTTGGGCCATATTGATCTTAGCCTACTGAGTCCAATGGGGGGGGGGGGGCTTATGAACAAAAACTGTGTTTTCTTATAATGTTTCATCTTATCATTTTCACAGACTTTCCAAATACAAAAGTTTTCTCATAGAAATGTTAAGTCAAAATGCTACCAAACTGCATTCTCTAAATAGGTGTGTGGAGAAACTCCCATGGGATATAACAAAACAAGCCAAAGTCTTCACAAATGCCTGGAATGTGAAGACTATATCTTCTTGACATAAATATCTCCCCAGATGATTTGCCTGAATCCCCACAATGGATTATAGATTACAGACACACCTCAGAGTGTGTTCCAGACCACTGCAATAAAGTGAACATCTCAATAAAGCTAGGCAAGGAATTTTTTGGCCTCCCAGTGCATATAAAATTTATCTTTCTACTATACTATAGTATATTAAATGTGCAAAGCATTATATCTTTAAAAATGTGTATATACCTTAACTTAAAAATACTTTATTGCTAAACATATTCTAACCAACAGTGGAGCTTTCAACTAGTCCTAATCTTTTTGCTGGTGGAGGGTCTTATCTTGATGTCAATGACTGCCGACTTATCAGAGTGGTCGCTGTGAAGGTTGGCATGACTGTGTCAATTTCTTAAAATAAGACAACAGTGAAGTTTGCCACATTGATTGACTCTTCCTTTCATGAACCATTTCTCTAGCAGGTGATGCTGCTTGATAGCATTTTTACCCACAGTAGAACTTCTTTCAAAATTGGAGTCAATCCTCTCAAAACCTGCTATTGCTTTATCAACTAAGTTTATTTCACATTCTAAATCCTTGGTCATCATTTCAACAGTCTTCACAGCATCTTCACCAGGAGTAGATTCCACCTAAGGAAACCACTTTCTTTGCTTATCTCTAAAAAAATAATTCTTCATACATTTAAGTTTGATCAAGATGGCAGCAGCTCAGTCTCATCTTCAGCCTCCACTTCTAATTCTAGTTCTCCTGCTCTTTCCACCATATCTCTAGTTATTTCCTCCACTGAGGTCTTGAATCCCTTGAAGCTACCCATGAGAATTGAAATCAACTTGTTCCAAACTCCTGTTCGCGTTGATACTTTGACCTCTTCCTGTGAGTCACAAATGTTCTTAGTGCCACGTAGAATGATGAATCCTTTCCAGTAGGTTTTCAGTTTATTTTGCTTAGATCCAGCAGAGTAATTACTACCTGTGGCAGCCAGAGCCTTATGAAACGTGTTTCTTAAGTAATAAGACTTGAAATCACTCCTTGATCCATTGACCATGGAATGACTGTTGTGATAGCAGGCATGAAAACAACGTTAATCTTATTGTCTATCTCCCCTCAGAGCTCTTGGGTGACCAGGTACATTGTCAACCCACAGGAACATTTTGAAAGGAATCTTCTCTTCTGAGCAGTAAGTCTCAACAGTAGGCTTAAAATAGTCTGTAAGCCATGTTGTAAACAGATGTGGTGTTATCCAGGCTTTGTTGTTCTCTTTATAGAGCATAGGCAGAGTAGATTTAGCATAATTCCTAAGGCCCTTGGATTTTCGAAATAACAAGTGCTCCCCCAAACTTCACCTCAAGTTAAACTCGCCAGGTGCATTAGCCCCTAATAAGAGTTGGCCTGTCTTTTGAAGCTTTGAAAACAGGTATTGACTTTTCCTCTCTACTTTGAAAATCCTAGATGGCATCTTCTTCCAATAACAGGCTGGTTCGCCTACATTGACAATCTACTGTCACCTTCATGAATTATCCTAGCTAGATCTTCTGGTTAATAGGCTGCAGCTTCTACATCAGCACTTATTGCTTCATCTTGCACATTGATGTTACGAGGGCAGCTTCATTCCTTAAATCTCATGAACCCACTTCTGCTGGCTTCAAACTTTCCATTTGCAGCTTCCTCACCTCTCTCAGCCTTCACAGAATAGAAGAGAGTCAGAACCTGGCTCTAGATTAGGTGTGGCTTAAAGGAATGTGTGGCTGGTTTGATTTTCTATCCAGACCACTAAGACTTACTCCACATGAGCAATAAAACTTCCGCTTTTTATCATTCATGTGTTCACTGGAATAGCACTTTTAATTTCCTTTAAGAACTTTTCCTTTGTATTCACAGCTTGGTTAACTGACACCAGAGGCCTAGCTTTCAGCCCATCTTAGCTTTTGACTCACCTTCCTCACTAAGTTTAATCATTTCTAGCTTTTGATTTAAAGTGAGAGACATGTGGCTCTTCCTTTCACGTAAACACTTAGAGGCCATTGTAGAGTTATTGACTGGCCAAAATTCATTATCGTTGTGCCTCAGGAATAGGAAGACCCAAGGAGAGGGATAGAGGTGGGGGAGCAGCCCACTGGGGGAACGCTCAGAACACATACATCTATTGGTCAAATTTGTTGTCTTACGATTACAACAGTAACATCAAAAATCACTGATCACAGATCACCGTAACAGATATAATTTAATTATAATGAAAAAGTATGAAATACTGTGAGAATTACCAAAGCATGACAGAGACACAAAGTAAGCAATGCTGTTAGGAAAATGGTACTGATAGACTTCCTTGATGGCTCGACGCAAGGTTGCCACAAACTTTCAATTCATAAAAAAATTAAAAAAAAAAAAGCATTGTCTGTGAAACACTATAAAGTGAAGTCATACAGGTCTTCCTGCATAGCACCTGAATAGAATCTCCTTTACCTCCCATCCACCAGGTTCCACACTCTCCTTGGCCCAGCATCACAAGGTTTTCTGGGAGATAATTTGAGAGAAAGTGAGGAAATTGAAGAGCAGATCATCAGAACTAAGGGTTTTCATACATTCATACTTGAGTATCCCCCATCCCTCTCTGTTTTGTGTCTGAAAGCTCCTTCCCCTCCTGCTTTATGTCTGCTTATATCTCAATCATCACCCTCTGACATATGTAACCTCTTATTGCCTTTATGACCTATCTCCCGAATTCAATGTCAGCACCATGAGGGCTGGGACTTTTGTCTGCCTTGTTCACTGCTGAATCCTCAGGAGTCAGAATAATTCTTCACACAGAGTCCACGTTCTGTGCTGGGAGGGCACATCTTTGATTTTGTCTTTTCCTATCTACCACACTTTGTTCAAAGGTAATTCATTGGGCTTCCTCAGAACTTAGAAGTGGGTATTGGGTGTCATGAAGATGGCTGGTTCTATTCTGAGTTAGTTAGGAGAAGGGGAGATTTTTCCCTCAAAGATTTAGATCTGTCACATACTGAGTATTTGAAGCAAAGTGTTTTTAGAATCCATCTGGCACGTACTCTGGGAAGGCCATGGAGCTGTATGACAGCCAGATCACACATTGTCGTTTGAGTTGGCTCTCAACAACCTCTTGGTCCACAGCCCTCACTAGGAGATAGCCAGAAGGTCTGTGCATATGGCTCCTGGCCCTGGGTGTGGCTGAGGGTGATGGGGGCAGGCCACATCTCAACTCGCCTCTTCCAGAAAGCTTTTGTTGCTAAACCCTTGTCCCACTTTGTGCTATGTGATCTTATGCTTATTGGCTATGTGACTCCAGGCAAGTCACCTAACTTTTCAGTCCTGTGAGTTTCTCACATGCAAAATGAAGAGAATAACAGCAATACCTCAGAGTTGTAGAAACATTTAATGAGTTAATATACATAAAAGCACTTAGGAGAGTACCTGGCATATCGGAAGAAGCCCTCTGTGACCATCAGCTATGATGATAATTACAATTACTATTACTAATTTATTTTATCTATGAGCTTTACTCCTGTGTTGCTTTGTAATAGACTTTATATCATGCATTTGGTCTTAGTTTCTCCAGTTAAATCTTGGAGTAAAAGTCTCTCAGTAGCACCTATTACTACTTTCTGAACATAGTACTTATTCATTAACTCATTCATCAAGTATTTTATTGGGTTCATACTATGTGCCAGGGACATTGTATCCTTTGAAGGAGCTGAGGATCTCAAGAATAAAAACATAGCATGATTGCCCAAACCAATATAGACACACATTCATATAGATGAGCGTAAGTATTCACAAACCTACTATACAGAGTGCAGAGGGAAATCTACATATGTGTATGCAGTGTGTGTATATTTATATGCTCTGTATAGGTATAAATTGGGACAATAGAGGAGATGGACTCCCAGACAATTCACTATTCCAACATGCAAGCAGGCATAGCCATGGATTTTAAGTGAGGAGCTAAGACTGCATAATATGGCATCAGGAAGCAGGCAGAAGTGGCAGATAAAGTTTTCATCCCCAGAACTAATCCCACAACTGTCTCAGTCTGTGAAGGTAGAATGTGGTAGCTTTAACATCTGTGCTCCCTGTATCCAGCATTGGGTTGGGCATCAGAGTAACTACTCCATGTACTTTGAATATACTAATATGAGCTGCATCAGCTCTCACGTAGGTAGGAAGCTCTGGGAGTTAAGACGGAGATGAATGTCTCAGTAAATGCCTGGGCTGTCAATACCATGTTATGCATGACAAGGTAATGGGAAACAAAATGCCCCTTATCCATCCAGCTGTCATTCATTCAGTACATGTACTTATACAAGGTGCTTGACATACAGGTGTCATACAAGGTGGAGACAGTGTCTCTGATCTCAAGGAGATTGCCATATATCTTTGTCCTTTTACTCTGGTCTCTCTCCTATCCTATACCCTAGATGCCACCTGCCAACAAGGAATCAGGCACCTCTCTTCAGCTTATCAAGTCTTGTGTATGATTTTTTAAAAAGCCAGACTAACTTTCATGAAGTCACCAGCTAAGACTCCTTCCCAAAAACAAGAAACTCCCCCAATCTGCCTGCTTAATAAAAGACTGGTTATTCCATAGGGCACTAGAAACACAGCCAGGCTTGAGGTTGAGTGTTGACCGTCTGTGGGATCGTGGCTATTAAACCGGCTTGGTCACTCTTTGGTCATTTCCAGACTCTCTTTGGTGGAGTTCTAAACCAAATATATTTCCCCTCATCAGTTGCTTTTGTGCCACCAAAGTACCCACAGTGATCAGAACATCCCAGTGGAACTAAGTATGGTATTGAGATCCCAATCTGGTGGGGGAGGGGGGGTGGTTCCTTTTCGTTTCCAATCCCTCCGGTAGAGCTGTCCTCCTGCATGCTATTACCAAGTAATGTCAAAACACAGCCTTTATTAAACTATTTCCTTGCTCTACAATTTATGGCTTCCTTATGCTGGTACATTCAATCTAAACTATAACTGCTTATTTCCTAAGCTCCCCTCCAAAATGTGATCCCCATCTAGCCTGTCCCACTTTTGCACTTCATTGTACCCCAATACAGTAAGCCCCTGGGCTAAGCCCGTGGCTATGTTCACGCTGCTCACTCTGATCTTTGCTCATGCCCACCTATGGTCTGTCCACATCCGAGACCCAACCATTTCCTCTGGGAGATTCTGCCTCTCATCAACTTGAATCACCTTTCTCTTCCTTGAGCCCTTACACTTATCCATACATGCCATCAGCCTCACTTTACGTGCAGTGCATTCTCTACCAGCGTAGCACAAAACACTTCCATAATACAACCTGATCAATGTTTGTGTATGTACACACACATACACAGGCAGGTGTGTGTCTTGTCTCTGATATGAGTTATAAACACCCTATGAATCCAGATAGCCCAGAAACACTACCAGGTTCAGAGGACACTCACAATAAATATTAGTTAAGGCTCTGATAACACTCCTTCCTCTTATATTTTAAGCTTTATGTTAAAAGGCCGCTCTTCCTCCTTCAATGGTATTTTCATTTCTTCAACAACTACTTATTGAGCACCTCCTTTTCAGTGCCTGAAAATAGGGAAATCACAGTGAACAAGGTAGCTATGGTCCCTGCTTCCCTGAATGTCAGCAGCCCTTTGCTCTCCTTCTGTGGGAGACAGTCCCTAGGCCCACTGCGCTATGCAGCGAGTGCTGGGGACTAACACTTTGGAAGACCCTAGAAGGATATGAGCAAAATACCACACACAATGTTGACTATAAAGCATCCTTCCCTGCCTTCTCCTGAGACCTCACATCAGGAAAAAAAAAATCACTTTTTTTTAACCTCTTTTACATTACGCTGGTTTTGAATTTGAAACTCAAATGTCCCATAGCATATTTCACTATTGGGTGTTGTCTGAAAGTGTTCAATAACGTAGGGTGACTTCTGTTCACTTACACAACGGATGTCTCATAACAGAGATACAGCTGATAAATATTAGTGTCTCTTTAAAGAAACCAGGTATAAAAGTTGAGTTTTACTAACAACTAATAATACGTATCACCGAATGTTTACATGAAAAATTTATAATGTTCATCCATTCACATGTTTATGGAGCTCCTATCATAGCAGTTATGACACCAGTAAGCAGGGTCACAACAAAAATAGTTTGCTTGACCATATTAAACTGTCTGCAGGGCCCATTTGCAAAACAGAATACTAGCAATTTATAATTAAATATATGGCATGAACTTTAGAGGATAAATTGTACACAGGGAAATTATCCGCAACAACTCTAGTCCAAACTTTTCATTACTTAAATCCTTAAAATCAAAATCAACCAACCAACCAACCATTCAACAAACAAATGCAAATACAAAATATGAAAATAATTATCCTAATAAGCATGAAGGGCTTCAGATTTCAGTTAAAATACTATGTTTTCAAAGTTGAAAAGAAAACCATCTAACTGTCAGTAGCAATCAATACCCCGGTAGCCTCAGATATGCTCTGTATCAAGGTCCTAAGTTTTCAGAGACAGTAGCAGAGTAAGTAGAACAGACCAGAAAACTCTTGGACTATTGAACTTCATTACTGCGTTTCAGCAGGGACAATGTAAAGCAAAGATCCTCATATGGTCACATGTGTAATAGAAGAATGTATAAATCATGCATAATTTCATAGTAACAATGATGGCTTGTGGCTGCCATAATCGGTGACCACCAGAGGGACTGATCCCATATACTGAAGCAATTTAGCTGTTCCATTCCTTACATATCAGCAATGATCTATACTAATGATCAGATACCCAGGTACATGCCATGCTAATACCATGTAAAGTAAACATAAAACACAGAGCTAATTAGGACAGAAATACCATATGACTCTTCTACAATTCCAATCATTGTTATTAAGATAGGTTATGACTACTGCAGGGGTACTTTCTGTATATGTAACATATTTATCCTGATCTAAACCAGTAACTCAATTTTTAAAATATAATCCACAATACATACCTTTTATATTATGACCTAATATATATATACATACAAATATATATAACTGAAACCAAAGTTTCACAAAACAATACTTATCCATATCATTTGTGATGTACTCTATTGTCTATTCTAGTCTAATCTTGACTCTTCAAAAAATTCCAGTCGGGACCTATTCAACTGGTTTACTGACCCATTAATGGATGATGGAGCACAATTTATAGGGTTCAAATAACCTAATTGGATTGCTTTACCCTTCCTATAATTCAATATACGACTTTTTTTTTCTCATTCCAGTTAAAGACACTTTCTGATGAGATAAAAGAAAAACTGGCATGTGCATCAAATTTCAGAGGTGATTTCAGACTCCAAACTATGACTACATGGAAGAGGGTTCTTTTACAGAGTCTAAGCAAATGCTGGGAATCTTGATAAATTTTCTTGAATTTTAGAGTAAGTAAAAGCATATTTTCAGTATTTTTTAAAAGTAGGGATAATAACTTTTACCCGACAAAAAGAGAGTCTACTCAAAGAGGTTTCCTGGCCAGTGGTACAAAGGCCATAGCAGCTTGTGAATCGAGTCTAGGCTCTCAAATCCATTTCTGGACAGTCTCTGGGACTCCCTGCTGAGCCCCCTACCACAGAGAACTACAGTAATCTGGGCTAGATCTCTCTTCACCTGGGTGGGGTTAATATCCAGAAAAGATGGGGCCTACCCAGCGATTCACAAAGACCCACAAAGGCAAAGATGAGAAACAGCTTGATACTCTAGCTCTGGGATGTGCCTGACTTTGCAAGGCCCAGTACCTGTGGGTTATGGCAAAGGGGAGGCAGCTCAGCCCAGGATACCGCCTCCGTCTGTGCGGGGACAGGAACAGGGCCTCACCCTGTGAGGGGACAGGCACCCAAGTCACGGCTTTGCTGCAGGGTGACAGGGTCAGACCTTCGCCTGATGGGAATAGAGACAAGGCCTTGGTCTAGGTGGGCACCGGGACACAGCTTCAGTCTGCATGGGGATATGGACCTGGGACAAAGCCTGGGTGGACTCAGGGACCCAGGGAACCACCTCAGCCTGCAGGGGTTGGAGGGTGGGACAGGGACAGGGGCAGGGCTTCAGGCTGCACGGGACAGAGACATGGGCCTTAGCCTGCAGGGGAACAGGGACAGAGTCTCTGCCTGCGGGAGTACAGGGACCCAGGGCACAACCTTGGCCTGTGGGGGGATGGGAACAGGGGCAGGGCCTTAGCCTTCATGGGGACAGGGACAGGGCCTCAGCCTGTGGGGGCACGGGGACCCAGGGCATGGCCTCGGCCTGTGTGGGGACAGAGGCCGGGCTAGGCCTGAGCGGAGACAGGGACCGAGATACCCCCTCGGCCTGCGGGGGCACAGGGACCGGGGACGAGGCCGAGGCGGGCCAGGGACGCCGGCACCGGGGGTCTGCGGGTCCCGCGCACACCCCCACCCGCACGGCCTGGCAGCCTCATCCTTCCCCCGCACCTTTCTCCTCTGCTCAGAGGCCGAGACTTGAGTGCGCCCAGCCGGGCCGGGGCAGCGCAGCGGTGCATCCTGGGACGAGGACCCCTGCAGGCCTGGGGGCGGGGCGGGGCGGGGAGCCCCAGCGCAGGCCACCCAAAGAGTGCACGGGAATGACAGCAGCTTCCTTTTTTAGTGTGTATATATATATATATATATATATTTTTTTTTTTTTTTTTTTATTGGAGTTGGATTTGCGAACATACAGTATAACACCCAGGGCTCATCCCGTCAAGCTTCCTGTGCAGGTGCAGGTGCAGGTGCAGGTGCAGGTGCTGGGGTCACGGCAGGCACTATCCCTGACCTTGTAACACAGACTGTAACACGGGCTGAGGAACTGGCCCGAGCTGCCGCGCTAGTACATAGCAGGGCTGGGATTCCAACCTGGCTTTTTTATAATTCCAAACACTACAACCTCCCCAGAGGGTAACATTGTAATTGGTCTATAGACTCCTCACAACTTCCCAGCGCGGGGAGAGGCAGCTGGAAGCAGTTCTAGAATAATTCTTAAGTCTAGGTAGGCAGTGATCTCATTACAAGGATGATTGAACAGAGATAGATCAATACAAAGACTATAGCTAAAAAGGAGCAATGAAAAACTCCAACAAAAGAAGAAGAAGATTATTTCTTTGAATATTTCATTAAAATATAAATGTGTGAAAATCATTTATAGAGGAGATAGTATAGTGTAGTAGTTAGGAAAACAAGCTTTGGAACCAGACAGCCCGGATTCAAATTCTTGACTCTTCAATTTAATGACTTTGGGGTATATGACCTCAGGCTTTTTAATGCTTCTTATAGCTTTTTAAAATGCTAATTTCCTCATAAGTAAAATGAGGATAATAATTCCTCTTTGCAGGTGTCCTAAGGATTGTGTGATATAAAGTCTACAAAATGTTTAGTATAATATCTGGTAAAAATAAGTATTCAGAAAATGATAGCTATTTTTGCTATTTCTCTGCACAAAAAATTAAGTGATGTATGTTCTTAGCAATAAGCAACTTTATTATTAGGTTTTATTAAGTTTTAAGTCTTAATATGTTTTCCATGACATAAAAGTGAAAAAGGCATCAAAGAGAGCTCAGGAAGAGATAAAATTGCAAGCAAGGAGTTGAGATACGAGCAGAGATGGGATGAAAGATTTCAAGGAAATAGAAAAATAATCACAGATTTAACACCTGCTTTGGAGGTGATAATGGGTTGAACTGCCATTGGAGAAAAGCAAATCAGATATAAAGAAGTAAAGAGTTCAGACATTCTCCCAGAGTACACAGAAGAACAAAGATCAAAGTGCTAACAGAGGAAGATAAGCATGAGGGAAAAAGCAGAAACTCCAACTACAAATGATTACTTAAAGAACATCTGAGATGGTATAAACGACTCATGTTCTAGGTAAGAGTACTCAAAAGAGAACCACATCTAGATATAATTTCACGACATTTTTGCATTTCAAGGACAAGAAATTATTTGGGATGCACCATTTGAAAATCACAGTTAACCTAAAAATAACCTTGAGGATGGTCTCACCTGTCTCCTCCAGAACAACAGGAATAGGAAATAATGGATCATTAAATTCTGTCCCTGAAACTAATAATACAGTATGCTAACTAAATTGAATTTAAATAAAAAATTAAAATAAACTCTTTGAAACTAAAATATAAAAAAATAAACAATGGAGCAAAATGGCAACCATTTAAGAAAAAATTGCAACACAAAAACTGTTCCCAAACAAGTTGTCATTTAGTCAACAAAGGAATGGCGACTGAAAGACACATTTTGATATATAAGCTTTCAGAAAATATACCCTTCATCCTAGGAAGGTTGCTGAGAGGCACACTCCCAGTCATGCTTTCTGGAAACTTTACCAGAGAGGAATCAAAATTAAGATTAGCTCATTGGATACACTGTGAATCAAGAGGAAAGAAGAGTTAAGACTAAGTTATCAATATAATAATAGTGATAGATATAATAATAAAATGGAATGGAAAAAGCAAAATTAAAATTTGGAGAAGATACATAATGTACAAATTTATTGGGAATAGTGATGTGGTTTATGAATTCAGATAACATTAGCAACAGCTGGAGAGGTGAAGGGGGCAGGGAAATGAACATTAATGAAATGTTGCATGAATGAAATCTATACTTTTGGCTTCTGTATTGGCATTGATGACTAGAAAAAGGAATTTTCAAACATGTTTTTGGAAAGCATAAAAAGATAATGTTTTGTATAGTTAAAAAAAAGTAGGTATGTTTTCTAAATAACTACAAGACATAAATACAAATTAACAATCCATATGCAACCCAAGAGAAAACAAAGAAAACATCAAGAAAGGATAAACTAAAATGGCAACTATGTAAGTTATGACATGAAAAATCACCTGGAAGGTTAAAACTAAAAAGAAGTATGTATGTTATACTTCAATAAAAAGGAGTAACTTTGATTATTAAAAAGGAAAAACTTTTTGATTATGTTTTTATTATAAAATCTATTATCTGTTGCTTATATAGTTGACTCTTGAAAAATGTGGGGGCTGAGGTGCTGACTTCTATGCCGTGGAAAATCCATGTATAACTTTTGGCGCCCCCAAAACTTAACTACGAGTAGCCTACTGTTAACCAGAAGCCTCACTGATATCATAAACAGCTAGCTAACACATATTTTGTATGTTCTGTGTATTATAGATTGTATTCTTATAATAAAGTAGGCTAGAGAAAGGAAATGTTACTAAGAAAACTGTACAGATGAGAAAATATATTCACAGGACTGTATTTATAAAAAAAATCCAACTATAAGTGGACTTGTGCAGTTCAAACCTGTATTGTTCAAGGGTCAACAGTATGTGATCAGACCAAAGAAATCATTCCAAAAGTTTTTTTTAAAGATTTTATTTATTTATTCATGAGAGACATGGAGAAATAGGTAGATAGAGGGAGAAGTAGGCTTCTGGTTGGGGACTCATGTAGAACTTGATCTTAGGACCCCAGGATCACGAGCTGAGCCAAAGGCAGATGCTCAATCACTGAGCCACCCAGATGCCCCACATTCCAAAAGATTTACTTTAGAAGTCACAAAATAAAGGTGGGAACCTCAGACCTTAGTCTTGAATGGTCCTGATGCACTTTTCTTTAGATACCACAGTGATTTTTCTTACAGCTGGTTCATAGCTCAAGTAGCACAGTCCAGGTAGACAGTGTAGACTGCATCAGAGTTCCAGCATCATCTGTTCCACATATCACTATTCCAAATAGCACACTACTGTATTTGTGAGTCCAGCCTCCCACAGAGGATATGTCACCACTGACCTATAACTGCAGTGACACATCTTCACTGAAGATGGGCCTTTGCCATACCCCACAAGACTATTAAAGAATAAAATAAACAGTGCTATTAATTTGCATTTTACAATGCTATTAAAAGAACTGCTTCTGATGGAATCCCAATGGCTTCTTCTTTCTCCATACCAATCTAGGAAGTACAGAGTACTGTTCAAGATCCATTTCCAGGGGATCCCTGGGTGGCTTAGCAATTTGGCACCTGCCTTTGGCCCAGGGCGCGATCCTGGAGTCCTGGGATCAAGTTCCGCATCGGGCTCCCTGCATGGAACCTGCTTCTCTCTCTGCCTGTGTCTCTGCCTCCGCCTCTGTCTCTCTCTCTGTGTCTATCATAAATAAATAAATCTTTAAAAAAAAAGAGAGATCCATTTCCAAATCTCCATCTGAAGGTGTGCTGACATTCTTTTTTTGCCCATATGGATCTTTGAGAGAATCGGGTTATTTATGATTACTCTCAAATGTTACTTTGATTCTACTCTTAGTTTGTAACAAAACTCACCCATAGGGTAGAAAAGCTGTTGCCAATTAATTTTATTTTCCAGTTACACACTTACCTTCCCATCCATGTCATCATTCAAATCATTCCTATGCATACCAAAAGTGACACACAATTAAGAGGGCATAAGCCATATTCGAGCAAAAGATGCCATATGACATCAAAAGTGGTTTATTTGTCCACAATCTAGTAAGGAAAATATCCTTATTTCACCAAAAAAAAAAAAAAAAAAAAAAAAAAAAAAGAGCAAAATCAGGAAGGATTTTGTAAGACAATTTACAAGAAAACTGACAGTCAAAATTCCAATCGTATTTTACACAAGAAAGCTATACTACTCTTTTGTGTTCAGAAATGAACAAACAGAAACACCCAGCAATTTAGTGATAGAAAACATACTTTTCTCTTCTTAGCAAATAAAAATAGTTTAGCTTCCAGGAAACTGGCCAGACCTTATTACAATTTATTGAACACCTTTTAAAAAAGGCATAGGCAATAATAAATGTGCTGCTGGTGTGTCCATTTTATGGGACTCAAGAGAGAAATGTGTCTGACAGAAGGCCTAAAACATTTAAAAAACACAAGTGCTGACATGATGCCACAGACAATCCTAAGCGCCAGTCCTAGGAGACATCTTCAAAGTAAATGCATGTTTGAAACGATGGCTTTGGGGTGCCTGGGTGGCTCAGTGGTTGAGCATCTGCCTTTGGTTCAGGTCATGATCAGTCCAGGGATCGAGTCCCACAACAGTCTTCCTGTGAGGAGCCTGCTTCTCCTTCTGCCTGTGTCTCTGCCTCTCTCTGTGTGTCTCTCATGAATAAATAAATAAAATCTTAAAAAAAAAAAAAACAACCAAAAACAACTCTATGGCTTTCAGTGATTAGGTAGACTCTTGTCTTAAACCAAACTAAAAATACCTGAACCTTTCTCACCAGGAAGGAAATAATATCCTGGTCACATGCCATTTCTCAGTTCTTTTACATACCAAAAGATTGTATTTTCTTTTAAAACAAAGCAAAAGTTCCCAAAATGAAAAATGCAAGCAATAACTGGCTGTACACAAACATGTCTTTTACCCAGTGTCGGAAGTAACTATAATATAGTTTGGTCAGACTACTTGGTAAAGCTCAATGTCAATAGAAAATTTAGAAAAGGATCACTGCTTTTCCCAAATCTTAAAAAAATATCCTAGGGAATTTTGTAATTAGGAGCAGATACATGGTGTTAGCTGTAAAGGCTGCATTGTTCAGCTCTATCATCCTTATAATAATCAGAAAAACTTAAAATTGGTTTGCTAGTCTGGGTTATGATAATAACCAGGAAAGGCATTTTATCAAACAGTTTTCAAGGAGCCATTACAATAGAGCAATACAACTCTACAGACTGTCATCAGTGACAAGACCAATTAAAGTTCAGTATTTAGGTCAAGTTTCCCAACGCCAGAAGCAGTCGAAGCCCGAGAAGAGGTGGGAGGAGTAGCAGCAGGTCAGACCAGAGCCTGAGGAGGCGCTTGGTGACTAGAACAGGACTTTTGGGGATGGTGTTCAAATTATTGTTGACTTGGGATGGTGTGCTTTTCAGCCTATCACTTCAAAGATGCCATGAAAAAAATCCCACTGTTCAGATGGTATAGAGAACACAAATATGTTGAACCACTGTCCTTGGGGTTTCTCCTCCCTCCTCTCCTGTGCATACTTGGTTCGACCAAGATTGCTCTCTCAGACTTAACCAACAGCCTCCTAAGGAAGAGTCAAAGCACCCAGTGGCTTCTTCTCAGAAATACTCAACTGCATATGCATTGTCCATCTCAAAGCCCTGCCTAACACCACAGGGGTTCCTAAGAGTATTTCTTGCTCTCTTGTCCTTGTCCTTTCACTTTCCTTCTTCTGTCAAGCCTTTTCTTCCTCCTCTCTCTAGTCTCAGGACGATCATGTCTTGCTCCATGACTCCCATCAGACCTCTATGCAACTGCCTCCCGTGTTTGCTAAAGCACCCATGGGCAGCAGCAGCTTTAGCCACATGAATGAAAAAATGGCACCTGTTTCAGGCTGATCCTCTGTTCCCTTTTCAAAATTTATATATATATTTTTCTTTTCAGTTATATATGCATACATTAAGACGCAAAGTCTTTTAGTTCTGAAAATTTTTCTTGTACTTGTCCTGTTGCTGTACTTTCTAGATTGCTTCAACTTAGTCTACATTTCCATTGTTTTTCATTTCTGCTATCATGTTGTTTATTTGTACACTTTTTTATGTAATATGTTTTACAATCATTTATCTCTGGGAATGTTCATGGATTAACTTCCTCCCCTATGTATCTAGTTTGTTTTGGCCTCTCCTTTATGTTAGAAACTTTCCACAAATGCCTGATGATCCTTGGCTATTCACTCATACTTGAGTTGGGCATTTAAATGTCCATCAGGGGATCCCTGGGTGGCCCAGCGGTTTGGCGCCTGCCTTTGGCCCAGGGCGCGATCCTGGAGACCGGGGATCGAATCCCACGTCGGGCTCCCGGTGCATGGAGCCTGCTTCTCCCTCTGCCTATGTCTCTGCCTCTCTCTCTCTCTGTGACTATCATAAAAAAAAAAAAAAAATTGTCCATCAGAAGGTCTATGCACATGGGTGTGGTTTGTGACTGTGGGCTTCAGAGTGGGTGACTCGGTGAGAAATTTCTTTGGGGAAGCTTCCAATGCATCTTTGGATCTTTTTTCTTGAGTTGATCAGATTCCTCAGAAAAGAGATATCTGTTCTCTTGGGGGAGAAGGCTGGGGACAGAGTGGATCTCAATATGCAGTGTCTAATTAATCTCCTTTTCAGTGTGATATGCCTATACTCAGATATGCCTGGTGTTCCCCAAGTCCCAAGGCCCTGTTTTACTCTCTCTGGGAAGTAAGCCTCTCATGTACCTGAGTACCCTTGGTTCACAGTGTAGTATTTGATACTCCTTCAGGGGGATCCACCTGGTAACCAGGATGCTTCTCAACTTTTTTCCATTGCAGCTAAGAATTTAGTTTTCCTAGATCTACTGAGTCAGTCCTTGTATCTTATTGCTCCTGATTTTGGCCCCTTTATTCTTGTCGTAGTGAGTCTCTGTAGGAAGAGAGCTGGATGCAGGTGCTTAGCCAGGACCATACTGCCTCTTCTCCATCTCCACTGCCCTTCACTCAAGTGGGCTTCTGCAGAACTCTTTTCAATCTTGCTGCTTGTCTCCCTAGCCACTATATTGCTACCAAAATCACTTTTTTCCAAACAGAAAACCAGTCATTTACTCAAAAACCTCATTAGCTCTCCATTGTCTATAAAACAGTCAAAACTGCTTAGCAAAGCACCAAGCGTCCTGGATGATCTGACCCCCACATCCCTTTCTGGCATGACTTATCATGAAGAAGAGGATGAAAAGACATTGGAACCAGACTGCCTGGATCCATTCTCTGGGCTCTGCTGCTTTGCCAGGTGAGTGATCTTGGTCAAGTTACTTAATTTCATCTGTGAAATAGGTATTATAATAGTACCTGCCTTCCAACATTATGGTGAGGATTATTAGAGCACTTACCACAGTGGCTGGCACACAGCAAGTATCATGGGAGAGTTAAAGGTAAGCCTCTGCACACCTGTCTCCTCTGGGAGATGATCAAGTCCTTGGAAAGGGCTCTATCCCATTTAGTCAACATCTGTGGGATGCTTATAATGGGACAGACATGATACTATCCACTAGGAATTACATAAAAAGAGCTTGGCCCGTGAAAACTGATTAACGATTAAAATATAAAGTGACAAATGCTACAGTACAGGAAAGAGCACAGTGAAGAGAATACGAAGCATGTAAGACCTAATGGTTCAGAACAGTGTGGGGGAGGCTTCACAGGCCCAACATTTAAGATGGGGTTTGAGGAATGAATATGTAAGACAAGAGGTTGTGATGCTGACAGTGGGTGGGTGGGGGGGGGGGGAGCAAAACGACAGATGAGGCTGGAGAAGCCGGTTGGGGCCAAATTGCACAAGGCCCTGCATAACCCGTTTAAGTCTGTATTTTGTTTCAACCGGTTTGTCAATTTCACCATCCTTGCATGCTGGGAGTGCCAAAGACAAATTGGAGGTGTTAAAAGTATTTTGTTACTAATAATACTTGAAGGCCAGCTATCTGGCAATTATTTAAAAAATAAATTCGAACCCAATCCCTCAAAATAATCAAGAAGCCAGAAATAGAAGAACACATATCCTATGATTCCATCTATATAAAGATAAAACCAGGCAGAATCAGTCTATGGTGTCTATGGTTTGGAATAATTTCCTTTACAGTCGATAGTGGTCAGAAGGGGATCCAGGCAGGACTTCTTGGGTGTCAGTGGTTTCTTGATGTGGTTATTGGTTCCAAAGGTATGTTCTTTATGAAAATCCACCAAACTGTATACTTCTACGCATACTTTGTTTTAATCTATTCTTAGTTAAAACAATAAATTAGATTCACTTGGGATACATGGAGGTGTTTGCCTGAAGAAGAGGTGAAGCTACAGGCTGGGATTTATCCTGCAAGTATCACTAGCTTGGTGTTCCTTTACGGACTAACTCAAAAGAGCTCTTCGATATTCTGAATGGCCAAGGATAGCCATCAGTCACCTTCACCACTAGTAGGGCTTCATGAGTGTGTGACAAATTGACTTATACCCAAGGGTCAGAGACTGAAATGCCAGCACTCATACGTTTACCTATGGCCCTTGCCCTCATTTTCAATATAACAAAGGATTGATGGTTCCTATGAACCTTATGGAGAAACATAGCTCAAAACCACATCTGTATAAGCATGGCTTTTAAGGCATTCAACATGTATGTACCCTTAGGAGCATAAAGAATCATGTTTTTTGTTTTTTGTTTTTTTTCTTAAAAGAACTTATTTTCACTACATTTTAAAAAATGTATGTAACCAGTTAAAAACAAATAAATAAAAGGGTAAAAAACAATATATAAGGTCAAATTTTCTACTTTAGATCTGTTTCCCAAGGCAACCCCTGTTAGGACTCTCTGTATATACCTGTCCTCCTTTTCTTAAACAAATGGGAGCCCGTAATATTCACTTTTGCCTTCTACTGTAGATGTAAACATGGATACAACTCATTCTTTCCATGAGTATATAGTATTCTGAAGTATTCTATTAAGTATATATATTATCTTATTTAACCAGATATTTGTCTTTTGCTTTTACAATGTGCATTGAATATCCCTGAAAATAACCTCTTTAATGTGTTTCTTGAATTATGTAGAAACTGCCCCAATGTATACCAACTCTATTACCAAACTTTTTGAGCTCTGCATTTCTATTTGGTTAATGATAGCATCATTACTTAGTTAGCAATTCTCTATTTAGTTTCATTTCCACCTGAATGAGTACTGACCTGTCCTTTTGTTTTTTATTATTTTAAAGATTATTTATTTATTCATGAGAGACATAGAGAGAGGCAGAGTCACAGGCAGAGGGAGAAGAAGGCTCCCTGCAGGGAGCCTGATGTGGGACTTGATCCCAGGATCTAGGGATCATTCCCTGAGCTTAAGGCAGAGGCTCGACCACTGAACCACACAGGCATCCCAGTACTGACTTGTTCTTATGACCACAGCCTTACTGCCTCCCCTCAA
Organism: Vulpes lagopus; assembly: GCF_018345385.1. Taxonomy (NCBI): domain Eukaryota; kingdom Metazoa; phylum Chordata; class Mammalia; order Carnivora; family Canidae; genus Vulpes; species Vulpes lagopus. The sequence continues at coordinate 100,575,539 of NC_054827.1, read as the reverse complement.
AAAGACAGAATAGAATTATTATATATTAGGCATGGAGCCTACTTATGCAGGGCTTAAACTCACAACCTGAGATCAAGACCTGAGCTCAGATCAAGAGTTAGATGCTTAAGTGACCAAGCCACCCAGGTGCCCATTAAAACAATTTTAAATATGAAAATTACCTGGTGATTAAAATTTTGTTTTAAAGAACAGACGCATGAGGGTAACTGGGTGGCTTGGTCAAGTGTCTGCCTTTGGCTCAGGTCATGATCCCACGGTCCTGGGATGGAGCCCTGCATTGGGCTCCCTGCTCAGCAGGGAGTTTGCTTCTCCCTCTCCCTCTGCCACTCTCCCTAGTTGTGCTCTCAAATAAATAAAATCTTTTTTTTTTTTTTAAAGATTTTATTTATTCATTCATGATAGTCACACAGAGAGAGACAGAGAGGCAGAGACACAGGCAGAGGGAGAAGCAGGCTCCATGCAGGGAGCCTGACATGGGACTCGATCCCAGGCCTCCAGGATCATGCCCCGGGCCAAAGGCAGGCGCCAAACCGCTGCGCCATCCAGGGATCCCTTTTTTTTTTTTTTTTTTTTAAGATTTTATTTATTAAATAAATAAAATCTTAAAAAAAAAAGACTCATGTTCACAGAATAGACCATATACCTACATATATACAGAGAGCTAATCACCTCTCAAAAAAAAAAACCTAAGATTTTACGTTTGTTACATATCCCATCACATGTAAATACCTCAGAGGGAAATAATAAGCATACTGGATTAAATAGTGTCCCTTCCCAAATTCACATCTACCCAAAACTTGTGAATGTGACTTTATTTGGAAGTAGGGTCTAGGCTGATATAATCAAATTAGGATGAGGACACAGTGGATAAGAGTGGACCTTAATCCAACGGCTGGTGTCGCCAGGAGGGAAACCAGATACAGACACACCAAGAAAACCTCATGTGACAACAGAGGAAGAGACTGTCCTGGCACAGCTCCAAGCTACAGGACACTAAGGATGGCCAACAATTGCCAAAGGACAGGAATGGGTGGGGAAGGATTCTTCCCTAGAGCCTTGAGAGAAAGCATGGCCTGGCTGGCACCTTAATTATAGACTTTTAGCCTCCAGAACTACGAGAGAATAGATTTCTGTTGTTTTAAGCTGCCAAATTTTGGTGATTTGTTACAGCAGCTCAAGTGGACTCATATAATATCCCAAATCTGCATTAAGTTTGAAATTTTGAAAGTCTCTAAATTTCAAATGATGTACAACTGTATCAGACAAGGTGTCTTATTCAGTCATTAGGTTACTTTGAAAAGGTAAAAAGATACACTTGATTTAGAGAGTGCATTTATTTATTTATTTATTTATTTAATTTATTTACTAACTATTATCTCATTAAGGCACAATTTATAGCAGGAAAAAACAGTTCCTGGTAACAAAATGCTACTGTTTTACAAAGAGTTCATGCTCTCATTATATATTGACTCAGTATGTTTTAACAACTTCAAAAGTGCTGTGGCATTATAGGGGAAAAGATTTTTTTTCTGCAAACGGTAAATGGCACCCTGTAGCTCCTGAAAGCACTTCAGTGTCCTGTAAGATATTCCTACTTTGGAGATGTCACAGTCAACAGAGAAGGGAATATTAATATTAGATTGTTCTGGAACCAGAGGCCTTGATTGAGGCTCCATGCTAAGTTCTTTTTCATCTGTACCTGTTCTAACTGTGTCCTGAAATTTCTTCTTTGCTTCTTGCTGTAAAGATGTCTGTTTACTGTTTGTTGAGTGCTGGTCTGTGACTTCTACTTCAGAATCATCAGAGCTGTCATAATCTACCAGACTTTGAGAAGCTTGTGGGGGAGACAGACCAGCAGCAGCCTGGAGCGTGATGTGGGGCTCCTTGGACATCACAGGCTGGTTCAGAGGTCCAGAAGCATCGGAAGCCCAGGGGACCGAAGCGTGGGCATTTCTGTGACTACCAAGAGCAGCCCAAAGGCTAAGTTCAGTTTGGTTGCTGCTTCGGTCTTGGACAAGTGAGGAGCTACAACCACAAATATTTATGCTATCTTTAAGTTCGGTTACATCAAAATATTTGCAAATTGTGAAAAAACTAGCCCCATCTTTTTGCAGTAATTTTAAATATCTAACAAAATATTCAAGGAAACAGGTTTCTGATGAAATCAAAAAGTCAAGAAGAACTGAAGAATCAAATCCTATATTTTTCAATAAGAATAAGAAAATACAGTGTGGATTGTAGCCATATTTATGTGTGTGATGGTTCCACATTTCTTTTTCTTGGGTCAAGCCTTCAGTAGTTTTACACTGTCTGAAAATGAAGGTGAGAAGACCCAAGATTAATGACTTTTTACAAAAGTAACAGTTTTAACATATAATTCACATACCACAGATTCCCCTATCAGATTACTTTTAATCCATGCATTCTTTTAAAAGAAAAAAAATGTAAAACAATCTCTTCCTCTACAAACTCTATATAAATCTAGCTCAATAAAATAAATAAAATCCACTGAATTTGGTAGTTCTGGTCATTGTCTGCTGAACAAAAGTCCTCTGTCTTCCTGTGTCTTAACATCCTCATTGCTACAAGTAACTAATTACACAGGGTAACATGGGGCTGGAGACTGACCTCCTTTCTTTCCTTCCATGCTCTCCTCAGTAGGGCTGGGAATGGGACCCAGACTGACCAGTCAGAGTGCCTCATGCACCTGGCTACAATGATTGCTTCCAACATGGATCTGTGACCCAAGCAGGCTAATCAGATCCCCCCACCCTGGGACTTCTGCTGGAGCTATTAGAGATGCTAACTATAAGCTAGGCATTGCTGGAAGCCCTGAGAATGAATTCAGAGTTGCAAGAGAGAGAAAAAGAGCAATGATCAATGATGTGACTGAATCCCATTATACAGTGATGTCTGATGCCAACATGCCCCCTTGGAATGAATTTCCAATTGTGAGCTAATAAATTCCACTTTTTTTGTTTTGTTTTTTGCTTAGACTAGTAGTTTGTGTTCATTTCTATCCTTTTCAATAAAACTATTTTAACTACTATAGTTACATTTAAAAAAAAATGACATATGGCATGAGCACATGCCTCTCTGGCCACACTGAGGTGAAAAAAGTTCTAGATTTAATTCTGAGGCTTTCTCTTTCCTAAGCAGTAAGAAGTCTGTTTTGAGTACAACAGGCTCATAGGCATGTGCTTTTCCAGACTGAATTTTTATCTCACTGTTTAGGAGCCTAATTCAAATCACATGCAGGAGTTTTGTGTTCTTGATTAGAACCTTTTGAAAACTGGCCTCAAACACTTACAATCTGAAAGCAGCCACTGCCAATAGTGCCATAATATAAGAACTGGCAGCAGAGCTTTGCACCATCGGTCATTAGTAAGAAATCCCTTTCTCTGAAGCCAAGAAAGGATGGAAATAAAGCAAATACTTTAGGGTTTTAATAAAGCAGAGGGGAAGTAGTGTAAAAGGTCATCAGTTATGAGCTTCATAACCAATTACAGACATTTGCCATGGGATGACATGACCCTGTGTACAGTGGCTTTCATAAAGCAGAAATAGGGTGAGCATACAGTGTCTTCAGTGACATAGCTTCATAACCAACCTCAGTATCTGCCTCGAGTTGCTATCAGCCCTAGTTCAGCTGTATAATAACATGAAAATTTTGAGTTGTTGCTTTGGTTACTGACAAGTTTATAGTCACCTTTTTAAAAAGATAAAAATGACCACATGGAAGCTCATTTGGAAGAGTGAGTCTTGGGGGTGAAAAGCATTTTTAAACATAAATTAAAGTTCAGACAATGATACTAGCTTATTCCTGATTGCACAGGTAAAATGGAAGCTAAACCAGAATCCATGCTTTCTAGCTTCCTAGTCTAGTTCTACTACCCTAGATCTGCCTACCCAGCCAAGTTTTCATAATGAGAACACAAATGTAATCTCATTTTTATGTAGGGCAGGGGTAACGCAAGGAATTGGAACTTATAAGGAAACCACAAGATTGTTAGGGATTTTTTTCCCCCTTAATGATGGAAAGTAAATAGTATGTCTAGCACATTATTAAAAATGTTTTCTGCTTTGCTGGCATGTACTTAGCAAAATTACTTTAAAATATACTAACCTGGTCAACTTTAGGTAGATGCCCAGTGATGCTTTGGCGGCCTCCAGCATGTCATCATCTTGTTCTATGAAGACCCTGGAGATCCACTCACATGGATTGTGTGACTGAAGAGAGGGCTGAAGATGAGGCTTTAAGAATGTCAATAACTCAGACATGAAACTCTGTAAATCAACTTCAAAAAAAAAAAATGCAAATTTCAAAGAGTGGACAACTGCTGATGAACGCATTAATGTGTTGCCTATATATAAAATTATTGCATTTCAAGTAATCCAACATGCATGATCATTAATTCACTTTCAAAAAGCCTGTGAGTGAGGAATTGTCTCTACTTTGCAAATAAGGAAACAAAGAGGAAAAAAGTAAGTCACTCAAAAGAATACAATCAAAATGTACAACCAGGGGCACCTGGGTTGCTCAGTGGTTGAATGTCTGCCTTCAGCTCAGGTCCTGGGATGAAGTCCCTCATCAGGATCCCTGCAGGGAGCCTGCTTTTCCCTCTGCCTATGTCTCTGCCTGTCTCTGCGTATCTCTCATGAACAAATAAATAAAATCTTAAAAAAAAAAAAAAAAAAGTACAACCAGTTCATCCACTTGCCACAAATGCCAGATAATTATTTAGGAGAAATTAGAGTTACATGAATTCTTGCTAACAGCATATAAATGAATGAGTAGTAGGCAAGACAGCACTTCACTGGATGCTGCAGCTGTTACTAGAGGCAACAACGCAACCAAGCAAAAATCATTTGCCTTCAAAATAAGAGGAAAAAAACATTTTTTTTTTGAAGTATTAAAAGAAAGTACCATTAAGCACAAAAGCCAAAAAGGATTTGAGGAGTTTTAACTGTAACTTAAAACTCTGAATTATAGAACATATGCCACCTAGTGTTGTAAATTATAACCACAGAGAATGAGATCTAACACATAGTAATTACAAGTTCGAGGACATCCAAAGCAGTTTAAGGAAGTCGCTGCTTACAATTCAAACCTTTCACTAAAACTATATACTGCTTGTTTAGAGATATCTACTATTCCTTTTTAGCAGATGAAATGGTGGACATGTGGAGTTAAGATCCTGGAAGTTATATGTAATAATTTCTTAATAGATGTAACCTCTCACATGTTAGTTTCAATTCATTTTCTAGTGTTGATAATCTACATTGGTAGTTACCCAATTTTAGGAAGGAAATACTAATGAAATACTACAAATATCTGAATTGAACTGGCTACTATCACTTGCTTTGAGGTAACTCAATAGCACCTCTGTTTTTAGTCATTAAAAATGCCATACAAATTCAGTTCACCCCACAAAATGTTGATATGTTTCTTAATGTAATCCTAATCCTTTTTTAAAAGAAAATTTGATAAATTATAATTATGATAAAATGTAGATTAAATTAGTGGGGTTATAGTCCTGAGATTTGATAATTATGTACTACTTCATATGAATAAGCAATTCCTCATTACTTTGCATATAAAAGGAGTTCAGAGAATTACCTTTTATTTCATTTGCTGAAGCACAACTTTGAAACTTGATTTCTAAGGATTTAATGATAAGTAGGCTTGCTGCTCTAAGAATCACGTGATCTGGACCATGGACACACTCACATGCAGGTTGAACTTCATCTCCACCAAAGCAGGGAGGTTTTCCACGGACAGACAACGTTTTCAATAAACCCAAATCCACAGCTTGCAAAACAGCATCTGCTAAAGCCAACATGTCTACATCTAAATACTGGTCTGGTGGCATCAGGGCAGGGCCAGATCCCCAACAAAGGTCTTCACCCACTTTCCAGAGAAGGCACTTTTTGATGAATATGATGAACTTCCTTTTGACAAAAGCCTCAACAGGCCAGGTAATGACATCTAGCACACAAGAAGGTTTCAAAAATAAAATCCTCTGGCAAGTGAAATGTAGTTTCAGATGGATTCTGGAAGCTATAAGAAGCTCAAGCAATTCCAGGGAACATATCATGCTGTTTATTATTTTAGAGGTGTCTTGACAGCTCTTGAAATGCAGTGAAAATAAGGAATTGTAAAAAACTTGAAAAATAGTATCAAAAGGAGTCAGGAACTGCTTTAAAATTTCTGTAATGATAAAAACAGTAATTATAAATGAGGAAAAATAAACGCTTCTTAAAACAATTTGCAATTCAGTTTTTATGAATATTATCACTTTATAAGATGAAAAAATGGATTTGGTTTATTTAATGTGAACACAGAATAACAGATAGTAAGATGTGGTATACATACACAATTATTACTCAGCCATAAAAAAGAATGAAATCTTGACATAAAAAATGATGTGGATAGAGCTAGATAGAGTGCATTATGCTACGTAAAATAAATCAGTCAGAGAAAGACAATTACTATATGACTTCACTTATATATGAATTTAAGAAACAAGACAGATGAACATGGAAGAGAAAAAAAAGAGGCAAACCAGAATATATACTCTTAACTACAGAGAACAAACTGAGGGTTGTGGAGGGAAGGTATGGGAAGGGGATGGCTAATTGGGTGATAGGCATTAAGGAGGGCACTTGTGTTGAATACTGGGTGTTATATGTTAAGTGATGAATCACTAAATTCTGCACCTGAAACCAGTATTACAGTATATGTTAACTAATTAGAATTTAAATAAAAACTTGAGGGGCACCTGGGTGACTCAGTTGGTTAAGCATCTGCCTTTGGCTCCGGTCATGATCCCAGGGCCCTAGGATCAAGCCCTGCATTGGGCTCCCTGCTCAGTGGGGAGCCTGCTTCTCCCTCTCCTTCTGCTCTTCCCCCTACTTCTGCTTGCTTGCTGTCGTTTGCTCTAAGAAATAAAATCTTAAAAATAAAAGCTTGAAACAAACAAAAGAATAACAGCTAATAACCATGGTTAATTATCCATTTTACAAATATCAAAAGTGATATAGAAGAATAGCTTTAATTTTTGCCTTATGATGTTTTATTTTTAAAAAGGTATCTTCATGAATTTTTTTTTAAGATTTTATTTATTTATTCAGAGAGAGAGAGAGAGAGAGACAGAGACACAGGCAGAGGGAGAAGCAGGCTTCACGCAGGGAGCCTGATGCGGAACTCGAAACCGGGACTCCAGGATCACGCCCTGAGCCGAAGACAAGCGCTAAAGCGCTGAGCCACCCAGGGATCCCCAAAAAGGTATCTTCAGTCAAAAAATTTGGAATGAGATTCTTTAGTTTTTCATACTTTGGGACAGATCAGATGCTGTAAATTAAGTTTTAATCCTCAATATAAACATAATGCTCCTTGGAAGCAAAAGAATGATATTCATAGGGAATCATAATCTGTACCTGTTTTTTGTGAACATGTATCTTTAAAGATTTCTTTTATTGTAACAGTAAGGGTCCAGAGGCAATATACCACCTTCTCATTTTCAGGGTATTCAGAGAGATTTTTTTGGCAAAAAGCAACCCAGGAATTACTCAATGTTATCTACAAGTGAGAAAACAAAAAGAAGCAAGTTGTAATAGAAAATTTTCTTTATAATTGCAAATTATCTATTATATACAGTACAACTCTATATAACATTGTTTACGCTTGCAAAACAAAACAAAACAAAACAAAAGTACAGTTTTTGGTAAAAACAAATATCCTAATATCCTTTAAGTAAAAAAACTCAGTGTGCCATAGAAATAAAGGCTCAACTGGGAACATAAAAACATTAGTGGTGATTATTTCTAGGTGGTAGAATGATGTGTGCTTTTTATTTTGTTCTTTTTTTTTTTTTTTGTTCTTTATACGTTCTCTCATTTCTCAAAATTTTTACTACAAATACCCCCTTTTTGTATTTTAAAAAAATGTTATTTTGAGAAAGGAACAAGTAATTATAGCTGAAATAAATCAGTAAATGCTTACATTTATTAACTAATGCAGAGATAAGAGAAAAATCTGATGCTCAATTTGGTTTTTTTTCATCATGCTCATTCTTAGAACTTATTGATATTAAACCTTTCAAAATGGCCTTGGTCTCCAGCAGAGGTTCCTAATCTTTTTAAATGTTTTTTTTGAGAAAAGGAAGGAGGCCTACCTGTTCCTTTGAGAAACTGAAAGAAGTTATGGACTGACTTGAAACCCATCCTTTGGGTGAAGAATTTAATTTATAATGATTTATGACATATTTAAGACTAATTTTTGGTACAGGTCACTATTATAGTATTCTTACACTTTTGTCGATTTATATATTATTAAATGAGCAAACATTTTATTGATACAACCACTTGAAGGGTAAGACCAGGTGCTAAAGAACAATTTTAAAGAAACTGTAAAAGAAATAACATAATTTGATTACTTATCTTACCTTTTCCCTCAGTTGGAAATACAGAAGTAGCGCAAGGCACTTTGCAGCCATGTGACATAACAATTTATCCGAGTTTTGGAACATACAGGTCTACAGGAAAACAAATAAATTTACCCACGATTTGCAGAATGTTCTAAAAACTTTTGTTTTAAAAAGATGGATCTAAACAAACAAAAAACCCCCAAAAGACAAATGGCTTACTAATTTAGAATCGATGTCAGATGATTTTAGAAGAATTTTAATTACATCTCTGTATTTCTCCTTTGCATGGGAGTCAGTTTCAGCAGACAATATTCTGGTTATCATCACTTTGATTACTGTTAACTGAAGGAGCGTTATTTCTCGGGCACTGCATATTGGCGAGTGTTTCTTCAAACGCACAGGCACTACAGAAATGGAAGCCAAATTGGCAGAGGATGGCTGATGCCTGCCCTGGACATCATGGTGGTTTGAGCATTCTGAAGAGGTCGTTGTAAAGCAATCTAGATCTAAAGATGCTGGGTTGAGATAAAAGATGTAATCATGGCTCTCATTTTCAAGTGTGGCTCCCAGAAGTACCTTCTTGTATAATTGTTCTAAAATGTCAAAGAAAGCTTTCATTGGGACCATTGGGACTGCCAAAACATATCTCATGAGAAAGCTGACAACTCCAAACTGTAAATATTAATCTCAGAAATGCGACAAATCTGTAAGATGTTTCTTCAGTAACACCTAAAATAGGAACAATAATTTTAAAATTACAAACGTTATATGCATCATATTACAGGGGAAAGGCATCTGTTTCCACTTAATCACTTAGTCTCTCAAGTTAACGCTAACGCTGATTGCTTAATTTCTAAAATGGAAAACTGGTAATAAGATTATTTTAAGACCATAAAAATGAAATGTATGCTTTCCATACAGATTTAAGACTGTAAAATTATTTTTAATTTTATCAGAGCAGAAACTTTGCCTTTCCTTTAACATTTTTCAGTGGCCCATGAGGGCCCCTCAACCTTGGCACTGCTGACATTAGGGACTGGATAGTTTTGTTGTGGGGAGCTGGCCCGTGCAGTGTAGGAAGTTTAGCAGCATTCCTGGCCTCTATCCACTGGATGCCAGTAGTATGTCCCTTGGAAGGGCATAACCACCCAGGCTGACACTCACAGGGCCACCTCCAATTCATTAACTTCCACCTTTAACTTAACAGATTGAAAGCCTAGCTGGAACGCTATACGGTCAAGCTATTGTGGTTATTGAGGATTAATTCCCAACTTAAAATTAAATGATAATAGGAAGATCCTTGTTCAGTACTTTCAACAGTAAAGAGAAAAATGAAAAATGCCATGCCAAGAAAAAGATAAGATGTTAAGCAAAAGTAATCTAAACGTGAACACACTGTCCTTGTAGCTGGATAGAGCTTTTGACACTCCTGTTGTCTCAGACTCTGTCATGATGGAGATCAGTAAGAGTGGAGAAAAGGGAAAGGACACTGATGGTCAGACATGGCTAATAAAGCAAGGAATATGGACAATCATTGATAGATGACCGTTAGAGGAAATACTATGAGCAATAGGAGTATTAATGTAGTTACTTACAGACCAAGCATGGCTGGGAAAAATTTAAGACTTTGGCAGAAGCTAGAGATTCCTGAATATACTTCCAGTGGAATGCTGAGCCTCTGGGAATTATATGATCCTTTGGGGCTCAGTCCTTTCATTACCTTTGAACTATTTCACACCTTTGTAAATTGTAGATTGCTGATGGGAATGCAAATAATTCTTGTCTACAGACATGCAAATAATTGTCTGCTGGAGGGGCAACCTTTCCCTCAGCAAGGGGGTAGGGGGGAGCTAGTTGCACTTCTGTTTGTAAACTCAGTTCAACATTCCTTTACTCCATATAAATTATGGTTCTTTAACTTTTCCTTTAAAATCGTTGTGACATTTGCCCAGTTCTTTCATTAGTTAATGAGTTAAATAAAATTGCTGATACAAGTTGATTTTGTATGGGTCATGACTTTGTCCGCTTCCAATTTATCCTTTAATAAAGTCCAAGGACTTTCCTCATCTACTCCAGCTCATTTATGAATGCCCAGCCCATCTTTACCCCCTGTCCTCCCTGGAAGAGTCCTAGGGGACTGTCACTAACATTGGGTCTTACTTCGACAATGTGACCCACTGACCTGCCCCTGGTCTTGACACCTTCCTCTCCACCGGTTTCTCCCCTTGCTTATTAGCTTCTAAGGAGTTTCATCTCCTGATCACCCCAAGACAAAACTACCTTGTTTTTGTCCTATAGTGTAGAAATAAGTATTAAGAAGCCTATAGATTTTAACTTAAATTATGAATGAGACTTTGGTTTCTTTGAATCCTCTTTTCAAACTGTGGTGAACATGCCACATGACTTGGAAACATAACTAATTATCAGCAACCTTGTTCCATCTGTTAGGGATCAATATTCTCTATTACCAGAATACTGCTCCCAGAAAGCAAAAATGGTTAATGTTCCAAGAAAGGGCTCACCATATTCCTAATAGGTCTCACTTCTACACTTCCTCTTTGACTCATCTCATTTCATAAGTCCCCACATTTTCTTCTTTGAGAGATGTCCCATTTTAATGGACATTCTCCCTGTTGCAAGAGCCTGAATAAAATTATCTTCTTAATCATCTGGTAAGTTTTTTCTGCCACAAATCAGAAACTAGCTTTCATAATCTACTTCAGAGTCTACTTTAATTGTATTTATTTCACCTTATATTTTAGTTATGACAATAACATTTTTTCCCAATAAAACTGCTGGCATCTTTTATTGAAGTTGACATAAACTACTGACATTTTAATATGTCAAACATTCTGTGACAATAAATTATTTTAAGGTTTTAACTAATATCAGATGTGCAAGTCCATTATTGTAATTTTTAGCCACAAATGGAATGCGTTTTATTTCAATGCTATAGCAGTAACAATACTTCCAGTAAGGGGCACCTGGGCGGCTCAGTCAGTTAGATATCTGACTCTTGGTATTGGCTCACGTCAGGATCTTAGGGTTGTGGGATTGAGCTCCACACTAGGCTGTATGCTTGGCGTGAAGTTTGCTTGGGTTTCTCTCCCTCTGCCCCTCCCCCTGCGCTCTCTCTCAAATAAATAAATCAATCTTAAAAAAAAAAAAAAAACACTTTCAATAATATTTCTACAAATCTCAAGTTCTTAAATTTTACCACAAATAAGATTGTAGTTACTCAGTTATTTTTGACGTACATAAAGGGGCCTTGATTTCGAGTGGTTCAAACATTTCAGCATGCAAAACCAGTGAATACCAGTAAATAAATAGATACAGACAAAGTAAGCAACCATTTCAAGGGGAAATGGGCTGTTCTCTATCACTGTGGGACCCAGTTCCTTTGATAAGAGTGGTTGTGAGTAATCAGACTGAAAAGCATGAACTGGGGGCCAACAAATGCCAGGCAGGTGTAGGGGTGCCAAGGACTGCCCCAAATGTGTCACTCCGGCACATTATTTTAAATAAAAGTTGCTTCAGAGACAGCCTGTGCAGGAAAGATACTGAGACCCTATGTTATGCAGGAAATAAATCTCCCATGGGAGATGTGTCCTCTGAGTATCAGAGGAGGTAGAGACATTCTGATGTCCAGAGATAGGACATTTAGAACCAGGAAGGCTAATATAAACAACCCTTTTTACTTTTTTACTATTTTACTAGCACAATCCAAATTCTCTTAAGAATTCCTTACTTAATTAGAGCCCCCAGAGTTAAGTTTTCTCTGTCCTGTCAATTCCTCACAGATTTACTGTCTCTTTGTCTAGAAAGTATAAAAACTGCCTGTCTTGGTCATATCTTTAGATGTCAATGTCATTCCATGGCCTCTTGAGCCCAGGTAATAAAACTCTGTTTTTTTTTCTGTTAATTTGTCTCTTGTAAATTTAATTCTTAGTCCAGCTAGAAGATGTTGAAGGGTAGAGGGTGAATTTTTCCTTCCCTTTACAGGTACAAAGAGGATAGGTGCTAGGCTGGTTCCACTATGACTAAGCATCAATCCTTCTTCATTACAATGTCTTTTAAAATATTGATGCTGGCCAAAGAAATCTGCATTGAAACAAATGTCTGTGTGTAGCCTATTGAGAATTGTAGCTTTTTTTTTTTTTTTAAGGAATTAATAGTATTTTTAATTTTTTTTTTTTTTAATTTTTATTTATTTATGATAGTCACAGAGAGAGAGAGAGGCAGAGACACAGGCGGAGGGAGAAGCAGGCTCCATGCACCGGGAGCCTGACGTGGGATTCGATCCCGGGTCTCCAAGATCGCGCCCTGGGCCAAAGGCAGGCGCCAAACCGCTGCGCCACCCAGGGATCCCAGGAATTAATAGTATTAAAGGAAAGGACAAATCCTGAAAAAATGAACTAGGGTATTTGACCAACCACACTTTTTTTCCTGAAGAGTCTGTTACAAGGGTAGTACATTTCAAGCTCATTTCCATGCTGGTCTGGAGGAAGGTATACCTACCAGACAAGCTTTTAAACCAGCTATACTGGATATATGTGAAAGATCTGTCTAGCCTGAAAAGGAAACAAATATTAGGAAAGGTCTAATTAGGACAAGGAATGGGTAGTGTTTCAAAGAGTTTTTTCAGAAAATACCTCTTGGCAGAGAATGAATACCAGGTGGCCAAAGAGGATAAAAGCATAAAATTTGCCTCAAGTCTTTTACTGTTTAAGTGCTATAAATTATTTGAATTGTGTATTCTATTCCTAACTGAACCATACGTGTCTTAATATAAAAGTAATATATTCCCACTTACCTTCACACAAAATCGATGCTTCAGGAATAAGAATTGCTAAAGTTTAGGGGCACCTGGGTGGCTCAGTTGGTTAAGTGGCTGCCTTCGGCTCAGGTCATGATCTTGGGGTCCTGGAATGGAGCCCCTTGTCAAGGTCCCTGCTCAGCAGGGAGTCTGCTTTTCCCTCTGCCCCTCCCCCAACTTGTGCTCTCTCAAATAAATAAAATCTGAAAAAAGGAAAAGGAAAAGAATTGCTACAATTTATTGACTGCATACTATGTACCAAACACTGTTTTAAATAACAGCTTCACAATAGCTTTATGAGGTGGATAATTATCACATCCATTTTAAAATAAGGAAATTAAGGCAAGGAGAGACTAAGTTACAGGGCTAGTTAAGTGGCAGAGCCAGGCTCTGGACACACAAAGTCTAACTAATATCAAAGCCTGTGGTCTTCCTCAAATTTCCTCTGACGCTCCAACTCTCAGGACAATGGAAAAATAAATGGTCTCTACTAAGCTTCCTAAGTGAAAACGGTAATTCACACAGTCTAATTTTTAACACTTTCTAGATTTTCTCCCGTAATACTATAAATCGGAATACTCCTCCTTAGACATTTGCACATGCTGCAGAATATCTAAGCTCAAGGTGAATTACTATAAAACTTTCGAGTGCAAACCAAGATCAATTTTTTCAAAAGACACTCAGCAACTAAAGGTTAAAACATTAATCAAGCCATCCATTTGATTGAATTTTTATATTAAATTACTTTTAGAAGATACATCAAACCCAGGATAAAAAGCCAAACTATCCACAGATCATATTTTATCAGCCCATCAACAGTTTAAAGGCAGTACAGGGATGCCTGAGTGGCTTAGTGGTTTAGTGTCTATCTTTGACTCGGGGTGTGATCCCGGGGTCCCGGGATTGAGTCCCATGTCCAGTCCCACGTCGGGCTCCCTGCGAGGAGGCTACTTCTCCCTTTGCCTGTGTCTCTGCCTCTCTCTGTCTCTTATGAATAAATAAATAAAATCTTTAAGAAAAAAATAAAGGCAGTATAAATATAGGTGACTAAGACCTTGGTTTTTCCTCATTTAAAATAATTTCAAACTTTTACAAAAATTAACTCAAAACAGATCACAGGCTTAAAACTTAAAAACAAGATTTTAGGATAAAAGAAAAAAGCAGGAGAAAAATCTTTAGGATTCAAGGCTAGGCAAAAAAAGTCTTAAATGTGACCCCAAAGCAGAACTCTATAAAGTAAAAATTGATAAACTGGACCTCAAGAAAATTAAAAACATTTGCTCTGTGAAGGACTCTATTAAGAGCATGAAAAGACAAGCTATAGACTAAGAAAGATATTTGCTACTCACATATCCAACAAAGGGCTAGTACCTACAATATATAAAGAATTCTCAAAATTCAGTATTTCAAAAGATAGTAATAAATAGAAACAGGCAAGAGACATAAACAGACCTTTCTCTGAAGAGAATATACAGATGGCAAAAAAGTGCACAGAAAGATGTTCAACCACATTAGCCACTGGGGAAATGTAAATTAAAATCACAGTAAATACCACTATCACTGTAACTGAAATAAAAATTAATGATGCCAAATTCTGGAGAGGATATGGAGAACCAGACTACTCTTACATTGCTGTTGAGATTATAAAATGATATAGTTAGTCACTCTGGAAAACAGTCTGGTAGTTACTTTAAAAAACTAAACATACTCTAAACCATATGTTCCAGCAATAGCGCTCCTTGGTATTTACTTGAAGGAGTTGGAAATTTATGTCAACACAAAAACCTGCACAGATGTACAGAGCAGCTTTACTCATAATTTCCAAAACTTGGAGGCAGTGAAGATGTCCTTCACTGTGTGAATGGATAAACTGTGGTATATTCAGACAAAGGAATATTATTCAGTGCTAAAAATGAAACGCTATCGAGTTATGAAAGGACATGAAGGAACCGTAAATGTGTAGTACTAAGTAAAAATAAGCCAATCTGAAAAGGCTATATACTCTATGATTCCAACTATACATCATTCTGG
Source organism: Vulpes lagopus (assembly GCF_018345385.1). Classification (NCBI taxonomy): domain Eukaryota; kingdom Metazoa; phylum Chordata; class Mammalia; order Carnivora; family Canidae; genus Vulpes; species Vulpes lagopus. Next base: position 100,560,263 of record NC_054827.1, on the reverse strand, counting down.
AAAAGGTGAAAGTATGGAGACAGTAAAAAGATCAGTGGTTGCCAGGGGCTGGGGTGCTGGAAAGAGATGAACAGGTGAAGCACAGATTTTTAGGGCAGGGAAAAGACTGTATGATCCTATTATGATGGATGTGTACCACTGTATGTTTGTTCAAACTCAGAGAATGTACATCACCAAGAGTGAACCCTAGCACGCACTATGGGCTTTGGGTAATAATGATGTGTCAACGTAGGTTCATCAATTATAACAAACATATCACTCTGGTGGGGGGCGGGGGTGTTGATAATGCAGGGGAGGGGTGAAATTTCGGTACTTTCTGGTCAATTTTGCAATGCAGTAGTTGCATCTAACATATAACCTAGTAATTACATACCTGGGCAGTGTGTAATTACTTAATTATTACTTAATTTATTCCAGCAAAATTAAGACTTATATTCACACAAAAACCTGTACATGAGAGTTCACAGCAGGTTCATAATAGCAAAAAACTGGAGATAACCCAAATGTCCTTCAATGCATGAATGGTTATACTGTGGTACATCCATACCATACTGGAATACTACTCAGCAACAAGGAAAGAACTATTGATGCATGCAATAATTTGGATAGTTTTTAGGGAATTATAACCTAAGAGAAAAAAAGGCAATCACAGAAGGTTGCATATTGTGTGGTTCTATTCTTTTCTTTTTTTAAGATTTTATTTATTCATGAGAGACAGAGACAGAGAGAGAGAGAGAGAGAGAGAGAGAGGCAGAGACATGGGCAAAGGGAGAAGCAAGCTCCCCGCAGGGAGCCTGATGTGGGACTCGATTCCAAGACCCCAGGATCACTACTTGAGCCAAAGGCAGATGCTCAACCACTGGGCCACCCAGGTGCCCCATGTGGTCACATTCTTGAAATGACAAAATTAGAGAGATGGAGATTAGTGGTTGTCAGAGGTTAGGCAGGCCCCCATCCACTTAGTGGGTAGGGTTATAAAGGCCACCACAAGGATCCTTGTAATCATGGAACTGGTGAAGACAACACTAACCGATGTATGTGATTAAAACTGCATAGAACTAAAACAAACAAACAAAAACAAAACAAAACAAAAACTGCAAAGAACTGAATATACACATAGATAAATGATTAGAGGTAAAATAGGAAATCTGAACAGGATTAGTGGATTATACTAATGTCAATATCTTGGTTTTGATATGACAGTTATGAAAGATGCTGCCATTGGAGAAACTCGTCACAGGGTCCACAGGATCTCTCTGTATAATTTCTTACATCTGCACGTGAATCTACAATTTCTCAAATTAACAATTCAATTAGAAATATAATAATTTCAGGGCAGCCCTAGTGGCTCAGCGGTTTAGCGCTGCCTTCAGCCCAGGGCGTGATCCTAGAGTCCCGGAATCGAGTCCCACGTCAGGCTCCCTGCATGGAGCCTGCTTTTCCCTCTGCCTGTGTCTCCGCCTCTTTCTCTCTCTGTCTCTAATGAATAAATAGATAAAATCTTTAAATATATATATATATACACACACACACACATATATAAAATAATTTTCAGAGGTCGATTAAGCATCTGACTCTTGACTTTGGCTCAGGTCATGATCTAAGGATTGTGGGATCGAGCTCCATGGCAGCTCCATGCTTGGCAAGGAAGTCTGCTTGTCCCTCTTGCTCTGTTCCTGCCCCTGCTTGCTCTCTACTTCTAAAATAAATAAGTAAAATCTTAAAAATATATATATAATAATTGCAGCTATGGACATCAGCCTTCTGATCCGAAGCATTAATATGCATAGGATTTCACTAATACCAACTAAATATAAATGTATTCGAACTTTATTTTTAGAACATTAATTTTAAAAATTTCTAAACCAAAAACTGAGCATAATGGTATTTTAAATAATGTTACAAAATATTTTCTTAAAAAATATTCCTACGGAAAACTAGGTAGATTTTAAGGGCATAGTCTATTCATTAAAAGACATTTTGCAAAAAAAAAAAAATAATAAAATAAAAAAAAATAAAAATAAAAGACATTTTGCCATCACTCAATTTCAAAATTATCAAAAAACAAGCTGCTAGTGATTTAATCCTTCTTTGCAGAAAACAATAACAATAAAAATATGTCACTATTTTTTTAGGAGATTTTCTTAGGCAACCTATATTAGATTTGGAAAAGTAATTACTTTCATGGTCAATGTTTCAATAAAAAAATGCTTTTCTTTATATGAAAAACTATTATAGTTTGTCAATCAACTCTGCCCAATTCAAAATTGGGCTTTGGCCTAGTGCAACAATAGGTTCAAATGTAATCACAGCCCAACTGGTCATACTGTATATTGCCCTGTTAATGACGATGCTGTGATTCTAGAGGCAGAAGCTGAGACACTCTGAACAAAGGCTATCTTTTAGGATTCTGGTTCCTGTCTCAAATAAGATAGCAATCATTTTATCCAAATAAATAAATGAGTGGTTAGAATCTACCTAACCTGTTCAGACCACTCGAGGGTAGTGCCAACATTAGGGGAGGCTGATGAGGGTGGCTAAGGCACTGAGAAGGCCTGGAAGACAAAAGGATAGAGGTTTCCATCATCCCTGTCTACCATCAGAGCCATTACAGCTGGTCCACTATAATTACAAGAGGACCTCCCTCTCCTAGAAAGATAGAGGGGGAAGGGATATCTTGCAAGAGCATCTTACATCTCCCTTTGCCCTCCTACTTCTATTCTTCACCTTTCTTCATGCCCTAGCATGCTCCAATATTGGAATTCCTTGGGAGAACAATCAGGCAAGAAAATGAAATAAAGGGTATCAAAATTGGAAAGGAAGAAGTAAAATTGTCTCTATTTGGGGATGACATGATTCCATATAAAGAAAATCCTAAAGACTCAACCAAAAAAATGTTAGATCTAATATCAATAAATTCAGTTGAAGTTTCAGGATACAAAATTAAGTATGAAAATCAGTAGTATTTCCATGCACGAATGACAAATTTTCTGGAAAAAAAAAGAAATTGATCCCATTTATAATAGCATCAAAAATAATAAAACACCTAGGAACAAATGTAATTAAGGAGGGGAAAGATCTCTGAAAAATCACAAGACACCGATGAAAGAATTCTAAGGCACAGGGATCCCTGGGTGGCGCAGCGGTTTGGCACCTGCCTTTGGCCCAGGGCGCGATCCTGGAGACCCGGGATCGAATTCCACGTCAGGCTCCCGGTGCATGGAGCCTGCTTCTCCCTCTGCCTATGTCTCTGCCTCTCTCTCTCTCTCTCTCTCTCTCTATCATAAATAAATAAAAAATTTTAAAAATATATTTTAAAAAAGCATTCTAAGGCACAAATAAATGGAAAAGTAACCTATGTTCTTGGATTGGAAGAATTAATATTGTTAAAATGTCAATACTACCAAAAACCATGTATAGATTCAATGTCATCCCTCCTAAGAGTCCAATAGTATTTTTTACAGAAGTAGAAAAAATACTCCTAATATTTATATGGAGCCACAAAAGACCCAAGTAGCCAAAAAAAAAAAAAAAAAAAAAAATCCTGAGAAAGAACAAAGAACAAAGACATCACAGTTCCTGATTTCAAGCTACACTATAATGCTATAGTCACCAAAACAGTATGGTACTGGCATAAAAACAGACCAACAGACAGATTTGAGAGCCCAGAAATAAATCCCCACATATGGAGCTAATTAATATCTGATGGGAGAGCCAAGAATATTCAATGCAGAAAAGAGTATTTTCAATAAATGGTGCTGAGATAATTGGATATTTGCATGTAAAAGAATTAAATTGGACCCGTATCTACACCCAACAAAAATTAACTCAAAATGGATGAAAGACTTAGATATAAGACCTGAAACTATGAAAATCCTAGAAGAAAACATAGGAATAAAGCTCCTTGACATGGGTGTTGGTAATGAGTTTTTTGGATGACACCTAAAGCACAAGCAACAAAATACATAAGCGAGTAGAACTATATCCAACTAAAAAGCTTCTGCATAGTTGAATAAATCATCAGCAAAATTAAAAGAAAACCTGCGGAATAGAAAAAAAGGTTTGCAAAGTATACATCTAATAAGGGGTTAATACCCAGAATATATAAAGAATTCATACAACTGAGTAACAAAATACCACAAATAATCCAATTTAAAAATGGTCAAAGGAGCTAACTAGACCTTTTTCCGTATAAGATATATAAAAGGCCAACAAGGTACATGAAAAGTTGCTCAATATCACCATTCATTAGGGAAATGCAAATTAAAACTACAATGAGATATCACCTCACTGCTGTTAAGAATGGCCATCATCAAAAGAAGACAACAAATGCTGGCAAGATGTGGAGAAAAGGGAATCTTTGTGCACTGCTGGTGGCAATGTAAATTTGTGCAGCCACTAGGGAAAAGCAGTATGGAGGGAGGGTCCTTAAAAAATTAATAATGAAACTACCATATGATATGGCAATTTCAAATCTGAGACTATATCCAAAAGAATCAAAAACACTAACTTAAAAACATATCTGCACCCCCCATGTTCCTAACAGCATATTTGTAATAGCCAAGATACGGAAGTGAGCTAAGTGGATGAAAAAACTTGATACACACACACACACACACACACACACACAAAATGGGAGTATTATCTAGCCATAAAAAATGAGAAAATAGTTTCATTTGCAATAACACAGATGGACCTTAAAGGCATTATGCTAATTCAAATTAGAGAAAGACAAATACTATACAATCTCACTTGTATGTGGAATCTAAACAAACTCATAGAAAAAGAGATCAAACTTGTTATCAAAAGCAGAGGGTGGGCCAGAGGGGGAACTGGAGGAAGGTGGCCAAAAGGTACATACTTCCAACTATAGGTTAAATAAGTGCTAAGAATGTAAGGTACAATATGATGACTATTGCTTTAAAGCTGCTAAGAGAGCAAATCCTAAGAGTTTTTATCACAGTACAATTTTTTTTCTCTTTTTCTTTCATTTCTCTTTATTGTATCTATAGTAAAGTGGATGCTAACTGAATCTATCGTGGCAATCATTTCACAATATATGTAAATTGAACCATCATGCTGTATGCCTTATTCTGATATAGTTATGTATGTCAATTATTTCAGGGGAGATTATAAAATCAGGGGGAAAAATGTTGGGATCTTTAAGTGTTCAGTCCCCTGTATCCTCTTTCTTCTTAGAGCAATTTCATGGGTGCTCAATGTATTTAATTATTATCTCCATGCTGACAACTCCAGAATCCATAGTTAGGGTCTAGCTATCTTCTGGGCTCCATACTCAAGTAGCTAAATGCCATCAAAGTTCCACTTGGAGGTCCCACAGGTACCTTTGGCACAAGTTCAACTCAACTTCTATGGCCCCTCAAACTTGTTTTCTCCTACCTCTCAGTTTATGGTGTCTGTATCTCCTAGCCATCCAAGCTAGAAATCTGGACCTCTTTCTTTCTGGACCCTTCCTCACTCCACTTCTCTTCACTCTCACTGAGAAATCTGGATCTCTTTCCGAACCCTTCCTCTCCTCCATCCTCTCTCACCCTCCACACCACTTCTACCCCAGACAACCAACAGATTTCTTGCTAAGTGCAAGAGAAATTAGCCCACCCTGCACCCCTTTCTTCTGAAAAACCTCTGCAAAGTCCAAAACCCTGGACACAGTTTGGCAAGTCCTTTAAGATCTGCTTCTTGGAATCCTCTTACCAATCCCACCCCATAAACTAAGCTACAGGCTTCCTCTAAGGCCCTCAAAACCATGCATTTTAAGGGTTCCCAAGTTTTGTTTGGCACATTCTTTCTGACTAAGCCATAGTCAACCTTTTCCCTCACTTCCAACCTTTAATTTGGAAATCCTCGGTCCTGGGAAACTTTTTACATATCCAACTCAGTATTAGGGGGGCCATGCCAAGTGCTCCCTCTGCCTATACTACCTATACTCAGTATTTACCTCGTTGCATTGTTTATAATTATTTTCTAGTTTGCTTTCCCCACACTTGGGACTATGAGCTTCCCTGGGCAGGACTGAGCTTTTTGCTCACATAAGCCAATAGGTAGCTCATGAGGAAAGCACCAAAACGTGTACTCTTGAATGAATGATAGTGTAAAAGAAAACATCAGGGGACAAATTCAAAGTGTTTGCAGTGACTCCTATCTGTCACATAACATCTTAATATACCTCATTACATGAAAGCAATTGTATATTAAATTCCTTCCTTTATATAATTAAGTAGGCCTTTTTAAAAAAAATTTTATTTATTTATGATAGTCACACACACACACACAGAGGCACAAGCAGAGGGAGAAGCAGGCTCCATGCACCGGGAGCCCGACGTGGGATTCGATCCCGGGTCTCCAGGATCGCGCCCTGGGCCAAAGGCAGGCGCCAAACCGCTGCGCCACCCAGGAATCCCCTAAGTAGGCCTTTCTATGTGGACATTGGTGTTAGCCAAATGTCCGGTGTGTTAGGTGACTTAGCTTAAAATAATGTCAACGCTTATTTGGATTACTATGTGGCCTTCCACATTTGCAGTAACCCTGCTCCAGCTAGTCTTTTTCCAGTGAGCAGCCAGCCAGTGATCTTTTCAAAATATAAATACGATACTGTCACTTCCCTACCACGGCTTAGGAGGTCCTGCAAAGATCTGCGGCCTGTCCCACACCCCCAACCTTATTACCAATCATTCTCCCTCTTACTCACTCTGCTTGACTACGCTGATCTTCTTTCTTGCAGTTTCTGTTAAACAGCAAAGGTTAATCCAGCATCAGAGGCTTTGCACTGTTGATTCTACCTGCCTGCAAAATTCTTCCCCACGCCCCCACCTCCTCCCAGATGGTGCCAAGGTTGGCTCCTCCTCATTCAGATCGCTGCTCCAGTGTCACTTCCTCAGAGACCTTTCCTGACTACCTCTCTAACCAGCAGGTCCTAGTCAAACTCGATCCTATTGTTCTCTTCGACTTCCTTTGTATGAGTTATCCCTATCTGATAATTTTGTGTTTATCTGTCTCCCTGGTTAAAGCGAGAGCTCCACGGGGACAAGTGATTCCATCTACCTTGTTCCCTCTTGTCTCCCTAACGGCTGAAACAGCTCCCGGCCAACAAACGCTTGCTAAATGAATCCATGCACTCAATAAACAGGTGCATCTCGCGTATTGTCCGGTCTCCTGTCCCCTCCATTGTCAGAAATCCGTTAGGGTGCCTGTCCTTGCAGGAAGGCTCTTGCAGCGTCACCGCCATCCCAAAGAGAGTCTTCTTTTCCTCGCCGGGCGAGGCAAGCCCAGCCTGGTAGCTACAGAGGCCTCAGGGACCGAAGGACGAGCTGCGGACCCGGCACCCGCGCCTGAAAAGCGCTGCGGGGGGGCGGCGGCACACGGCGTCCCTCTCTCCTCGCTTCCTGGGGACTGCCGCCTCCCCAACCTTAGACTCCTGCACCAGCCTCTCAGTCGGCCGCCGCTCCCAGTTACCTGCCGGGGATCTGGCGTGGGAGACTCAGCCTTCGCACCGCCATTCGAAGGACCAGGGGCACCCTCCGGGCCACCGTAGTTCACGGAAAGCGCAAGCCGACCTCCCCTCCCGCATGCGCAGAGGGCCCGTTCGGCGGACGGCGTCTCTTAGCAACCGCGTCGAGTCCCTCCGCCAGGGGCGGAGCGTCGGAAGCCTCAGGGGGGAAGCCGAGGGGGAAGTGAGCGAGACCAATCCGAAACGAGTCCCAGCCTCGGTCGGCACGCCTCTTCTAACTGTCGCGAATGCGCAGACGGCTTTACGGCAGGCAAGGGGTGGGGGCTGCCGTGGGTAAGGAGGAGAGAAGGAAGCAACCAACCAACCAAGTCGCCCCCACCCCCCACCCCCACCCACCCCAGACCTGGTTTACGGCTCCGGGCTCAGGCTCCTATGCGGCCGCTGATTGGCTGCTGAAGGCTTGGTCCCATCCCAGTGACCCCAAAGTGCTGGAGGGAGGGGGCGGGGGTGGCCCAGTGCAAAGTGCATCCCGAAAGCCCCCTGCCTGGAGCCCCCGCGGCTGGCACTTCGGACCCTGTATGACCTGGGACTTCGCTGCCCGGAGACCTCCCGTGTGCCCCCGTAGCTGGGAGCCTCCGGCCCGGAGCGCGGCAGCCCCTGCTCCGAGCCCTCAGACCGGGGCTGCCCCCCCACCCGAGCCGGGACTTCCTCCCTGCACCCCTGCCCCGAGGCTGCCCGGCGCTCAGGACCGTCGCCTCCGTTCTGCTCGGCTGTCCGGATGCTCGCCGGGCTCTCGGGCCGTGAGGCACCGAGAAGGATCAGGAACACCCGTGTCCGGCCCTGCCTGGAGTGTTTGTTCAATGGAGAAGTTGGTGAGTGTGGAGAAGCCTGAAAGGAGGAAGAGAAGCAGCAGCTGAGGAGACAGGTAAAGTCAGTTACCTCCGCCGAGGGGCCGGGCGCTGGCTGGGGAGGGAGAATCCCTGCTCCTTCCCTCCTGCCCTTACCACTCTTCCTTGGCTAACCCCTTCCTCACAGCCCCTGGGTCCCTGCACCACTCACAGGTCTCTGCGTTCCAGGTTTGAGCTGGCTGGAGGAGACGAGAGAGCACGAAGGGGTCAAGCCGCCCACCGGAGAAGCCGCAGAGAGCCTCTGCTCAGCATCCTCTATAAAGGTAATAAGCCAGACCTCCCCTCCCCCATTGTTTATTCCTGGCCCCTACCTCATTAGGCACTGCTTTCTTTTCAGCCTGGTTACCTGGAAATGCAGCTCTTTCCTGGCACCCAGTTTCCCCAGCAAGAACGAAACACTGCCTGTGCCTGATCCTTAAGATTTTAATTAATAACTTCTCTCTCAGAAGCGTATTTCCCTCTTTTCCTGTGTACCTTGTGTTTCCGTTCTTTGCATTATCCTTTCCGTGCACTGTACCATTTACTCTGCTCTGAGACTTTGAGACCTTTTTGTAGCCCCCCCCCCTTACTCTCTTAGGAATTCCTCAATTCCTTGTTAATTGCTTGTTAATTCTGAATGATTCTGCTTTTTAACTAAACCACAATTTTCTGTGTTCCCCTTATGTCTTCCTATCACCTTTCCTCCACTCCATCAGAAAATCTTTTCAGTTAACTGACAAGGGTTTAGTAGAGGAAGGCATAGTAGTGGCTTGAAATTTATGAGTTTCGAAAGATAATGTGACTTTTTTCTCGTGAAAAGTGAATCTGTGTACCTGGATAGTGTGGATAGTTGAAACCAGTTATTTGCCCCTGAAGCACTTGAGCATAATTAACTCTTGCAGCTTTTATGTGTGTTTCTGTGTGACAGATGTGGATGGGTCTTGAAACCGTTATATTTGTTACACCATAGATTTTCTAGAAGAACTTCCAAAACTTTATACAATATTTTGTTAATCAGTTGACACTCAAGAGTTTGAAAACACGGGAATGGTTTGGTGTTTTTAGAATCTAGGGCTTTGTTTCTGCACTCTTCATAGATAAGATCTCTTCAAAACCCTTACAGATAATTTGTTAGATTGAAATGTAAGCATCTCATTCGTGTGATCACATTTCTGCCGCTGTATTTTGTTGCTGCCTCTGAAAATGCATTAAAGGTAAGTGTAGGACATCCATGTAATTCCTAAGGAGGGAATATGATCAGGGAAATTATGTAAGAGTTAGTTCAGAAATTAGTCAAGTGAAGGACTTCTTTGCCATCCGGTAACAGGGGTATAAAGGGACTTGTTAATCTCAGAGTTATTTTAATATCTAAGATTGTTTAGGGAATACAAAGAAGTACTTAAAATAACAAGTTGTTAGGAAATTTTTGATTTACTCTGTTCCACTGGACTTTCTGCCTTTTACAAAAATAAATTAATGCCTTTCCTGATTATTTTTAATTGTGAAGACGTCACTCAAGATACTTTTAAGTTCTCTGAGGATTTGTGTTCTTGAGACCTGGAACTGGTCACCAAAGGGAGATTGTATGCTACTGAATGAGATTGAAAATAAGTACCTAGCAGTGATTAGATGTTCACCGTGAACATTTAGGATAGCCTTTATGTGTATATGGGATCCACTTCAATTCAGTAAAAGCTAGGCAGAAGTCTGTCAAGTTAAAGGGAATTTTCATTATTTAAATGTGCAAATTACCAGAGAAATGCCTAATGATGGCTTTAGGAATTGTTTTTTTTTTTTAATATGCTAACATACTTGAAGTATGTTTTTAAGGTACAAATGAATTATGTGTTTTCTATTCAGACCTTCTCACATAAATATTTTTTTTTCTACTTTAGATATAGAACTCTAGCATATTTTCACTTACAAGGGGTGTTATCACCTGAGATTTTAAGAGAGTGGGTCTGTGGCAAGTCAAGTATGCAAGGTATAGAGACGACACTCCTTTATCCTGGTTGCTAGGCAGGTCATTCTCATTGCTTAAATAATATTTCATCGATCCTCTCAGCTTTTAACAGTTTTTCTAAGATTAGGGAATATATATGTAAATGTAAATTGTTGACATCTGTTTCTAATATTAGCATGATTGAGAGTGTTTGGTCTAGGTTATGCTGAACATTTGAAATGTTTAATTTGGGTCATTATTTACCAACATGGACAGTTTATTTTTTTCAACCTGGTAGTTAATTTTGTGTTAATTCTCTTGCCAGGTACATGGGTTTTTAAGGGAAAGAAAGGTCCAGAACCTGATTTATTTGATAACCAAGTCTAGATTTATAGTCATATAGGGAAAATAACTGATTTTAATTGAAGATCTCAGTGATGCATCTTGAGGATGCTGTGGCCCTATACTTAATTGTCTTTATACCAGAAGTGATACCGTTCACAATTGCTTAATATTATGCTATACATAATATCTATTTTCTTTGCATGTGACTTTGGTAACATAGAAATTTCATACTATTCCTAAAAAGTCTGAAGTCAGATAAAGTTTATATAAGCATACCTAATATCTGACTTACAGACTTTCACTTCATTCCCAACTGAATACACTCCTTCAGTAGAGACTGATTGTCTCCCTTCTTGCAAACTTCCTTGGCACTGACATGATCATGCAAGACATGAGTTACTAAGATAATATTGACAAGACCTCCTCCGTTACAGTTCTTGTGGTTTAAGTCTTGAGTTGAGCCTGGATAAGTGAGTTATACAAATTCCTCTCTTGCCTCCTCCACATTCCACGAAAATGGTTGGTTTTTCTGCTGGAACGTATAAGAATTGTAGATAAGTTATGCATGATAATACACCCTTGTGTTACACGGAGGCCCAGCACTTTGGAGGAAATATGAATGCCCTTACTTGTTTTAGAACATAAACACCATGCTGACCATGTAGAGTGATACTAAAAAACACTTCTACTTTATTTTGGGTTCCAGGCTCTTGAATTCTACAAATAGTGCTGGTCAGTATAGACCTCAGCCATGTGGCACACTTTGGGCCTTATGATGTTGCTGCAGCCATCTATCTTTCCTCTTAGGACCTGTGAGCCAATGGTGGTTTTTGTTCCTCAGAGCCAATATCTTGGGTTGCTGATTTTGTTTTCATACCAGCCTGATCTCTGTTTGCTCTACAAAGAATTGCTTATTTCCTTTTTTGAGTAGCAAGCTGTTATCTTGTTTCTAGTTTGTGTGAAATCTGAAAGCACAGTTCTAAATTGTATCACTTAATCCAAAAAATGTGTGGACTTTTAGTGAAAATAATATGCAAAAAGCCATTAGTGACTAATCATTTATGCTGAAGGAAACTGGGGACATGTGGCAGATCTGGTAGAAGTTTTATACAATTTTAGACAGGTCTTAAATATATTTTGTTTTGTAGTTATTTTACACTTCACTCTGTTCCATGAATATGAACTTCTTTTAATTATGTGAAGCAAGAAATTTGGTTTCACCTTAATGCAGTTCACTTGGCATCTTTTTGGAATTTACTGGTAACAGCTTAATTCCTAAATTTATAGTTTCTAGAATGGTCAACAGCGTAAAAGCTCAGAGGCCTGGATGATTTTCTTTTGACCTCCACGTAAAGTAGAAAAGATGGACTCGTAAAAGTTAAACACACAATTCAACACACTACCAGGCAATGAAACCTCACATAAAAACGATATACGTGGGGGAAGTGGCTCCTTTTGATAAATAATTCTGAAGTCTTCCTTGTTTGTGTATTTTTTTTTTTCTCTTTTCTGACTGGAACCTGAAATGGCATTCCTAAGATTGCACCCTCAGAATTTTAGTCATTCTGAGTCATTAGTTTAAAGCAACTCACATTTACATATATTTCTTTAGAAAATTGCCTCCTTGGCCATATTATTTTGTTTTATAGGTGACTTGAGGAGCACTCAGATTTTCAACCTTCTCCTTGAAGGGAAATAGACTGTTTTCCTATCTCATCTGTAGACTTCTGTAATTTTTAATAGACACCCTTAGCACTGGATGGTGTATTAACTCTTTCTGTTCAATAGTCTTTTTAAAAAAATTTACTCATAAGTGGATAGTTCTACCCTGTTCAGTGCAAACTCGTACAATACCAAGATCAAATGTATTACTTGTCTGGTGCCTTGGACTATTGTAGTGGATATTTTGGTAATAAGTCATTGCCCTTCATAATTTAAGGGATGCAGCTGACAGGAATTATGTGTGCGTGGTACATGGATGTTTGTTTCTTCTGGCAAAGACTGATGCATGTACAAGAGTGCTTTTTTGGTTTAAACCTATGGTTATTATTTATAGCACTTTGGTGTTGTTAGAAGAGAGAAAATGATCTTAACGTTTCTAGGGGTAATTAAGTATGCAGAACTCTCTATTAAAAGTTCTACCAAGAGGTAACACCAGTGGCCAAGGCCCATCCGTGTGCCAAACACATGTCAGGCACTCAGTGGACTTCCATTTGTGTGACCAAAGAGCCCAGACAGCATTATCACAAGTTGCTGTGGTTTGTGCACCTTTCTTGTGGAGAGAAACAGTCCCTTCATCTTTTATCACAGCCTTTTCTTGATACTACTAATAAATTAATACCATTTCATATTTTCCTCCATCCCCACTCCCACTTTGCTTGTCTTCCTCCCTGTGCACCCCCCATCTTCCTCCATGGGTAGATGGAAGGCAGTAAGAGAACAAGGATTCTTAGAGGCTTGAAACCATGGAGGGCCAGCTCCGCTTCTCTTGGGAGGCAGGGGATACCAAGACACCCTTAGAAACAAGGCACCCAGTGGTATTGATACCTGAAATGTAGAAAACAATCACCTGTTCATTTGTGGAAAATGCTGGAGGCTCATCACTGGATATCTCAGTAGGCTTTCTTTAAACAAATCTTTAGTATAGTTTTAGATTCATAGAAAAAACATGCACAGATAGTACAGGATTCCCGTATACTCCACACCCAGTTTCCGCTAACATCTTGTATTAATAGATGCATTTCTCACAGTTAATGAACCAACAGTGAACATTATTATTAATTAAAATCCATATCCAGATTTTCTTAGCTTTTATCTAATGCCTTTTTCTGTTCCAGGTTACCATCTAGGACACCATATTACATTTAGTCATGTAAGCTCTTTTGGGCCATGACGTTTCTCAGCCTTCCTTGTGTTTTGATGACCTTGATATTTTGAAGAGTACTGGTCAGGTATCTTGTAGATGTCCCTCAATTAGAATTTGTCTGGTATTTTTCTCAAGATTAGACTGAGGTAAAAAAAAAAAAAAAAAAAAGATTAGACTGAGGTTATGGGCTTTGGAGGGAAAGATCACCAAGTTAAAATTGCTGTTCTCTTCATATTGTACTCATAACACAACTTAGCACTGCTGCTGTTAATCATGATCACTGGGCTAGGATGGTGTCTTTCAGGTTTCTCACCATAAAATTGCTCTTTCCGTTCCTTTCCATGCTATCCTCCTTGGAAGGAGGTCACTATGCATGGCCTACACTAAAGGGGAGGGAAGTTATGCCCTACTCTTTGAGTAGGGAGCATCTATACAAATCTTTGGAATTACGCACAGGAGATTTTGGTTCTCCTCCCTTCCTTTATTCAACCAGTTATAGCAATATGGGCATATCGATATTTATTCTGTACTTTGAGTTAGAATCCAACTTGATTATCTTGTTCAAATTGTTCTGTCTTGGCTGATGAGAGCTCTCTTTAGTTGGCTCCTGTGCTCCAGTAACATACCCCCATCACTGCATTTTTCTTTGAGCACTTCCTTTTTGGCACAATGAGATGCCCCAGGCTCACCTTACATGTGTATTTTCTTGCCCCACTCTCCGAATTGGGCATTTCTGTAAGAATGGTTCTGTATTTTTTTTTTTTTTTTTTTTTTTTTTGCTGCTGGCCCTGTGGTAGGAGCTGTTCTGTTATGTCTAATTCAGTTTTTTAGAAACACTAGGCAGTTTGTAAGTCAAATATTATTTCCAAGCGCCTCTTGGCCAACTCTCTGGCCTTCCTTGAAAAGTTTGATGAGGGAAAAAAAAATGTATGGAAAAAGGAAAGAGTCAAAGTGGACTGTACTGATTTGGTTTGGTTGAAAATTCTGGTGTGCACCCAGCAGCCCCTGTGACTGCCACTCTTCGCTAGAGCCTGTCGAGTTGCCAGGTGGTCCGACCTTTCCTGTTTAAGTGACATAGGGCTGATCTTATGATTCTTAATTAATTAATAACTTCTCTCTCAGAAGCGTATTTCCCTCTTTTTCCTGTGTACCTTGTGTTTCCGTTCTTTGCATTATCCTTTCCGTGCACTGTACCATTTACTCTGCTCTGAGACTTTGAGACCTTTTTGTAGCCCCCCCCCCTTACTCTCTTAGGAATTCCTCAATTCCTTGTTAATTGCTTGTTAATTCTGAATGATTCTGCTTTTTAACTAAACCACAATTTTCTGTGTTCCCCTTATGTCTTCCTATCACCTTTCCTCCACTCCATCAGAAAATCTTTTCAGTTAACTGACAAGGGTTTAGTAGAGGAAGGCATAGTAGTGGCTTGAAATTTATGAGTTTCGAAAGATAATGTGACTTTTTTCTCGTGAAAAGTGAATCTGTGTACCTGGATAGTGTGGATAGTTGAAACCAGTTATTTGCCCCTGAAGCACTTGAGCATAATTAACTCTTGCAGCTTTTATGTGTGTTTCTGTGTGACAGATGTGGATGGGTCTTGAAACCGTTATATTTGTTACACCATAGATTTTCTAGAAGAACTTCCAAAACTTTATACAATATTTTGTTAATCAGTTGACACTCAAGAGTTTGAAAACACGGGAATGGTTTGGTGTTTTTAGAATCTAGGGCTTTGTTTCTGCACTCTTCATAGATAAGATCTCTTCAAAACCCTTACAGATAATTTGTTAGATTGAAATGTAAGCATCTCATTCGTGTGATCACATTTCTGCCGCTGTATTTTGTTGCTGCCTCTGAAAATGCATTAAAGGTAAGTGTAGGACATCCATGTAATTCCTAAGGAGGGAATATGATCAGGGAAATTATGTAAGAGTTAGTTCAGAAATTAGTCAAGTGAAGGACTTCTTTGCCATCCGGTAACAGGGGTATAAAGGGACTTGTTAATCTCAGAGTTATTTTAATATCTAAGATTGTTTAGGGAATACAAAGAAGTACTTAAAATAACAAGTTGTTAGGAAATTTTTGATTTACTCTGTTCCACTGGACTTTCTGCCTTTTACAAAAATAAATTAATGCCTTTCCTGATTATTTTTAATTGTGAAGACGTCACTCAAGATACTTTTAAGTTCTCTGAGGATTTGTGTTCTTGAGACCTGGAACTGGTCACCAAAGGGAGATTGTATGCTACTGAATGAGATTGAAAATAAGTACCTAGCAGTGATTAGATGTTCACCGTGAACATTTAGGATAGCCTTTATGTGTATATGGGATCCACTTCAATTCAGTAAAAGCTAGGCAGAAGTCTGTCAAGTTAAAGGGAATTTTCATTATTTAAATGTGCAAATTACCAGAGAAATGCCTAATGATGGCTTTAGGAATTGTTTTTTTTTTTTTAATATGCTAACATACTTGAAGTATGTTTTTAAGGTACAAATGAATTATGTGTTTTCTATTCAGACCTTCTCACATAAATATTTTTTTTTCTACTTTAGATATAGAACTCTAGCATATTTTCACTTACAAGGGGTGTTATCACCTGAGATTTTAAGAGAGTGGGTCTGTGGCAAGTCAAGTATGCAAGGTATAGAGACGACACTCCTTTATCCTGGTTGCTAGGCAGGTCATTCTCATTGCTTAAATAATATTTCATCGATCCTCTCAGCTTTTAACAGTTTTTCTAAGATTAGGGAATATATATGTAAATGTAAATTGTTGACATCTGTTTCTAATATTAGCATGATTGAGAGTGTTTGGTCTAGGTTATGCTGAACATTTGAAATGTTTAATTTGGGTCATTATTTACCAACATGGACAGTTTATTTTTTTCAACCTGGTAGTTAATTTTGTGTTAATTCTCTTGCCAGGTACATGGGTTTTTAAGGGAAAGAAAGGTCCAGAACCTGATTTATTTGATAACCAAGTCTAGATTTATAGTCATATAGGGAAAATAACTGATTTTAATTGAAGATCTCAGTGATGCATCTTGAGGATGCTGTGGCCCTATACTTAATTGTCTTTATACCAGAAGTGATACCGTTCACAATTGCTTAATATTATGCTATACATAATATCTATTTTCTTTGCATGTGACTTTGGTAACATAGAAATTTCATACTATTCCTAAAAAGTCTGAAGTCAGATAAAGTTTATATAAGCATACCTAATATCTGACTTACAGACTTTCACTTCATTCCCAACTGAATACACTCCTTCAGTAGAGACTGATTGTCTCCCTTCTTGCAAACTTCCTTGGCACTGACATGATCATGCAAGACATGAGTTACTAAGATAATATTGACAAGACCTCCTCCGTTACAGTTCTTGTGGTTTAAGTCTTGAGTTGAGCCTGGATAAGTGAGTTATACAAATTCCTCTCTTGCCTCCTCCACATTCCACGAAAATGGTTGGTTTTTCTGCTGGAACGTATAAGAATTGTAGATAAGTTATGCATGATAATACACCCTTGTGTTACACGGAGGCCCAGCACTTTGGAGGAAATATGAATGCCCTTACTTGTTTTAGAACATAAACACCATGCTGACCATGTAGAGTGATACTAAAAAACACTTCTACTTTATTTTGGGTTCCAGGCTCTTGAATTCTACAAATAGTGCTGGTCAGTATAGACCTCAGCCATGTGGCACACTTTGGGCCTTATGATGTTGCTGCAGCCATCTATCTTTCCTCTTAGGACCTGTGAGCCAATGGTGGTTTTTGTTCCTCAGAGCCAATATCTTGGGTTGCTGATTTTGTTTTCATACCAGCCTGATCTCTGTTTGCTCTACAAAGAATTGCTTATTTCCTTTTTTGAGTAGCAAGCTGTTATCTTGTTTCTAGTTTGTGTGAAATCTGAAAGCACAGTTCTAAATTGTATCACTTAATCCAAAAAATGTGTGGACTTTTAGTGAAAATAATATGCAAAAAGCCATTAGTGACTAATCATTTATGCTGAAGGAAACTGGGGACATGTGGCAGATCTGGTAGAAGTTTTATACAATTTTAGACAGGTCTTAAATATATTTTGTTTTGTAGTTATTTTACACTTCACTCTGTTCCATGAATATGAACTTCTTTTAATTATGTGAAGCAAGAAATTTGGTTTCACCTTAATGCAGTTCACTTGGCATCTTTTTGGAATTTACTGGTAACAGCTTAATTCCTAAATTTATAGTTTCTAGAATGGTCAACAGCGTAAAAGCTCAGAGGCCTGGATGATTTTCTTTTGACCTCCACGTAAAGTAGAAAAGATGGACTCGTAAAAGTTAAACACACAATTCAACACACTACCAGGCAATGAAACCTCACATAAAAACGATATACGTGGGGGAAGTGGCTCCTTTTGATAAATAATTCTGAAGTCTTCCTTGTTTGTGTATTTTTTTTTTTCTCTTTTCTGACTGGAACCTGAAATGGCATTCCTAAGATTGCACCCTCAGAATTTTAGTCATTCTGAGTCATTAGTTTAAAGCAACTCACATTTACATATATTTCTTTAGAAAATTGCCTCCTTGGCCATATTATTTTGTTTTATAGGTGACTTGAGGAGCACTCAGATTTTCAACCTTCTCCTTGAAGGGAAATAGACTGTTTTCCTATCTCATCTGTAGACTTCTGTAATTTTTAATAGACACCCTTAGCACTGGATGGTGTATTAACTCTTTCTGTTCAATAGTCTTTTTAAAAAAATTTACTCATAAGTGGATAGTTCTACCCTGTTCAGTGCAAACTCGTACAATACCAAGATCAAATGTATTACTTGTCTGGTGCCTTGGACTATTGTAGTGGATATTTTGGTAATAAGTCATTGCCCTTCATAATTTAAGGGATGCAGCTGACAGGAATTATGTGTGCGTGGTACATGGATGTTTGTTTCTTCTGGCAAAGACTGATGCATGTACAAGAGTGCTTTTTTGGTTTAAACCTATGGTTATTATTTATAGCACTTTGGTGTTGTTAGAAGAGAGAAAATGATCTTAACGTTTCTAGGGGTAATTAAGTATGCAGAACTCTCTATTAAAAGTTCTACCAAGAGGTAACACCAGTGGCCAAGGCCCATCCGTGTGCCAAACACATGTCAGGCACTCAGTGGACTTCCATTTGTGTGACCAAAGAGCCCAGACAGCATTATCACAAGTTGCTGTGGTTTGTGCACCTTTCTTGTGGAGAGAAACAGTCCCTTCATCTTTTATCACAGCCTTTTCTTGATACTACTAATAAATTAATACCATTTCATATTTTCCTCCATCCCCACTCCCACTTTGCTTGTCTTCCTCCCTGTGCACCCCCCATCTTCCTCCATGGGTAGATGGAAGGCAGTAAGAGAACAAGGATTCTTAGAGGCTTGAAACCATGGAGGGCCAGCTCCGCTTCTCTTGGGAGGCAGGGGATACCAAGACACCCTTAG